>NW_027397066.1:105669327-105737718 GCF_003265705.2 Callorhinus ursinus
GGCAGAAGGTATATTGGAATAAATTTTAGCAGAGAACTTCCCTAATGTGGGGAAGGAAACAGGCATCAAAGTCCAGGAGACAAAGAGAACCCCTCTCAGAATCATTAAAAATAGGTGAACAGCCCGACATCTAATAGTAAAACTTACGAGTCTCAGAGACAAAGAGAAAAGACTGAAAGCAGCTCAGGAGAAGAGATATGTAACCTAAAATGGTAGAAACATTAGATTGGCAGCAGACCTATCCACAGAAACCTAGCAGGCCAGAAAGGACTGGCATGATATATTCAGAGCCCTAAATGAGAAAAATATGCATCCAAGAATACTATATCCAGCTAGGCTGTCACTGAAAATAGAAGGAGAGATAAAAAGCTTCCAGGACAAACAAAAACTAAAGGAATTTGCAAACACAAAACCAGCCCTACAAGAAATATTGAAAGGGGTCCTCTAAGCAAAGAGAGAGCCTAAAAGCAACATAGACCAGAAAGGAACACAGACAATATACAGTAACAGTCACCTTACAGGCAATACAATGGCACTAAATTCATACCTTCCAATAGTTACCCTGAATATAAATGAGCTAAATGCCCCAATCAAAAGACACAGGCTATCAGATTGGATTAAAAATCAAGACCCATCGATATGCTGTCGGCAAGAGACTCATTTTAGACCCGAAGACACCACCAGATTGAAAGTGAGGGGGTGGAGAACCATTTAAAATGCTAATGGACACCAAAAGAACGCTGGGGTGGCAATCCTTATATCAGACAAATTAGATTTTAAACCAAAGACTGTAATAAGAGATGAAGAAGGACAAAATATCCTACTAAAGGGTCTATCCAACAAGATCTAAGAATTGTAAATATCTATGCCCCTAACATGGGAGCAGCCAATTAAATAAGGTAATTAATAACAAAATCAAAGAAACACATTGACAACAATACAATAATAGTGGGGGACTTTAACACCCCCCCTCACTGAAATGGACAGATCATCTAAGCAAAAGATCAATAAAGAAATAACGTCTCTAAATGACTCACTGGACCAAATGGACTTCACAGATATATTCAGAACATTCCATCCCAAAGC
The DNA here is from genome assembly GCF_003265705.2 of Callorhinus ursinus. Taxonomy (NCBI): domain Eukaryota; kingdom Metazoa; phylum Chordata; class Mammalia; order Carnivora; family Otariidae; genus Callorhinus; species Callorhinus ursinus. The sequence goes on from NW_027397066.1 coordinate 105,670,414, forward strand.
AACGGAATACACATTCTTCTCCAGTGCCCATGGAACATTCTCCAGAATATATTACATCCTAGGTCACAAATCATGTCTCAACCGGTACCAAAAGATTGGGATCATTCCCTGCATATTTTCAGACCACAGTGCTTTGAAACTAGAACTCAATCACAAGAGGAAAGTTGGAAAGAACTCAAATTATGGAGACTAAAGAGCATCCTACAAAAGAATGAATGGGTCAACCAGGAAATTAGAGAAGATTTTAAAAAATTTCATGGAAACCAATGAAAATGAATACAAAACTGTTCAAAATCTTTTGGATGCAGCAAAGGGAGTCTTAAGAGGAAAGTATATAGCAATACAAGCCTTTCTCAAGAAACAAGAAAGGTCTCAAATACACAACCTAACCCTACACCTAAAGGAGCTGGAGAAAGAACAGCAAATAAAGCCTAAACACAGCAGGAGAAGAGAAATAATAAAGATCAGAGCAGAAATCAATAAAATAGAATCCAAAAGAACAGTAGAACACAGCAATGAAACTAGGAGCTGGTTCTTTGAAAGAATTAACAAGATTGATAAACCCCTGGCCAAACTTATCAAAAAGAAAAGAGAAATGACCCAAATAACTAAAATCATGAACGAAAGAGGAGAGATCACAACCAACACCAAAGAAAGAGAAACAATTATAAGAACATATTATGAGCAACTCTATGCCAGCAAATTAGAAAACCTGGAAGAAATGGATGCATTCCTAGAGATGTATCAACTACCAAAACTGAACCAGGAAGAAATAGAAAACCTGAACAGACCTATAAACACTAAGGAAATTGAAGCAGTCATCAAAAATCTCCCAAGATACAAAAGCCCAGGGCCAGACAGCTTCCCAGGGGAATTCTACCAAACATTTAAAGAAGAATTAATACCTATTCTTCTATAACTGTTCCAAAAAATAGAAATGGAAGGAAAACTTCCAAACTCGTTTTATGAGGCCACCATTACCTTGATCCCCAAACCAGACAAAGACCCCATCAAAAAGGAGAATTACAGACCAATATCCTTGATGAACATGGATGCAAAAATTCTCACCAAAATACTAGCCAATAGGATCCAACAGTACATTAAAAGGATTATTCACCACGACCACGTGGGATTTATCCCTGGGCTGCAAGGTTGGTTCAACAACCACAAATAAATCAACATGATACAGTACATTAACAAAAGAAAGAACAAGATTCATATGATCCTCTCAATAGATGCAGGAAAAGCATTTGACAAGGTACAGCATCCTTTCTTGATCAAAACTCTTCAGAGTATAGGGATAGAGGGTACATACCTCAATATCATAAAAGCCTTCTATGGAAAACCCACAGCAAATATCATTCTCAATGGGGAAAAACTGAGAACTTTCCCCCTAAGGTCAGCCACGCGGCAGGGATGTCCACTATTACCATGCTATTCAAGATAGTATTAGAAGTCCTAGCCACAGCAATCAGACAAAAAAAGAAATAAAAGACATCCAAATCAGCAAAGAAGAAGTCAAACTCTCACTCTTTGCGGATGATATGATACTTTATGTGGAAAACCCAAAAGACTCCACCCCAAAACTGCTAGAACTCATACAGGAATTCAGTAAAGTGGCAGGATATAAAATAGATGCACAGAAATGAGTGGCATTCCTATACACCAACAACAAGACAGAAGAAAGAGAAATTAAGGAGTCGATTCCATTTACAATTGCACCCAAAACCATAAGATACCTAGGAATAAATCTAACCAAAGAGGCAAAGAATCTGTACTCAGAAAACTATAAAATACTCATGAAAGAAATTGAAGAAGACACAAAGAAATGGAAAAACATTCCATGCTCATGGATTGAAAGAACAAATATTGTAAAGATGTCAATGCTACCTAGAGCAATCTACACATTCAATGCAATTCCTATCAAATTTATAATAAATAAAATCTTAAAAAAATAATACCTACATCATAGGTTGTTGGGAAGATTAAATAAGAAAATGGGTATAAACAAAGAGTCTGGTACATAGAAATGTTTAGTGTTAGCTAAGAGATATTTTTTAAGATTAATACATCATGTGTATCATAACTAAAGAAATGTTTAATATGCAGTATGACAGGTCTCATCAAGAAAGTCAAGCCCAAGAGACCAAATTAAAAAAAGAAACACTGAATGGCCTATAGAAGAACACCCTCTCTGTTCACTATAGTTCACATTAATGAAAGGCAACCAACATAGCTTGAAAGATCCACTTAATATTTTTATTCTGTCATCTCTTATCAAAGCTGTGATCATGTAGCATTATGGCTACCACTGTACAACCATAAGAAGGGCTGAGATCCTTTATACTGGGTATGGCAGCTCCCATAACAGAAACCTAACAGGTTCTAATAGGAGGAAATTTCCTCAGGAAGATTTGGAGAGTAATTGAGCTTACAGAATAATAAGACAAAATTTGGGTGCTGGTAATTATTCTAGTTTTTTTTCTAAGCCAGTTCTACGCTTACACTAATATTCATATGTTTATTCAGCATGATTCTGAGTCATTACTATAAACTACACTGTTTGCACTAACCAGTCATTTCACAAATATCTATCATCAGGCTTACCAAACAAGAGTTTTTACTTAGTGGAACAAATAATCCTAAAATTTGTATCAACCAGAAGAGACCCCGAATAGCCAGAGGAATGTTGAAAAAGAACAGCAAACCTGGCGGCATCACAATTCCGGACTTCCAGATCTATTACAAAGCTGTCATCATCAAGACAGTATGGTACTGGCACAAAAACAGACACATAGATCAGTGGAACAGAATAGAGAGCCCAGAAATGGACCCTCAACTCTATGGTCAACTAATCTTTGACAAAGCAGGAAAGAATGTCCAGTGGAAAAAAGACAGTCTCTTCAACAAATGGTATTGGGAAAATTGGGACAGCCACATGCAGAAGAATGAAACTGGACCATTTCCTTACACCACATACAAAAATGGACTCCAAATGGTTGAAAGACCTAAATGTGGGACAGGAGTCCATCAAAATCCTAAAGGAGAACACAGGCAGCAACCTCTTCAACCTCCACCACAGCAACTTCTTCCTAGAAACATTGCCAAAGGCAAGGGAAGCAAGGGCAAAAATGAACTATTGGGACTTCATCAAGATAAAAAGCTTTCGCACAGCAAAAGAAACAGTCAACAAAAGCAAAAGACAACTGACAGAATGGGAGAAGATATTTGCAAATGACATATCAGATAAAGGGCTAGTATCCAAAATCTATAAAGAACTTATCACACTCAACACCCAAAGAACAAATGATCCAATCAAGAAATGGGCAGAAGACATGAACAGACATTTTTCCAAAGGAGGCATCCAAAGGGCCAACAGACACATGAAAAAGTGCGCAACATCACTTGGCATCAGGGAAATCCAAATCAAAACCTCAATGAGATACCACCTCACACCAGTCAGAATGGCTAAAATTAACAAGACAGGAAATGACAGATGTTGGCGGGGATGCAGAAAAAGGGGAACCCTCCTACACTGTTGGTGGGAATGCAAGCTGGTGCAGCCACTATGGAAAACAGTATGTAGATTCCTCAAAAAGTTGAAACTAGAGCTACCATATGATCTAGCAATTGCACTACTGGGTATTTATCCCAAAGATACAAATATAGGGATCCGAAGGGGTACATGCACCCCAATGTTTATAGCAGCAATGTCCACAATAGCCAAACTGTGGAAAGAGCCAAGATGTCCATCGACAGATGAATGGATAAAGAAGATGTGGTATATATACACAATGGAATATTACACAGCCATCAAAAGGAATGAGATCTTGCCATTTGCAATGATGTGGCTGGAACTGGAGGGTGTTATGCTGAGCGAAATAAGTCAATCAGAGAAAGACATGTATCATATGACCTCACTGATATGAGGAATTCTTATTCTCAGGAAACAAACTGAGAGTTGCTGGAGTGGGGGGGTGGGAGGGATGGGGTGGCTGGGTGATAGACATTGGGGAGGGTATGTGCTATGGTGAGCTCTGTGAATTGTGCAAGACTGTTGAATCACAGATCTGTACCTCTGACACAAATAATGCAATATATGTTTAGAAAAAAAAAAGAAGAAGATAGCAGGAGGGGAAGAATGAAGGGGGGGAATTCGGAGGGGGAGACGAACCATGAGAGACGATGGATTCTGAAAAACAAACAGGGTTCTAGAGGGGAGCGGGTGGGGGGATGGGTTAGCCTGGTGATGGGTATTAAAGAGGGCACGTTCTGCGTGGAGCACCCGGTGTTATGCACAAACAATGAATCATGGAACACTACATCAAAAACTAATGATGTAATGTATGGTGATTAACATAACAATAAAAAATTATTAAAAAAAAGAAAAGAGATAGCTGCCTTCTCACATAGCTTCTCCTCAGTAAGCTCCACCATTATGACCTCATTCAAACTTTATTACCTCCTCATAGGCCCTATCTCCAAATAGTCTCATTGGAGATTAGAGCTTCAAAACATGAATTTGAGGGAGAGACACAATTCAATAATAGCATTCTACCTCGGCCCCTCAAAATTCATGTCCTTCTCACATGCAACATACATTCATTCAATCCCAACAGCCCCAAAAGTCTTAACTTATTCCAACATCCCCTCTAAAATACAAAGTCTCATCTACCTATGATCTAAATCACATATGGGTGAGACTCAAGGTATGATTCATCTCAAGGTAAAATTCCACCACAGACATGAGCCTGTGAAACGAGATAAGTTACTCATTCCAAAATACAATGGTGTAATAAGCAAAGGATATTCCCTTTCCAAAAGATATCCCCATTCCAAAACGGAAAAATATGAAAGAAGGAAGGGGTGACGGGTCCCAAGCAAGTCCAAAACTCAGCAAGGCAAATACCATTAGACTTTAATTGAGAATAATCCTCTTTGTTTCAAAACACTACCCTCCGTGCCCATGGGAGTAACAGCATCAAACTCAGGGCTCCATAGGCAAGCTCCACCCCTTTAGCTCTCTGCAAGGCACTAGGTAAAATATCCTGGTCTGCCAAAACTGAAGAGGAAACAGAAGGGAATCCAGCCCTATACAACAGGCATGGAATAGGAGTGGCAGCCCCGATAATCTCTGAATCACCTGCTGGGTCATTCTTCCTTTTTCTTGATTGATAAAGTAGCAGGATAGCTCTATCATTCTGTCATGTAGAATCTAGGTTCCCCCATCCTTCATTTTGTCCCTTCTCTGTCCCCTTTCAGTTCAAACTGGCAGGGTTTCTGCTTGTATAATCTCATAATCTCTTTATCAAATGATATTCTAGCTGAGCCCTACCCTTTCAAACTCTTTCCAAACTTTCTGTAATACAGACAAGCTAAGAATTTTTCAAAAGTTTAAGTTCTGGTTCCTTTTTACCCAACAATTAATTCTTCAATCCATCTCTCTCCTCTTGCGTTTTACTATATGCATTCAGAAGAAACCAGACCATAGCTTCAATATTTTGCTTTGAAATACCCTCAGCTAAATATCCAATTTCATGACTCAAAAGTTCTACTTTCCTTGAAATACTAGAATACAGTTTGGCCAAATTGTTTGCCACTTTACAACAAGGATTGTCTTTCCCCCAGATTCCAATAATCTGTTAATTTCTATCTGAGACCTCACCAGAATGGTTTTTAATGGCCACATTTCTACCAACATTCTGTTCACAGCAATCAAGGCTTTCTCCAGTATGCACCTCAAAACTCCTCAAGCCTCTACCCATCACAAAGCCACTTCCACATATTTAGGTATTTGTTAACAACAGCACCCCACTTCACAGTACCAAATTCTTTCTTAGTCAGCTCAGGATGCCATAAATATATACCAACTGGCTTAAACAACAGAAATTATTTTTTCATAGTTCTGGAGGCTACAAGTCTTAAATCAAGGTTCCAGTTTCTAGTGAGAGTTCTCTTCCTGGCTTGCAGATGGCTGCCTTCTCTCTGTGTACTTATATATTCTGTCTTTGGTGTGCACAGAGAGAGCTCTGCTGCTTCCTCCTCTTCTTATAAAGGCACCAGCCCTACTGGATTAGAGTCTACCCTTATGACTTCACCAAACCTTTATCACCTCCTCACAGGTGATTCCAAACACAGTCACACTGGGGGGTCAGGTCTTCAACATATGAATTTTACAGAGACACAATGCAGTCCATAGTAGAACTGAGTCTCCAGACCCAGGAATCTGCTTTAATTATTGCTTTTTACTCCTAAATTATACTTGCAAAATACTTTATAGTTTAAAAAGCTTTTTCCCTGGCCTTATCATACTTTATACAATGTATACAAAGACTTGGACCATAAAAAAGAGAAAATTATTTAGAACACTGTAACAAAGAAATCTCTCCCTACTCCAGTCCCCTCATGGACTTAGCTTTCTAATATAAGCATGAATAGGATAAAGTGATTTATCTGATGGATTACTTTATCTGTCTGTCCCATGCAACTGCTTCATTATGGTGTCTTAAACTTGTCAAAGAAAAGCCTAATACATTGCAGCAAGCACATTCTTTGCTGACAGTGAGGTAAAGTTTAGCTCCACAGGTCTTGCTATTAATAATTGTGGTATTGTTGCTATTAGATGCAGGTCCAAGAGATATCTAAACTTCTCTTCATCAGCATTAAACTTGGCTGGGCTGATTTTTTGTTTTTGTTTTTGTTGTGTGGGGGGGATGCTGTGCGAAAGAGACTTACAATTCCATTGTTTTATCAAACAGATCATTAGAAAGGTTTTTGAATTGAGATTTTCTTTTTTTTTTAACTTTCTGTACAGATAGCCAGCTGGAATCTATTGATGGTTTCTGTGTATGTAAGTTAGAGAGGGAAAGAAGGGGGGCTTGAAAAGGGGGACGGAGCATCGGGGCCTCAACTTCCATATGTGTTCCACCAAATATAATTGTTTTATTCTGGAATAACATTTGTAAATGAATGTAAAATTGCCTACAAGACAGAAGAGGTCACAGAAAGCAATTTCATTGTTCTTATTTTCATTGGCATCTATAAAGGTTAAAATTTTTTATGATTTCATCCCAAATTTATTTTCATAACAAGGTATTTTTTCACTACTTTAAAAGACAGACCTTAAGACAATTAATGTTGCAGTATTCCATCTGTCACAAAATTCATACTATATATCAAGCAATACCTGTATCAACCTATACATCAGATAAAACTAATTATATCTAAGAGTTTTGAAATGTACACTTTGAAGAAGACAAAAAAATATTGTGACCTTGATTATTACCTCCCTCTAAAGGAAATTGATCCATGTTGTTTTCCTCCTTTTTTTTTAAACCATTTGAATAATTTTCTCATGCCATAGCCATGTAGGATCACAAGGCTCGTTGAAACCTCCACATCAGATCAGCTGGAAAAAAAAAAAAGGAAATCTGGAGAGAGTTAGACCAGAGTTTTGAACATGCTAAGCTGTGTGGTCGACCTCAAGGAAGATGATAAAAAAAAAAAAATTCCAAACAAAACGCCAATGATGTATCATAGCAAATCGATCTCAATCCAAGCCAGTATCTTTATACACTGGTGTCTGGTGTAGCAATCGGTCTACGAAAACAAGAATTTCCAGGCAGTGGCAATACTCTGGGTCAAGTAAATGAGTGGTAGGGTTTTGACTCCAGGTGATCCCTTTAGTTTCTAACAAGCCTTTAGTCATCATTTGGGGTCACGGGGGTTGGGAATCAGGGTTCAGGCAAAGGACTTTCAAGGCAGAGTTTCAGACTCTGATAATAATTAAATTCCAATAATTAAGATTCGTATTTTATTTGTTAAAAGATTTCCTAACTGTCCCAGCTCACAGTAAAGTCACTGTTACATTTAAAAATTGGTTCCTTAACAACGCTCAACATGTACATAGTGCTTTGCAACTTTCAAAGAAGTTGCACATAAATTTATTCTTTGCAGCACACCTGAAACAGGAGTGTAACATATTTTCACACCCACTTTATCAAAGACGAGACTGAGAATTGTGCAGCAGCAGGGCCAGGACCCATGTGAGTCTCTCTAGTGCTTTTCTAGTATGTTGTACCATGATGCCTTTAAGGAAGCAGATGATGTAAAGCTCCTCCTTCTTGATCTTTTCCATATGTATAGAAGAGAATGTGGATGGAAGCAACCCACTGTCTTGGCTGTACACTGGCCCTTGTCATCACCCAGTTCCTCCCTGAAAACCTTAAACATCGGTATTTTACTCAGAACAAAATCTTCCATCTTATGTTGTTTCACTCCCACTAAACTCACTTGAAATTCACTGGGATCTCAGTTCCTTGAATCCTCTCTTTCGTCTTCCCAATTTAACTCTCTCCAAACCTTACACTCTTTATTATTAGCATCCTCACTTTTTTTCATCTCTTTGCCCTCCTGCCACAACTACTCAAGGCATCTGTCTTGGATCAATCCAATTCTCTTCCTCTAAGCCAACTTTTAGAGAGGCCTGTAGTTGGCAATATGGAAGTTTCTTTGTTTGTTTCCTGCTACTTTCCCATTTTTGTAGTAAGTGTTCTAAACTTTCATTATCATCCTAATGCCTTTACCCCGTTTCTGCCGTTTATTTCTTAAATGATGTTTTTTCTACCTCATCAAGGTCTTCAAATGCAAATTTCCCCTCTCCCAAATTTTAATTATCTTTATAGCATCATTTGTTCATCTTTGCTTTTCTCTCTCCCCTTTGCCTTGAATTTCATTCCCCTACTATACTTAGTTTGCCCCCCCTTCACAGTCTCCTTCATTTCCACTATCCTCAATTTAACCCTTAGTGCCAACTACTTCCCTAAATTAAAAAAAAAGAGCAATTTTCCCCCAACTAAAAACATACTCTGGGTATTGAATCCCCAAAAAACTCCATAAAAAAAATTTCTTGATAAAGCATTCTACACCTTCCATCTCTACTTCACCTCTTTCCATCCTATATAGTCCATCCGCTTCACATAAACTTCTGAACTATCTATAATGCAATAGGTCACAGAAGTAAAATGTGTCTATTTGAATACTGTCTATTTTTGCTTTACTTTGTCAAGAACCATCTGTAATGTAAAACATGCCATTTTTCAAAGTTTTGTTATATATATGATCATGGGAGGGGGGAGACTTTGAAAAAATATATTACTTCCATATTTAATATGGTCATTTGTAAACATATTCTCCATTATTCCAATTATACATGAAGTTACTATATTTTCAAAGAACAGTCAGTGAAATAGAACCATATGGATTAATCAGGATTTTTATTGAAGATAGTTTGCATTCTATTAAAATTTCAAAAAAAGAAAATGTCTTTCATAACGAGAGTACCTTTCTCATGGTTCATTTTTTTAACAAGACAGTCAGCTTTTAATGGGAGTATATAGTTGTTTTTTTTTATGTGTGTGAATGTGTTTTTCCTTACAAACCTAAAAAAATTAGGCCTGTATTCAAGTTTTGGTAATCCTTCCACTCAAGTCTCCAATATATTGATTTTATACTGAATGACTGTGAGCAGTTTCAATATTCTGATTTTACTCTTCCATGTCCTAAGTGCTTCTGTCTCTTACTTGCTTGGAGTCTGAGTTCATTTAGACATGGTCTAACTTCTATCAGGCTGTAGGCCAAAGACCCGAGATAATTGCATGACTGCTTCAGGAATGTTTTTTATAGTTCCTCATCCAATTTAAGACAGAGAAAAAAGGAGGGTATGTCAGAAGGTTCCATGGGGATATTATTGGTGTGTTCAGGCATGGATATATTATGCGGGAATGGGGCATTTACATTTAATTACAGAGCAATTGTTCGAATGGGAAAAAATGTTTATTTGAATGTACATAGATTATGCAGTATGCCCTTATCCTTAAATGCAAAACATGGCTTTCTCTCTCTGTGGTATTTTGGAATTTCACCCTGTTTTGAGGCAAAAAACAATGTTTAACTGCCTTTATACATGCATAGGAAAGGCTTTCAGGCGCCAGTTGTTTTCCCAATAAGGAATCCCTTCACAGTAAATTGGATCACTTATTCTCATTGTGGTGATGGTGGGGTATCAGAACCAAAAGAAACCAGCCATGATGTGGGCTGTTAACACAGGAAGGTAAAGAACCCAAGTGCAGCAAACTCCAAAAAATAAGCTGCTATTCAAATTAACCATGATACTACATAAGATCTATTTCTAGTTTCCAACCCACTGGGATAGACAGAATACATGTTTCTACAATAAAAAGATTCTGAGGAGAGGGCAGATATTTTTTAACAATCAAGAATCACAAAGGAGCTTATTTCTCTCCTCCTAAGGGACATACAGCTAAAACTCTATTATTCTGAGGCTGATTATCCAATTGTGGACTCTACTAGCCACTGATTTCTCACTGATTCTCCCTCTGGTTCCTGGTCTTTTAGACAACACATTGCTCATTAGCAACCCCACCCAAACCTGGGCAGAAGAAATAAAATCTGCTGAAAAACAAACCAGTCTATTCTGCTTCTTGTTAGTAGTTCTCCTAGAAGAGGATATGAAAACTGTTTATTAAACCAAGGCTTTTGGATTATAAATAGATAATTATCTATGTATCTGCACCTCTCAGTACTATGGGTAATTGAGAGTTGGTCACACTACAAGACACTTAGACCACAACATTCTATTTCTTGCTTAGGTTTATCTCTGCTCTCTCCACTCTCTTACACTATAATACTATTTCCTTAAGGTCAGGTTTTGTGATCATCAAGTCTGGAAACCTCCTTAAAATCAAGTCTGAAAACTTCCTTAAAATTATTTCAAAGGTGGTGGTCATCTCCTTCAGCAACTGAAGTAGCAACAAAATACTAGACATCTCCCCAATCATACCACACTCGCTGTGCAAGTGAGAAAATAAATAAAATCCTTGAGGTCTGCATTTAAAGTAGGCTCTGTGTGTCACTTATTTTCTTCACCCAAAACACAGTGAGTGATAGAGTCTGAAAGAGAGAAAAAAATTTAAGCCTGTCAGATCTTTAGAATTTAATAGGCTTTAACCACTCAATTTGATGTGGATATTTTGAGACTATTAAATTGGATTATTTTCTTCTTTGTTACATATGAGATATATTGGGTTTTAATTTTAATTTTAAACATGAGGAATTCAAAGTAAGTGAAATAAAACTGAAATCTTATCTTTGGACCAGGATGGAGTTTATATACACATATATTAGACCATTATGCTTCATCATGATGTTTTAATTAAGTAGAATGAAAGAGATCTGAGAGGAATCTACAATGGTATATAAAGAGAGCAAAAATTCAGTTGAGAAAAAAAAAATGTTTATGTGAACATGAAAGGCATGGAGCTAGAAACTTACTGTATTGCTAAAAGTCAATAGTACTGAACTGACATTTTAAGATTAGCATGACTCAGACTTAGACGCAACCTCTATTGTCATCCTAGATAACACTGAAGGAAAAAGGACATAAGGTTTAGACCAAAATAAAGAGCAAAATGATTATTTGTTAATTCATTCAACAACCACCAGTTTAAAATCTAAACACTAGGACTAAAGAAGGCAGCTTTCCTCTGCTTGCAAAAAGCTCCAGAAAAATAATAACAAAATGAAATACAGGTGATATTGAATCGCGAAATGTACACCAACAATCTCTGAGCTAGAAGGTGGGAACTAGAGGTCATCCAAACTACTTAATTTACCCAAGAAATTTCAAATATTCCTTCCAAGACTAATAGTGGCAAATCTTTATGCAGTAAAATTCACTTTCTATTTGTTTTATGCCTATTGTAACTTAATCAGTAAAGAGACAGTATTTCATTGAAAACAGAATTTGTTTAATCTCCAAGACTCTACTGCAACAAGAACAGAGAGCTAAAACTCAGGAGGATTAATCTTAAATCCATTTGATTCCTTTCAATAACATTTTATTGAACAGCTACTCAATAAATAACTTATACCAGTTAAATCCCTTAACTGAAGTACTCCTTCTCAAACCACAGTGGTTATGCTTCTAAAAACCTTTAGTTGGAGAATCTGTAGGATAGGAACCTAAGACTTAAGGTAAAATTAAATCAGGAACACCTACTCACAACAGAACCTATAAAAATCTTGTTTTGTCTTCTAAAGCTATCATGGTTCTTCCACTCTTAGATTTGGAGCATCATCATCCCCTACCTAGCCACTTAATTATAGCCTCAAAAATAAAATATTTGTTCACTTAAGGACTCCACAATATTAATTTGAGATATATTTTCACTGAATGGCACAAAGTATTACTATTTGACATAAAATCCCAAGTGGCAATGCTCTTGGTGCAAAGTAATAAATTTTCATGATTTCTGGGGTAAACGTGACTGACAATATAAAGAACTAAGTGTTGGCTGATCAGTATAGTAGCCACTAGCCACATCACATGAAATGAGACTAATCCAAATTGACATATGCTTTAAGTATAAAATACACACCACATTTCAAATACTTAGTATGGAAAAAGAATGCATAAAATAACACTAATAATTTTTATTTTTACTCATATTGATGTGATATTTTTTATATATTGGGTTAAATAAAACATTAGAATTAATTTCACTTATTTCCTTTTAGTATTTTTAATGTGAGTACTAGAAAATTTAAAATATATATGTGACTTGCATTATTTTTCTATTGAACAGAGCTTGTAACAGAGATGAACACACAAAAGAATATGGATTCCTCCTTTAAGAGACACCCAAGCATTACCCAAGTGACGGCAACAATTTTGATTTTGAAACTCAGAGTTACTTGCCATCTCATATCCTTGATCCAAAATTCTTCCATTTATGGAAAATGTTATAAAAATGTAAACCATTTTTTGAATATGCCCTAATTCATAGCAGGAGAGTAGAATCTCTTAAGCCCCAGCACCCCTACATGAAAATTAAAATTAGAGAAACAGAATGAGGAACCTACTCTGATTTAACCCCTTGGATTTAGGCAGCTGGTCATTAGTAATTGTTTTAACACCTAATTTTATACATATTATACAGTATAATAATAGCTCATATTGGTAGGAGAGGTTTAAATCAACTCTTTCTTAAACCATATTCCAAGGGGACAGGTAGCAATGATTCAATCTGTTCTCTCAGATGTATATTACATAGACTAAGAATGCACAATCAGCTCTTACATAGGTTTCTAAGAGATTCTAAATGTGTCTTCCTTGCTTTGACAATCTGAAATAACGTAAGATGATGATTGTCTTTTCTCCATTAAAACTTCTAAATTAAGTTACAATTTCAAAATAAAACTACAGAAAAGCTGGATCTATCAAAATACATTGTCAGAGTATCTGCCCAGTATCTGAAGACTAGGTGAGATCAGGGGTTGCAAACAGCTAATTGCCTGGGCTAAGTTCCACAAAAGACCTGTACAGATATTTTTATAATTTAGAAATAGTTGCCAACATTTAAAAATCACAAAATTTTATCCCCAAAAAAGTGCTTTCTCGTTTCTCTAGGAAAACAAAATCAGAAGGATTGCAAACAACTCTCATGCTCCATCAGAGTCCCTACTACTTCCCATTGACTCATACTTCATTTTCCTTACCTGCCTGTTCTCTGTGTGCGTTTGAGTTTTCAACCCCTGAACTAAGTAGCAAAATCTTGGTAAGTGTTATTATGGGACACCTAGTATTACTCAGGGTATGCAGATACATGGACTCTCACCAGCCCCTGCACACAAATAATTGCACACAGAAAAAATTGAAGGCACATTTTCTTAGAGTGGTTGTTTATATCTGAAACAGGATTTGAGTACAAATAATTTATTTGGTAGGTGTGAATTTGGTAGGTGTTGTTTGGCGGCAGACAACAGTAGTAAATATGGCAATAAGACAGAAAGATGCTAATACATCTTTGTGTGTACATGAGCAGGTTAATACAATGGGTGGCTATGGCCCAGTTGTGCCGAAGACCACTGTACTTGTCCCACTTCAGAGTTGTTCCACCTGAGGGACAATGAAATGGGATATTTATATAACACAACTCTTGTCCATAATAAGTTAAGTGTGTATCATGGGGATGTGAGGTCCCCAAAACTTCTTGTCCCATTCCCACTGGCATGACCCAATCACTCACCTGTGGTCAAAGAAAGATTCAGGTAGAGAGCTGGAGGTGTTTACATCAGGAATCATCTGGATGTATGAAAACAGTGAGAAAATATAGGCAGGGCACTGTATCCTATCGCTATTCTTTGATGTGGGGCAAGCCACAATTTCTAAAAATAAAAAATGTGTAACTATTCTATGTTCCTTTTAGCTTGGCTAGAACTTTTGCTCATCTAATTTCCCCTCTCAATGGAGTTACCTGGATCTTCACTCCTGAGGGATATGAATTCACCAGTTACCAGGCCCCAGTCAGACCATGACTGGCAATGCACTAAGAGTAGCACAGTGGACCTTCTATGTTCCAGGCATACTTCTCTCTTCTCCTATTATATAGCAGCAACCCTATCTCCTCATGATAATTAGTTGTTATCTCTGCCAGTATAATATCTCTCTTCTTTGCTTGATGTCTCCCGGCATGGGAAGCCCATAATTACCAGTCGACATTGTAGCTTTAGGTTTATGGAATCTTTACTGTGTCCCTTAGTTGAAGCATACCTAATCAGGTACCAGACCCTCCAACTCAGCTGAAGCTAAAGTTACAGGGAGAGAAGCATATATTGCAAATATTGAGAGTTCAGCATTCGTTGTTGACAGGTCAGGCATTTAACAGCTGCAGCAGCTGAAAGAATCCTGGTGAGAGGGAATGCAATGCTATTGGACTCTCATGTATCTTTCATTACTGGTCTTATAACTACTCCATTAATGAGTCCATTGCACAAGCAGCACTGGGGTGACAGAACAATCTGTCTGACCTCCACTGCATACAGTCATTCTACATTGGTGAGTGCTGATGTAAAGCACAAAGAGCCACATATTTTGTGTCCAGTCTTATAGGTCCAGCTGAATGCCTGTACCCTATAATTTTTGGTATTCACTCTTCCATCTTGCTCCAGCTAGACCTCTTAGCAATGAGATAAGCCACTGGCCACTGCCCAGGAGTCAGTGCATATCCTTACCTTATGCTGTTTCTCCCTCCTCAAAAAGTTAAAGACCAGGAGTACTGTTCAAGGATATACACTCTTGGAAGACTTCCACATTCCAGTCTTTCAGGACCATCCCTGCAGAGGCTGTCAGATAACTCTAGTCCACTTTCAGGTTATATCAACATGTCAAATCAATCTAACCATGAGGTAAGCCCAGGGATAGGTGTTGGTACAAGAGTAGTTGGTACATGAAATGTAGGCCACCTGCTTGTGTAACCTACTTGTGCCCTCCAGATACTTGTGAGTCTGTCCAACTTTATGATTTTCTGGGTCTGATAATACCCAGTTCATGATGTGTAACTCACAATAGTAACTTGGTGTCCCAAATTCAGGCATTTAGTTTCTTTTTAAAAAGTGGCAATTATCTGCTACAGGCATAATAGCTCTTTCAAGAACCCTAGGAGTCTGTACTACAACTCTCCTATCCAAATTTTCCAGAGAACCTACATAACATTTTATTTATGTAACATTTAATCATTTAAACATGATACCTCTAGCACTACTGAATCTGTGAAGTCATATAGTCCAAACAGAAAGGCTGCTTACACCACACTCTGAATTTGCTTCAGAGTCCTCTTTCTCTGAGTACTGATAAAACCTGGTAGCCTTCCAAGACAGCCAGTAATTAGGCTGAGGCAGTATTTCTTATTATGGTATACCATGCACTTGCCTTCTTTTTTAGTGGCACAAGGTATAATAACATTTTTAGGTGGTACAGGGTGTAATAACTTGCCTTTAACTTGGAAGGAATGTGCTAGTATGCCCAAGAACAATAAATGCATAAAAATTTCATTGATGTTGAAAGCCCCTGAATATTTGTAGTGCTGATCATCTACCACCTAGCACATATATGTCTTACCAGACCTTCCAGAGTATTTGCCACTTTGGGTTGTCCAAACCCAGGTCAGGGAGCCAATAGGAAGATTTTACCAACTAGTAAGCAGATCCATCCCAATTATGTTCTCAGGGAATGGATAAATAACCACAGATTGTTCTTTGGACCCATTTGGATAGTCAGATGAACTTGGGCCAGGATTCTATCACCCATCCTCCATAGGTCACCATTCTAACAAGGGATATAATAATATTTTGGGCCTTTGGGTATTAGTGTCAGCTTGGCCCTATTTCTAACAGTCCTTAAAAATCTAATACTTTCTGTGCAGTAAAGTATTTAACCTTGCCTAAACAGAAATCTAGACTTTGCCCTCATTTTCTCAGAAATAATCTCTAAGCCTTTGACATGTCATGCCTGATAAGATGTCTTTGTTTTCTGGGGGCCTTGGATCATAAGAGCCTAACAAAGTGATTTACAGTGAATGGGGTCTTTGAGTCATGCTGTATTGGCTCAAACTCCAGAGGGCCTGGAGACTGAGATCAGCCATGTGGGCAGTTACTCATAAACCCCAACAAAGACTCTGTACATCAGGCTCTGCTAAGCTTCCCTGGTTGGCAATATTCCATATGTATAGTTATACAACTTTGCCAGGAAGAGTTAACACTGTCCCTAACTGTGGACAAAGAAAGGACACCTGGAACCTCTGTGTTTGGAATGCTCCTGGATTCTGCGCTATGCCTGTCTTCCCTTGGCTGATTTTACTCTGTGTCTTTTCCTTGTAATAAACCTAACTCTATATTAAAACTCTGTATTTATTTCCCTGTGATAAAACCATAACTGTGAGTACAAAAGCTTTCATTGGCTCTGTGAGTTCTTCTAGCAAATCACTGAAACTAAAGATGGTTTGTGGAACCCCTGAAATGGCAATTAGTGTCAAAAGTAAGGGCCATCTTGCGGACTGTGTTCTCTCTAACTCTGCACTCCCTTTTCCCTGGTGTACAATTAATCTAGTTAATGGCCACATCTCTTTGAGGAAAAATGTGGGAATATCTACTTTATATTCTTACTCTGACATTACAGGACATTTCCTCAATGGTATTTAGCATCCCCTTGAACCAAAAGGCTCTGGGTCTGAAAACTGGGTCAAGTCTGGAACCTGGGTGAGGAACTCTACTTTTCCCACTGAAGTAGTTAACATTATTCTTATGCTAACCTGCAGTTTGCTTGTCTGTTTATTATACAAGTCAGGCAATCCCCTTGTTCACTGTCCATATATTTCACTCCTGGGAATAGTATGGCATATTTGCCATTTTCAGAGATCCCTGAGGGTCAATGTCCCCTCACTGTCATCCTAGCCTTGGGGCCTGTCCATCATGGTATTTATGTCTACCTCATCTCTGACAGTTAAATGTCTATACCTGGCCTTTGCCATTCTGGAAGCCAGTCATCCTCACTAACATTAGAGCTCAGTTCCGTAGCAGTTTCTCTTATCATCAACCCTGGACTATAGAGGACAGTCCCACTGAGCTTCTTGATGATGCTGGTGCCCCACCTCACCCTCTACTAACACATCCCTCACCACCTTAGTGAAGGAAGTAATCACTAACCCTCAAAGAGATCAGTCAGCTGTGGGTGTCTAGTCTTGCATATTAAATCTATTCTAACATGTTCAACTCTCTGGGCCTTTTGTCCCATCCTTAATTCTCTGTCAAAATATTGGACATCTTCTCCATCTTACTGGCTATAAGTCATCATTGTTTTCAATCTTCAAGGAACCATTCTAGAAAAGAATTAGAACCTGTTCCAGGTGTCCATGCCAGTATATTAAATCCTGAGTTATAGAAGAGTTCCCCTATATCAATAAACTCCCTCCCCATTCAGCATTATATTCTGTTCTTCTTACTCTAGCACATTTGAGATTCATTTCCCATGTATGTTCTCCTGTTCCTGCAGATGCATCTAAGTTAGATCCAGCAGGGTTTTTTGTTTGTTTGTTTGTTTGTTTGTGAATAATCCCTTTTATCTCAAGGCATTTCAAGTACAGAGTTATTGCATGAGCCAGGGCATCCCCTCTCCACCTATACTCTATCCCAATCCACCACAGGTAACACTATTAATATTGTGATATTATAGGTCGTCAAGAATTCTTGCTAGTACCCTCATACTCAGTAATGGTTTCCTTCCCTCAAACTGGCAGGTTAGTGATCTAATCCCAGTTCTGCTTCCTAATACCACATTTCCATCTAATGCTAGGTTCTTCCAGAAGTTGACCCTGAGCAAATGTTCTGACTGCATCTAATTTATGTGGGAGATGATCCCTAGAAATGAAAATTTGGGGAACAAAAACTAAGACAGACATCTCTGCGTGATGAATATTCTTGAGTCTAGGTGGCCTGGGCCTGATTGTCTCTGCTAAGCCAATTTTGACTTGAGGACTGGGAGTAGTGCTGTATTATTATCCAATAAAAGCAGACTACACACATGCTCAGGACACTAGCAAGGTAGGGACACACAAAAATGTTCATCTTCAATAAATCCATCCAGAAAAATCTAAAGAAAAAATCATTTCACTTCCAGTGATCATGTAACTTTTATGTTTTATGATTTGCCAGCTATTTTTAATTTTAAATAATGGAGTATATAAAGCTTTTCAGTGCTTTTCAGTGCTAAGATCTAAATACACCTTAAGAGCTTCCCTCTGATGGCACACTCTGCCTACTCATTGAAGACAGTATGTCAGATCCTACCCTACTGGGTTCCTGAATAAGCTTCTTCTTAACAATTTTAACACCAACTGTGAGTCAGTTCTTCAAATGAACTTCAATAAGATCTCTTCTGAACATCATGACAGCTCCTCCTAGTCTGCTCCTGAGTGCTGATTCTAGGTTCTTGTCCAATATGCATGCCCTCCTCCTTCCAGAGACACTTTCCTCTTGCCTGACTTTATTTATTTCCCCAAAATAGAAATTCCTGTTTCCTAACTTACTTTTGGTGAGGGAAACTCATTACCAGAAAAAGAAAAAGAGAGAAAATATACATATTTCCCAAAGAAAATGTCAGTCAAAAAAATTGTCACATAACTTATTACCTTTCTTTGTCCTGCTCCCAATTTAAAAATCACTTCTAGAGGAAACCACACTTAAGACTAATAATAATAATTTCAGTTAATTACACAATTTGTTGCTATCTATATTTCACCACTGAAAAAATAAATAGGTGACATAATTATTAAGCACTTTCTATATACCAGGCACCATACTGAGTGTTAGAAATATCATTGTTAGAAATACTATTTTTATCCCCATTTTAGTGATGAAGAAACTGAGGCTTAGGAGATTGGAAACGGGATCTGTCCGACCGGAATACTTGATCTTAACCACTATGCTGAATCCCATAGATTAAATAAATATCTGTTGAATGAAGTATGTAAGGAACAAGATAAAATAAGAAGCAAAAAAGAGTTGGAGGCGTTCTCTAGAGTGGCTTGCACACATTCCATTCTCCACTTTGGAAAACTGTACTGTAACTTCCAAAAGAACTGCTAAATTATTCCTTCTTGCCACCTCAACTTCAACTACTGCTTGTGAACCTAGGGCTATAAACAAATGTGTATAAAGAACATGCACACATTTCACACTTGAAACAAATTCCAGTTGAGTAAGTAAAACTCAGATTGACTCTAAGAAATAGACCTGAAGCCATCATTGCCTTGTTCGACCAGTTTCTTTGCTCTCTCAGTTGAAGACAATGCACCTTCAGGCCTTACCTCTGAGCCCAAAGTCCCTGCCTCTTAGACTAAACATGCTGATTGCCAACCAAAACAAACATCTTCACTGACTACCAATTTCTGCCTGGGTAATTTTCATTAAAAACAAAAACAAAAACACTACAAAGCATGCTCTGTCCCCAAAGGAATTCTTTCCTACTCTGCTGTTTCTTCATGTCAAAGAAAGAATCTGATATGTGAAAATAGCTAGTTGTACTCTGACTCAAGTATTTCACAGGGATATCTGCATGGCTAAATTTAGGAAGAAGAAAAATATTGAAATTAGTACAAAAATCAAAAGTTAAAATCCTGCTTCAACTCTATACTGATCAGTCTTTCAGAAAACTACTAGAAAACAAGCATGCTGTCACTCTCCAGTCATGTGAATCTGACACTACTAACAGATACAAAACTCCACGCCTGATCTCATTTCTTGCCTGGCTTTGCTTTTAACGTCACATCCACACTGAAGATTTAAGCTGCTTCCCCAGCTCATAACAAGCTCTTTTCAAAGATAGGTCTCCCATCTTCCTGTTGCTGTATTAATGAGGAGCATGAGTTTCAAATCAAACTTCAAAAGAACAATTTTCTTGGAATATTATCTGTAGTGGGTTTCTAATACAACCTTCCTCATGGGTTTAATATCTCTATAGAAAGTAGTTAATCTAGTGAGGAGAAAATCTAGAGTCCTGGAAAAAGGAGGTCAAGGGAGCCTAAATTGGAGGTAGATTTGATATTTCCCTTGTGCTAGGTAGTGGGGGGAGGGAGAACTGACTCCTGGTCATGTTAATATACATATGGGTCTGATTCCAAAGGCAGAAATTTAAACTCACTCACCTTTGGAAAACTAAGCTAGCGTCTTCAGACTTAGGTTCCCTGACATATGAGGATATGACCTGTTCAGTATGATCCCACATTACTCATGCAACATGAACCCAATGTAAATACTCCAAAACCACAACTGATTGGAATTCTCAGGGAAGGAGATGTTCTAGGTCATTGGATTTTTTGGTCAAGTCAAAATTGAATAGAAAAATCCTTCCTATTTCAACCCTCAGGATCAAAAATGTTTATAAACGCATTAGTCTATTTTCATTATTTATTAAATACAGAAAGGGAATGTAATTCAATCTCTATTTCATTATTCAGATATTTATGGTTCCTAAGGTCATACTTCTGGGGATCAGTTACCTTGGTACTCTATGAAGTCACAGGTTAAGAAATAGAGGGAGAGCTGCTCTGACATTAGGTTATAGTCTACAAGAGTTTAGTATAACATCATCACTGATGAACAATTATCGTCCTTTTATGTATTTCTTATAAAATTACAGGGTTAAAAACTTTTGATGATTCTGAATAGTTAACAATTTGAATGTTTACACTAGTTTCTGTATAGCTTTACCTGTGGGGAAAGATGATCATCCATCTTGATCTGAGAAAGAGCCCATTTCTAACCGGCTACATAGTTCACAGAGACTCATAAAACTTAATGAAAAATAAAGTGACACAATATAAGTTGAGAGGTGCCTGGGTGGCTCAGTTGGTTAGGCCTGCCGCTCCCCATGCTTGTGCTCTTTCTCTCTGTCAAATAAATAGTCTTTTTTTTTTGAAGATTTTATTTATTTATTTGACAGAGAGAGAGACAGTGAGAGAGGGAACACAAGCAGGGGGGAGTGGGAAAGGGAGGAGGGAGAAGCAGGCTTCCCGCCAAGCAGGGAGCCCGATGCGGGGCTCGATCCCAGGACCCTGGGATCATGACCCGAGCCGAAGGCAGATGCTTATCGACTGAACCACCCAGGCACCCCTGAATAACTAAAGTCTTTTTAAAAAGTTGAAAGCAAAGGAAACATACCTCCAGCCCTAAGTTGCTCTTGCTACTGTTGGGGTGATTGTTTTGTTGTTGTTTCGGCCACTTTTATTCAGTGAGAGTACCCTTTAAATTCAAATTCCATCAAAAGTTATTTCTGCTTTAGTTCAAGAGGAATAGTCCTTTCAGTAATCTCAGGAGAAAGTTTTTGTACTCAAATCCTCCTGAGCTGTGCAGCCCTGGAGTAACGAAAAACAAATCGGGCCAAGGTCATACTCACCAAGACCAAGAATGAGCAGTAAGACTAACCACAGCAATGATTCCTTCGAGTGCCAGCAGGCACAGAAAGGACTTACACCAGCAGTTTCTTATGCCCCTGTTCTCCAAAGGTTGTGTTTTTCCTGGCAAGAGAGGAGGAGAAGAGGTGCATTTCCTAACTTGTCCATGGCCTTAAGCTTTCTGAGTAAGAAGAGCACTGGTGAAAACACAGGATCTCTCTCCTTTCCATAAGCTTCCTATTTGCAAGAAAGCCATGTTTATGGCTTCTCATGTTTGCTAACAAATATCTTCACCATCAGCAATTCTAACTTGACCTAACCCTCATTGATCCATAGTGCCATGAAGAAGGGCTGGGGGGAAATGAAGGGGCATAAAAAAACTTCAGAAGGAAGGAAGGGAGGGAGAAAACGGGCACTAGGCAAAGAGAAGCCTGCCATACACAATCAAACAATTGATTCATGTCAACAATTTTAACTTAAGCTCATTTATCTGCCTTTCCTACCTATTTTTAGCAGGCTTTGCCAAGTATAAGACCAAAAAGAAACCATGTTTCCATTTGATTCTTCCCATATGCTACCCATAAAGTCTTTAAATTGTCTGTATGATATTAACATATGCATGTAACAATCTTATTGTCTGTATGATATTAACATATGCATGTAACAATCTTCCATTTAGGAGTAAGATGAACGGTAAGTAAATTTCATTTTCGACTTAAGACTCTAACCTGTTTCAACGTGGACCCACAAGACCTAAACTTTCAGCAGGTCAACAAAATGATCCTTCCATCTAAAAGTTGAAAGTCATTTTGATTTCTGTATCTCATCTAAGTAGTCAACTACTTAAGACTTTATAGACAGAACCTTGGAAATACAGGGAACAAAGAGATGAAGCCAAGAGAGGACTGTAGAGTTTTCGACATGCTGTGTATACTAAGAGTGATACTTAAACCACTAAGATTTCCATCCCACTGATACTAATTTACCTCAGATTGTTCCATGGTGCTACTCATCAAAGCCAGCCAACATATCCCAAGACAAGCCAAAGGGGGAAATGACCTCCACATCAGTTGTCAAGGGTGGTAAATAGAATGAATAAACACACAGTTGCTGATGTGTTAATTTCATAATTAGAAAAATATTGTTAAATATCAGACACCAGACATAAGTTTGTAGAGTATTTGTTAAATATTGTCCTAAACCTTATGTATCACAGTCCAAAAAATTATGGTCAAATCAATAAAGTTTATATGTAAATGTGACAAGGTAAAACAACTTCAGGAATAATAAGATAGAAGATGGTTAATTAGTCCAATATAAAATGCAATCATTCAAGCCAACAATTACTATGCCTATGGTTTAGGATCCTCAGAAATTTGTTGGGAAAAATCAATAAGAAATGATACCATAATCTGCCCCATTTTTCTTCATTTCTTTCATTGATTTTAGTCCCAAAATGAGAGACTAAAACCAAATCTGGGCTTTGATTTCCTCTAGTGCAAGACCATTTCCAGGTATATGTGGAAAGAAGGGTAAAGATTTGAAATAGTATGAACAAGAAACTAGAAAATGATATTTACTTACTATTCATCTTACTCCTGAATGGAAGACTATTACATGCATATGTTGGTGATGAATTGGATGCTAAGGGTGAGGTTGAGGAAGACACACAGAACCTTAACTTTGGAAAGTGGTAGATAAGGAATGAAAAGAGAAACACTGGTAGAAGAGAGGGTGGTGAGGATTAAACATCTCTGTGTCCAATACAGCAGTGGTTCTTATGTGGCCATTTCTCAGAGCCTCCTCCAGTGCATACCAGTGATTTAAAATCAAAGGTCAAGTGAGGTAAAGCATTTCTATAGGGACTCAAAGATTTTTCTGATGACCTGGTTTAATCCAGGGAAAAAGGAAGGATATTTTTTTATATCCTCCCTAAATATTTTTTCTCACACTGTGGTTCTGATGAGCACAGAGCAGCAGAGAATTTGAGTCCATATTATTTAACCTAATTCTGAAAATCCAGTCATCCATGTTAGACAACCATCCAAGTACCAGGAAGTTTGGCAATTGTGGCCAATTTTCCAAAAATACACCAATATGCATCCTACCCAACATTCTCTCTCACAGTGTCATGCTTATACTTCTACACCAAGAAGTGGGATCGATGCTCCCTCACTTTGAACCTGGCAGACCTATAACTGCTTCAACCAATTGATTATTTTGGAAGGTATACTGAATTCCCAGGCTTGGTCAGGCAAGATATTAAGATCTCATCTGTCTCCCTCTCCCTTCCTCCCTCCCTTCCTCCTACCCTAACCATCCCCCTCCCCCAATACATACCTTGGATGCTCAGAGCCAACATTTAAGAAGTCTGGCCATCCTGAAGGCAGCACAATCTAAAAATCACATGGAGAGACTACGTAGACAGAGAGATGTTTGAGGAGAGAGACCCCACTATTCCAGCTCCAACCTATCAGAGTACTTAATCCTCATAACCTGACATGAGTAAAGAAGCCTTCAAGAGGTCCTTGGCCCTAGTCATAATCTTACCACAATGGCTTGAAAGACTCAAGCCAAAATTACCTGGCTCCACCACTCCCAAATTACCACAGACGACATCTGAGATTTTTAAAAACAATAATTTTTATTGTTTTAGACAACCAAAGTTTGGGGTGATGTGTTATGTAGAAATAGATAACTGATATTGCAATCTTTCATTAAAAGCTGAGAACTCAACCAGGATGTACCCTTGAATGGATGGGTGCCTCACTTACCTGCACAGGTGAGAAAATCTATGATAAAGCCTCAGAACTGGATGATTAACATTTTCATTTATTTGTTTTTGTTGCTGTTATTTGCTAACATTCACTTACTATTTCCTCTGTACCAAGCATTGTTACTCCAAAAACCCACCAAAAAATTTACTATTTTATTGCCATTTTATATTTAAGGAAACTAAAGTAACTTTTAAGATTCAAAAAACTATCCATTTAGGGAGCATCTTCCAGTGGTTCAGTCTATTTCCAGGCCCATGCTTCAAACCATCATGTTCTACTGCCTTTGGTACTTTTCATGATTGAGCTCAATTACAAACTTTTGGGGATTACGACAAAGCTGAAGTAACACCATAAAAATACAAACTTGGTTAAGACTACTGAAAACTATCACCCTAATAACGTTGCTTTGTGCTTTGTGTACCCAAGGAAAGCCATCTCTAATGCTCTAATCTTATAGACCTCTTCTAACAATCTAATTAGTGAATGTAAAATGTTAATATACAATAAATCTAAGCAGATTAATATATAATCAGAACAAGTACCTGCTTCATAGCTAAGGTCATTAGGCCCATTAAGAAGCCTATGTGCAAATTGGGATCAGAAGCCATATGACAATTGTGTTAAATTTCATTCTAAAACAAGGTAACAAATACTGAGCACTCAAGAAATGCTAACATTAACATAAACAATGTTATTCTACCTAAAACAAAGGAAATGGAAGAAGAATCAACAAACAAAAATATTTGATTTTTGCCTCAATCTACAGAAAGCACTATATTTAAATCAACCACTTTAGAATAAAAGTGCTGGCAGGAATTCAACATAGCTCACTTTGTCTCCTGAGACATCATTACAGTGTGTTTTCTTGAAAATTAAAAAAAAAAAATCACACTTAAACACATTCCCTCTTATAAACTGTTAAGAAGTATCCCTGTATTACTATTTCATGATGATGATTACTATTTCATGGTCTCAGCATGTGTGTGACTAGTTGTGGATGGGACTGGAGTGACTAAATACAGTAACTAGTTGTGGGTGGGACTGCAGTGACTAAATGCAATAAGAAATGCTTGAAGCATAATTTCCTTGAAGATAAATTTTAAATTACATTTCCCCAAGACTCAGTAATATTGCATGCAACACTACTAGTTGAGTCCTGGAATCATCTTTTAAAGATACAACAGTGGAATCAAATTCCTGGCTATATAAACCTAGGCAATGCCAACAGAGAAAAACAGACAGGGTCATTCCCAGCAATGGTGGGATTTGAGAAAAACCAAGCAAGAAGAAAGAACTAGACAGATATTTACTATAGTTCATGCCTACCACCTTGGAAAAATGATGAAAATTACAAACAGAACAGGATTCCTAATAATGTTACCCCTGAAATGGCTCTTTGAAATACCATGACCCTTGGGGTGTGGTCATGCATCTCTCCCAATTAAAACTAACACTTCTGTGGGAAAATTTTCCCAAATATATGCTTCCCAGTCCTTCATAGCCCTCCTTAAAGCCCTCACCCCAGTTCTACATCTCGCTCTTCTCCCTTGTCCCCACCTCACTGGCAGTTTCTGCCTGTAACTTATTTCCAAATTTCCTCTTCTATATCTTTACATGGTCACCTAAAATTCATGTGGAAATGAAGCATGGTGTAAACATTAACATAAAAATACGCCTGGAACATAGTTGAATGCACTTCAAATTCAACATATCTAAAATAAATCCTGTGTATTCTCTTTCTCATTCTCTATCCCCAAAATATACCTCTTGACTATCCTGTTACTATTAATGATAGCACTCTTCTCCTAGTCTCTCAAACTAGAAAAATATAAGTAAAAATTTCCTTCCATTCCTATGAGGAACAAAAACAAAGTAAAACCTGTATCATTAACTTTTCCTTCAAACTTCTGCTTCCATCTGCCCTTTGCTTTCCATTATCAGCCCCATCGCACTGGTTCATTTATCTTCTCATACCTGAACTATCACAGGCACCAACCTAAGTTGCTATCTAAGGTGGTCTCCCAACCATCAGCCTTTCCACATCCTAATCAACTCTGCACACACTATAAGAGACTTACCTTCTTCAATCACTTTATATACCTTGTCCCTCCCCTATTCTAAAACTTTTTAATGGGTCTGTGTTGCCTCCAAATTGAAGTCCAAATTCCTGAACTTGGCATATGAGTCTCCATCTGCCTTCCACTGAGCCTTTCATTCATCAAGTGTTGGAGAAGGTTGGGCAAACCGGAATCCTCACACACTACTGGTAGGAATGTAAAATTATATAACCAGTTAGGAAAATAGTTTGGTGGTTTTTTAAAAAGTTGAACATCCTCATAATATAATGATCTGGCCATTCCATTCCTAATTACTTATCCCCCCAAAAATGAAAGCACAGGATCAAACAAAGATTTGTAAGTCAACATTTATAGTAGCCTTATTTGTAATGGCCAAAAACTGAAAGCAATCCAAATGCCCAACAAAAGGTCAATGGAAAAACAAATGGCGCTATATCCATCCGATGAAATACTGCTCAGCAATAAAAATAATGAACTACAGATATATACAACATAGAATAAGCTCAGAATCATTATCCATAGTGATAGAAGCCAGACAAAAACACTTCTATAAAGTTCTTAAAAATGCATAGTAATGTAAACTAACAGAAAACACATCAGTGGTTGCCTAAGAATCCAGAGATAGGAAGTTAGGAGGACTGGAAGGAAGGAATTACAAAGGGGCTCTAAGAAACTTTGACAGAAATGGGTATGTTCATTATCTTGATTGTGGTGGTTTCACAGTTGTGTGCTTATGCTTAAAACTCATCAAATTATATATGTTAAGTATTCACTGTGTATTATGTATCAATTATACCTCAAAAAACCTGTTTAAAAAAAAACTTTATCTCTGACCACTCACCTTCCGAAACACATCAACTGAGTCAAATTGGTCAACTAATTAATACAAGAATGCATTGTGAAGCTTCACATATCTGTATTTTACCTGCTACCAACCTTCCACCTGAAATACCCTACTATTTGTCCTTTAAAACACAGCTGACATCACATCTCCTCCATTGAGACTTCCCAGACCACTCCAGCTTGTAGATTTCTTCTTTTCCTGAATTTGCAACTTTCTAATATACTGCAGCTATCATTTGTCAAGCCTAAATATAGCAGAGTCAAACCTAAATTTGAGTCCTAATTCTCTTGTTTATACCTCTGTGATCCCAGTAATTTACTTAATCTCTCTAAGCCTGTTTCTTCATCTCTTAAACATTTATAATAGTAGCACTGTTTGATAAAGTAACAGAATGTAAATTGGTCGGCCTAATACCTAGCACATAGTAAGTACCCAAGCTTTGTTGTCTTAGATTTACTATATATTTCTTTATAATGTTTCTTATATGAAATGTTTATAGAAGGGATGGTAGAGTCCTCTGGTCTTCCTGATGGTGCCTGCCAGAAATAATTCCATCTAAGTCCTTTGTGCAATAGACAATAATTAATTGGTTTGATTTTCCTTTTCCTGATCATACCCTTTTCTCCAATATGGAGGGAGAGGAAGGCAGGAAAGGGGAGACCAGGAAGTTTTGGATTTAAAATACTATTACCTTGATTATTCCAAATATTATGGTTTTTCTGCTACAGTAAGCTTAAACTGAGTCCAGACATGATCTTTAAAAAACAAAACGTACTTAGTCATACTCCTAGAATTTGACTTTACTTAACTCCAAATAATAAAATAATCACTACCAAGCATTTAATATCTATATGATGAGGTGCAAGGAACTTTGTACTAAGCTCAGGGTCACAATTATAAAAAGTGGCTAAGATACAATTTGGAGCAATGCCTGCTGATTATGTCATGATACTTCTAACAATTTCATCATTGTTTTTGCTTACATCAGTTGTGTTTTGAATAACAAAATTCAGATTATAGCCTTCTAATAGCCAATTGTTCATTTATATTAATTGACTCAGATAATGCTACATCTTCATACAGGGTACTTTCTTCTGGTAAGTGGATCTCAAGATGCTTTGGCTTCTTAAAATATTTATTGTTCAGTAGATTTGGTAAAATTTTCCCTTCAATGGGAATTTTTCTTTGGAGAAAGTGAGAGAATACTAAGAGCTTCCATTTTATGATTTCCGTTTGAAACTCAGAGTAACTAGTTTAGTAGCACTGACAATGCCCCTCATTGTTCACCTAACTCAATATCAGAACTATCTGACTCTTGGGGCGCCTGGGTAGCTCAGTCACTTAAGCGTCTGCTTTTGGCTCTGGTTATGATCTTTACTTGGATAGATTCTCTAGTTCTCAACATGATCTCAGGATCCTGGAATCGAGCCCCACATCGGACTCCCTGCTGAGCGGGGAGTCTGCTTCTCACTCTCCTTCTGCCCTGCTTGTGTTCTGTCTCTCTGTCTCTCTCTCAAATAAATAAAATCTTTAAAAAAAAAAAAGAACTATCTGACTTTTCTTCCAATGGAGCCATTTATATTTAATTAAGAGAGATGGCCACCTCCTTTTAAGCAATAGGAAGGTAGATAAAGTAGACAATATCACCGATAGATACCTAATCAATGTTTCAAAAGGTTATGTCTCAGGCAAAGCTTCATCTTTAGAAAATCCAGTACTAGGTGAAATCCAGAATATCAAGGCCACTTTAACTACAAAATACAGTTACAAGTAGAAATGCCAATGTGCATAAACTATATATTGGTAATCTCATCATAAGTTGGACCAATCACAGATGATCTTTTCTAAACACTGTTTAAATAATCAGCATGTAATCCTCTGAAAAGCAATCATTGATGTTTTTAGCTAAGCTGCACTTTAGCAATTAATTCAGAGGCTTATCACATATTTGACCAATGCCATTTGTAACATTACCCCCATATTGTTATGATTTGTAATAATAATAACACTGATCAAGCACTAATTATGAAACAAGTACTATTCCAAACACTCTGCATGAGTTAGCTCCTTTTATATTTACAAGTCAATGAGATAGGTACCAATTATGGGAGATAAGTCATAAAAGTTAAAATAAGTAGGGGTATCAATATCATTATTAGTACTGTTAACAATATGCTCAAATATGGACTTAGATCTCACAATAAAATTTAAATTGAATTTCAAACAACTGCCTCATTTGCCACTCAAGAATCTATCCAAGTAAAAGTTCCCACCATGTCCCAAGATGTAGACGCTTAGTGTTTGGGGCAAAATAGGAAAAGACTTTCATGAGTTCAAAACATAGCTTCCTTCTTAAGAATGCACATAATTCAAACTTTGCAGCAGTCAAGATGTATATATCCCTTGCACTATGTAAATACGAGTACGGTTTTACTATTAGAAAATATAATAAGAAACAAGGGCACCTAACCCTAGAAACCTTTAGAACAGCCCACAAATAAGAATAAAGTTTGGACTACTATGACTTTTTGTATGTTCTAAAGGATATTTTTACTTCAAATACTTTTAAAATCATATTAGCTTTATAAAACTCTATTTTCTCCACCCCCAAATCTTCCTTTCCCCACTCTAAACCAATCAACTCAAGGTCTTTGGGGACTGCCAATTTGGAACATCCTCTGGCCTTGACAATTGGCAGCTGGGATCAATCAGTTCATAAAATCCAACTTGTCAGCTAAAACCAGTCATATTTTTTAAGCAAAACAATCTGTTAAACAGCTTAGGTCGTAAATCCATGAAAAACATTTGCAAAAACACATTTTGTGCTTGCTCTTCCTAAGTTCTGAGGCTACAGATGTTACAGAAACCGCCATTCTGGAAACTCTCCCAACCATCTATTATACTTCCCTGAAAATTTGAAGGTATCTTCTGGACTCCACAGCTAGCAGCAGACTAGCTTCTGATAGCCATGGGTGGGGAATAGATATCCTCAATGTGGAAGGACTCCTTGCTTCACCTTGGACAGTTACATAGTAGTTTCTATCTGATGTGCAATTGATCCAGTTTATCATAAGCCAATGTCATCACTGTGCAGTTAGGCTGGCTTCCAGTACTGGCTCTGTCCTAAGAGGAAAAATTTATTGTATAGATTTCAAAGCAATTGCAGAGCTTATAAAAAGCTAAGTGATCTTAGGCAAGGCACATCTTCTCAAGCTTCAATATCCCTCTCAGTAAAATAAGAGGGCTGGAGTAACCAAACTCTAAATTTCTTTCCAATTCTATAATTCCATGACTCTACTTCTTACCATCACTTTTACTTAGCAGGAAGCCAAAGATACTCCCTCGCTACTGCCAGCTCTTTCGGATCTGGGATCACAGTGGGTCGGTCCCCACAGAAAAACATGCCACAAATAATGATGGCTTAAATGATTATTTTTTTCAGGCTTTATTTCTCAACAAAGTGTAGGCAGGTTTCAAAAGAGATAAAGATTATCAGTACCTCTCAATGCCATAACATCTTAACATTTCCTACCATTACTATTTAAGTGGCCAATACACATCAGGCAAATGATTGCTCTCCTTGGCCTTACTCCAGGTAAACATCAATCACTGATGATGCCTCTTCCCCCAGTCAAGCTAAGACCACTCTCAGAATCCTCAATTCAGTTTTCCAGAGAGCCACCACCAATTATTCAGAATTGGCATGAGTGAAGAGTACTTTTAAAATTGTGACCTACACACTAATTAGTACCAATCTAAACCCAAAGGCTGTCTATACATCTCTAACTGGATATGTCTGGAAACATACACTCATTTTCTTCCAACAAAGCATCTTTTCTCTCTACATTCCTATTTTTATAAATGGCAAAACCTGTAACCTAATCTTCCAAATGAGGTACTATTTGCCTAATCCTTACATCTAAGCAACCAAGTCCTGCAAATTTTTCTTCCTAGGTAGTAATTTTCACATTTATTCTCTCCATTCCACACTTTCCTGGCCCAAAACCTTATCATTTTTCTTCAAACATATTGTGATCAGCTATTTAAGTTACCTTGTCAATGGTCTTGCAAATACCATTATTTCCCTATCTTAAACATTTAATAAATCCTAATGCATATGAGCACAACAGCCTCAGGTTATCCAATCAACTTACATGGCAGCTCAGGCTTTCATAAGCATGTAAAAGGTACATAGCCTTTTATGACCCACCGTTGGAAGTCAGATGGTATCACCTCTACTATACTCTACTGGACAAAGCAGTCACAAGCCCACCCAGATTCAAGGGACAATGGAAGGAATGTCAAAGAATTTATAACCATGTTTTAAAACCATGGTACCCACCTCTTTTTTTCATATATTATGATCTAGAAAAATTGAACTAGAAGTTCCCCAATTATGCCATTGAACATGCTGTTTTCCAAGCATGGAATACTGTGATGGTTGATTTTATGTGTCGGTTTGATTGGGTCACAAGATGCCCAGGCAGCTGGTTAAACATTATTTGTGGATGTGTCTATGAAGGTGTTTCCAGAAAAGATTAACATTTTAATGAGTAGACTGAGTAAATCAGATGGCCCTTCCCACTGTGGGTGGGCATCGTTGACTCCACTGAGAGCCTAAATAGAACAAAAAGGTAAAGGAAGGTTGAATTAATTCTGCCTGACAACTGAGCTAGGACACTGCTTCTCCTGCCCTTGGCACTCTTGGTTCTCAGGCTTTCAGACCCAGACTGGAACCTTTACTCTCAGTTCTTCAACTCTCAGGCCTTCTAACTATACCACTGGCTTTCCTAGGTCTCCAGTTTGCAGATGGTAGATTGTAGGACTTCTCAGCCACCAAAATCATGTAAACCAATATAATAAATCTCTTCATATGCATCTCCTACTGATTCTGTCTCTCTGGAGAACCACACAATCTCCCCCCACTCCCTGGAAAACCCCTAACTCATTCCCTTGGTATCACCAAAATATTACTTCCACTGTGAGAGCTGCACTGACAACAAGCATCAAGTGACAGAGAACTCCCTCCATGCCCCAGTAAGATCTCACCTTCTAGACCAGTGCTTCTCAAAGAAAGAGATGACCCAGGATCTTAATAAGATTCAGACTGACTCAGTAGGTGTAGGATGGAGCCAGAGATTCTGTATTTCTTACAGGTTCCCAGGTGATATCCATGTTGCTATACCAACCACACTTTGAATGGCCAGAGGCCCTTCAAAGAGCCTACTCAAATTGCCGGCTCAGGGTAGAGTGCTCCATCCTAGGAGATGACTGTGGTACAGGGGCAGGCTACAAAGCATGCATCCAGGAGAGATGCCAGAGTGGAATGGGAAAACTTACCATAGGCACATACAAGTAGGCAGATTGTTAAGAGGCAGGCAAGAGGAAAATTTAGGGTACAAGTCAAAGGAGGGAAGCAGAGAGCAGGTTAACCTCAGAGCTAATGAAAGGGGAATATATAAAAGGCTTTTATTGATGAGAGATGGGGGGGAGCTATTAGAGCACAAGGCTAAAATTAACATTTTCCAAAATATTTGTCTACCCCTCCATTGAGGCCACTGTCTGTACACTGGGTTTTTAAAATTTGCATATCTATATCTAACTATACTTACCATTAGTTTCCTGAAAACATGAACTATTTCTATGTATTAGAGAATGGTATTTAAGAGCATACACGCACTTTCTGGGTCCATAACCTAATTCTACCGCCTGGAGGTTAGGAGGTTTTTGTGTTTGTTTTGTTTTTTGCTTTAGTTTCCTTAAGCATAAAATAAGGGATAATAATAAAATAATAATGATGATGTCTACATAGGAATGTTGAGACGATTAAAAGAGGATATGTGTCAAAGTGTTTCTCCTAGAACACAGTCAGCCTTAGGCCAGTATTTGATATTATTACAGAGAGGAAGTATGATGTCTCAAGAGTGTGGGATGAGAATCAAACCACCAGATCAAATATCTCTCTCCTATTTACTAGCTGTGTGACCCTGGACATGCTTCTCAACTCCTCTAAGCCTCAGTTATTTCAACTATAAACTGAGATGCTAATAATGCTTCCTTTAGGATTATTAAGAGAATTAGGATTACCCATCCCTGATATGGGCAATACACTTTCAGTGAACACTAGTTAGGACTGTTAGCAGCAGCAGCTGCATAACACACAATCTGGCACATAGTGGGCTTTCCATAAATATTTGTTGAATGACTAAATAAATGTAGAAATGTTGATCTCAGCAGTTTCACTTTCCTTCAAGAGTTTAAAATATTGTCATGTACTTAAGGAAAAATTTTTCTTATGACTTATATAAGTGTAAGGGGAAATAGAGACCCCAGGTCCCCTCTATCTTCATTTTCATCTTTTGTTATATATTAAGCTTCCATGTTGTTTCACTTGCAAAATTCTTTCCACCCACTAAAGAATAAAAATTATACCATATTTTCCATAACTATGTCTTCTCCTACAAAGCACAAGAGAATAGCACAGCATACAATGTCTGGTTGCACACATGCTAATGAGTGTAAATATCCAAACAACAATAAAAATTAAATGAAGGCAGCTATATCATCACACCATTCCTCATTCACCTACTGCCCAAGAATCTAAGGATGGTGTTGGCTGGGAAAAAAATGTGACACTGACCAGCCTGTCAGAATTAGCACAGTGCTACTGGAACAGCAAAAGAATTAATAAGAATAACCGGCCTAGTTCCAATACACGTGGTGGAAAACTTGCTGACAGAAAGATACAGGATAGGATTCATCTCAGCATTCCACTGAACATTTAAAGTAAAAACCACAACTCAGCTGTACCCCAAAGAATCTGAGAATTTGGAAGACTTTTGATTACCCCATTTTACAATAAGTGTCTGGACTAGAACCTAAGAGGGGTCACATCCTCTCCAAACTAGCGAGAAATGTGTTTGAGGTGGTGTGAGGATGTCTTCCTTTATCTCATATTTATGTTGTTAGACATGGGATAAATTCAAACACATTCTGTTTCATAAGTTCAAATGATCTTTCTTCTGTCTTCTATTGAATTTGGGAGTGTTACAAAATTTCAAATTCCAAGAGGGAAATTTTCTACAATTTCATTCACATGCAATTCAATTCTCTTCCTTCAGAGAATTAGCACCAGGCAGACACTCTAGACACTCCCTCAAGAGAGGTTATGCCCATTCCCATGGGTACATATTGCAGACATTTCCATCTTAACAAAGATCCTCCCTACTGTTTTTTTTGTTTGTTTGTTTGTTTTGTTTTGTTTTTTTACCTCCACGGGTTCAGATATACAGTGTTCTTTATATAGTAATGAACTGTATGGCCTATGCAGCTAAGGATAACAGAAATCAAATGATGGGACCAGCCATATTCTGCAGATTACTGAGCAAGAGAAAATAATAATCACAAATAAATTTTAGTCTTATTTTCCCAAGTGATGACACTGAAAAAATAAAAAACCATCCACCCCACTCAGTAGTAGTTGAGGTTCACTATTTATACACACCAATAGATAGGGATATGTGGGTAACATTAAGAATTGGTAGTTGATAAGGGGCTGTGGAATATCTCACTTCTGCCTTTCACCAGCCACCCCTTACCAAAAAGCCCTCAAAGACTATGATGAAGGCCAAAAAACCTTTATTAATAACAGGCACTTTGGTCCCCAAATCCCATTATAGAATTCCGGTGAGATGGCCCACACTTCACTGGAGAACCCAACCTCCTAGGAGGATCCAAGTAACCAACCTTCAACACAAAGCACAGACCCTAATCTCAAATCTATCCATCCCGAGTAAAGGCCTTCCTTTGTGAAGAATAAAAAGCCAAGAGAAAGAAATGTCTGAGAATGTTTTCCTAATATCTAGGGTAGGCTTTTCTATATAGTACACTCTAGACCTTTCTCTGGACTGAGGAAAGGGAAAAAATGCCAAGGAAGATGCTTCCAGGCCTCTGTTACCTAGACCCATGGGATGCCATTATGTCCTCATTTTACATAAGAGAAAGCACCCTTTCCTGACATGGGCTGCCATTTTGGTCATTCCAGAGCCACACTCCCACCTCTTCAATGTAGAATGTGGTAGGTTTGCAACTGAGGTAATCCTTGAGATGAGGACAGAAAAAGGCTTTAAGCTCCCTCAGAAGTCAAAAGGGCTGACAAAATCTATCTAATCAATTATGCCCAACTTAATATGGGGAAGAAGGAACAAGTTATTTTATATACCAATAAAAACCTAATACCAACTGCTAAAAATCATAGAGTTTGAATGAAAGATGTTCCTGATACAAGTACATTGTGCATTTGATATGAAAGCAAGAAGAAAAACTAGAACCACTACCAAATTAATAAATAGATGTGGGTAAAAAGTGGAAATTTATGTAGTACTCATATAGCTATTTATAAATTCTTATTCAGTGAATAGCCAGATAAGATCAATTTTCTCTCTTTTTAACTAAATTATTTTGGAGTTAAGGAATCAAAACCATAATTATTCAATTATTTTTTTCCTTCTTGACATACAATGCTAAATTAAGATTTAATATCTGGGTTCTAAATGAGCCAAAAGATAAGTAACAAGGGCATAAACACTGTAGTAAACACCCCCTTCCTATCCCAATCTTCCCACAGATACTACTAGTTCAACCACAGACTGGGTCTGAAGATAGACTCATTTTCCACAAATTCCTGTAGAGCTGAGAGGGCTCTTCTGAATCAGATGCATATCCCTGCAGACACAAAATGGAGCTACAGAGGAAATGTTGGGAATAGAAGAGAATATGTAACCTGGGTCCTCACCCAGTGAGTGGTGTCTTCCTCGGAATAAAATAAATGTTTCACAGGACAAAATACCCTCCAAAGTTTCTCACTTATTACTATATTCCCCGTAACCCCAAATTATCTTTTTATGAAACTCATTCCTATTATGAGCAATTAATGGAATACTTCTCCTTATATATAATGTCTCTCTCCCTCATTGGGTAAATGGAAATGTTGCAAATGGCTTATGAAGGTGATCAGTATTACTCACCCATATAGTGTACTGGAGAGATTTTAGCTTCATGTTTTGTTGACACCATTGTCAACACTCTGTTATAATCCTCATAACAACCATCTCAGTGTATAGTAGTAGTACCACAATGAGTTTCTCCAGAAATTTTCATTAATATTCATCAATCGGAGAAAATATTTAATGATGGAAGTGCCTTATTTCCATTTTAATGTGCGTTATAGGATCCAAAAACTGGTCACTTAGGCCTCCTCCATGGCAGAGAACTCTCTAACTATAAATTCTATGAAAAACAGTGACTAATATTTATGGAGCTCTTTCTGTGTGCCATTCCTGTTAGAGAGACTTTGTACACATTCTCTCATTGAATCCACACAATAACCCAGTGAATTAGATGCCATTATGTCCTCATTTTACAGATAAAAAACCTTAGAAAGATCTGAATTTAAGCCAAAGCACAATGACTACAGCTTGAGCATTTAACCATTATTTTATCCTGCATTCATGATAACTTGAAGTCTGAAAAAAAAAAGCAAAAGACATTGATTATGTAGGCTGCTCATGTCCCTTGCAATCCAGTTCTCTTGGCTGCCTAATATGAAGTATTGTAAAATTGATTTTTTGCCCTCCTAGCTCTTTTTCAGGGGGATGAGGGACATACAACCTTAGCTGTGAGGGGCAGGTCGCACAACCTTGGAGATTCCATCCACCTGACCAGCAAAAGAAAGATATTTTGTACAGACTCATTTCTTCTCTCGGTATGACAACAATTTAAATTTCTCCTTTAAAGCCCAGTTGCATGGTTCATCTGTTCCAACTGGCTCTTCTCCTGATTCATGGTGGCTACAAGAGGGAGGTGAGAAAATCCACTTGCTGGGGAAAAACCAGCAATGTTGTATTAATTAAATTTGCATCACTGTTGTAAATATGCCCAGGGGCCAGGGTGATGAGTGCATTTTATAAATCAAATAAATGAATAATAACTTCTAGAGGTTGCTAAATGTAAAATGTTTGAAGAACAGAAACCAAATAAATCTAAACTGCGGCTGAGGGATACCCTTGATAATTAAAACATACACTGAAAACATTAACCTGATTCATAATCTGAATTAAACTCCATTTCTAAATGGCTTTCCATCTTTATGAAATTTTTTATTACAACAGAAGGTAACCACATGAAAGTTATCCTTAATGAACTCAACATTTTTTAACTTTCTGAAATAAAAAGACAAAAAAAGAGAGAAACAAAAACTGCCATATTTATAATGATTCCCCTGCATGTACAACATCTCAAATGCTAGGCCTTTGCTCTTATCTTCAGGGACTGGCTTTAAAATTCAGAAATTCTTCTGTGAAAAGGAAAGAAAAAAAGAGAGGAAGGAAAGAAGATCAGAAGAGACAAAGGAAAGTAATGGAGTAAAGAAAGAAATGGAAAAAAAATGAAAGGGAGGATTTCAAATATCTGTGAGAACAGACACATTGGAATTAATATATTAAAATGCAAGGTTAAAGGTCACCTAGGCAAGAATGAATTGTTTATATTTATGATTCAAGATACCAAGAAATACAGCATCAATTAAAATTGGGGCAAGTGAAACTGAAATTTTTTTTTAATTTTATTTTATTATGTTATCACCATATATTACATCATTAGTTTGTGATGTAGTGTTCCATGATTCATTGTTTGCATATAACACCCAGTGCTCCATTCAATACATGCCCTCTTTAATACCCATCACCAGGCTAACCCATCCCCCCACCCCCTTACCCTCTAGAACCTTCAGTTTGTTTCTCAGAGTCCATAGTCTCTCATGGTTCTTCTCCCCCTTCTATTTCCCCCCTTCATTTTTCCCTTCCTACTATCTTTTTTTTTTCTAACATATAATGTATTATTTGTTTCAGAGGTACAGATCTGTGATTCAACAGTCTTGCACAATTCACAGCGCTCAGCATAGCACATAACCTACCCAATGCCACCTCATCCCTCCACCCCCCACCACTCCAGCAACCCTCAGTTTGTTTCCTGAGATTAAGAATTCCTCATATCAGTGAGATAACATGAAACTTGTCTTTCTCTGACTGACTTATTTTGCTGAGCGTAATACCCTCTAGTTCTATCCACATCATTGCAAATGGCAAGATTTCATTCTTTTTGATGGCTGCATAATATTCTTGTGTGTGTGTGTGTGTGTGTGTATGTGTGTGTGTGTAATGGCTGCATTATATTTTAATGGCTGCATTATATTTTAATGGCTATATAATATTCCATTGTATGTGTGTATGATACAATGGAATATTGTATATTGATATACCACATCCTCTTTATCCATTCTTCTGTTGATGGACATCTTGGCTCTTTCCATAGGTGAAACTGAAATTTACTGTAAACATTTCAGCATATTATTTTCATTTCCAACTCTTAGTTTGACTTGTATTTAACATCAGTTTCTATAGTATAAATATTAATCAGCCCAGTAGTATTCTGTTAGACACTGTGGGCTTGCCAGAGCTTAGTTATATTTGTTTTAAAGAAATAAGCTCTATTTGTTTTCAAACTAACAGAAAGCCTTTTAATTGAACAGAAGGTCTGAAATTGAGGATAATTTGCCCTGAATTTATACAGAAGGTCTGAAATTGAGGATAATTTGCCCTGAATTTATACTCCTTGAAATCCCTGGGAAATCTAAGAACAAAAAGTATATCTTCTGTTTCATACTGATCTGAAACAAATTACAATAAGGAAAAAAAAGGGAAAGGAAAGGAAGAAATGAATAATCTAAAGACACACACAGCCTTTTAGGGCAAACAAACAGCATTCCACAATCACTGTCTTTGATCTTAGTAGCTTTGCCTTTTCACTCTAGTGTGGCATAGAGATAGTATCATTCTATGTGGGTGCCATTACATGAAAAATTTAAGGAAACATTGATGCAAGGACTTACAAGTTTTGTTGGGTGTATTAGTGCCTCAAACTTAATCATACTGTGAATCCCCCTAAATTTCTTAAAAATTTACTTAGATTTTTAAAATACTTATTCTCTATTATAACTCAATTATGTGTGCATCTCCTTTTTAGTCATAGTGTGATTAAATCCTTACAGAAACGTTTGTCACTTGGCCTGAAGCATTTGGGAAAATATAGTATTTTAGTTGATGAATGTCAATCATTCTGAAATCATTTTCCTAATTAAAAATGCCTATCTCTCTTGGCTAAAAGAGGCCTTTCTTAAATCATATGTGCTGGGATAAGAGCTGGGGAATAAGGTCTCAGCCTCCTTTGCGTACCATAATATGGCCAGCTGACACAAATGTGTCCCATGAAGAAAGGCTCATGACATCTGCTATTCTGGCACCAATCATGAAGGCACCACACCCACCTTCTTCCACATAATTGTCAGCATGCCATTAAACTCTAACTTCTACATTACTGTTAGAAAGGTTCCCACAGCTCTTCCCTACAGCACAGAGCACTAATATTAGAGACAGGACTTCCATAGAGTATTGCAGATTTACTGGAATTCTATAAGAACATTCCATAAAAAATAAATACAACTCCAAAAACAGAATGTTTTTAGTTTTCATGATGAGAACTATAAAATTCAGGAAAAAAATATTCCTTAAAAATTTTGAATTATTTTGGCACAGCCACATTATCTAAGAATTATAACAGAAAACAGAAAACAGAATCACTGATTTTTACATAAATGCAAAACACATATTTCAGTTTCTACTACTCACTATTAATAGATTTTTTTCTCTTAAGAAAATAATTTAGTAGGGTGTTGTTTAGGAATACATTTGTACATGAAAGAAGACTGTAACAATATCCAGAGTGATCAATCATTGATAAACCTTTAAAACTCATGCTGAGCCAAGTGACCACTAGAGAATTTGATGTGTGTTTACTTGTAACTAGCTTTTATTGAACATACCAAGGCCACAGATTCACAAATGATGCCCACTAAATGAGAGTAAATACAGAGACCAGAAAACCTTTCTCACTGAAAATTCACAAATTTGTTCAGACAGATCTGGGAAATTATAACATAAATAAACTAAATGCATGTGACTGATAATAGACCCTGGCTTATGTGTATGAGATTTGTGGTTTTGCCATGCAGATGACTACAATGAAATCTTTTTACTCTGTAATTTTTTATCTCATCTATTTAGTACTCAGGTTGCTCCCCTAAAACCTCTCAGCCTTAGCCTAAGGTTTGATTTTCAAATCTAGCAGTAAGTTAGTATGAGCCAAGCCCAAATATATCTCAAATAATAGACCAACATTTCATTGGGTTTCCTTTGATGTTGTATTGCACTCTGCATGTCTTCTGGCAGAATGGATGAGGCTATTGATAGAAGGTATCCAGTCAAAGACATGTGTTTACAATCATGGCCTTCAAAATAAAGAGAGGATACATAACCATATCCCTGGGGGTATGGAAATTACACCATTAGAGAAGCATGGCCAGAGGCCAATGGTCTGTACTGGTATACCTAATGAACAGTGTATTTCCATCTCCAAATGTGCATTCTATTTATAATAACATAAAGCTATTTTTTAGATGAACAGAAAAATCAGACTTACCTGGCACAGCCACATAACCAAAAGCTTGAGAATATTAAACTGATAGAGCATATAGTGTCTGGCACAAGGAAAAGCATGCTTAGATGAGGGCATGCTGGGAAAAGGTGCTTGCATATACCACAAGCAAAATTACACCCTGCTGTGTAGGAGAGAGCACACAGTACAGGATTTGGAAGATGAGGTCTCTACACCACACTTTGAATTGTTACCAAATAGCAGCTTCAGAATCAATAAGCAAACTCTTCCAATGACCTGGATAATAGGCAATTTCCAAGTTTCAAGGGCAGAGTGGTAGTGTAAATTCTATGATGTCAAGGCCAGTGAAAGAAGGGTGGACTCCACTTTAGACTCTGAGCTTATAATATTTGGAGAAACTTAAGGGCTGCCACATGTCCTGGCTCTTGCTCAAATTCCCTTGCCTGCACTGAATCAGGAGAGAGGGATATGAAAACTCTTCACCACGGGGGTTACTAGCCCAACACCTGATCAATAGGTGCCAATGTTGCTTTCCACTGGTGTGTCTTTTCTACTTGTGAAACAGGATGAAGAATGTAAAAGTGACCATACAGGAGACAAACACAAAAATCTTGCAAGTCACCTCAGCTGCACTGAAACACGGATATTTGCCATATGCTACTCATTACACCAGAAAGAGAATGAGAAAATGGTATGAGGAGCAACCCTATAGTCCAGGAAGAAAAGGGGAAGAAGTAATGGGCAATGTAGGAGAAATAGCTATTTCGCAGTGAAAACTGCCTGTTGTAGCTCAGTGCATATTTACAACTTTTCAAGGTATCACCTAACAAGCCCATCAAAAGTATATTGTCCTTAATTTCATGGTAAAATCGTTATTTATAATTCTTGTCAATGTAAAGCAGGCTCATACGAATCAACAGAAGAATGCCACAGGCCTTCGGTCATAATTGCTAATGAATTCCTTCTCATCTTTATTAATCTATCCATTCCTAAAAGCTGCCTTGGTTATGAACCAACATCTAACTTCACATTTTGTCAGGGACATGGGAGTTTAAATAGAGACCAAAAAAGAAAACTAAAATTTTAAGAAATGAAATAGAAGGTAAATATAGCTTCTAGCCACTTAGTAAATTAGTATAAAAATGTTAAGATTCAGAGGCTTAACACCATATTTTAATGTTATGAAGCAAACTAGTATCTTAATATAGCATACACAAGAATAATAAAAACAAAATGATTTTCTATACTCTCTCAAAAGGGCTTTGGGATTTCCAAAAAGTATAGATAATGGCAATACATTCAAAGGTACTTAACCTTGGTAATAAAGATGACTTCCTTACCTTAAGATTTATAAGGCACTGGAATGTTGCCAGGAAGAGCTGTGAAGCCTCCATTGATACACAATTTCATCAATGGGGTATAACTCATGAGTCCAAGATTGTCTAGATAACAACATACCCTGGGCCAAAAGGAGATAGATACCAGGTATAAAAATGACTTCAAGCTCTAAAATTCTACCAGTGTAAAGTGATAATAGTGTCATTCGCATCACAGTTGTTTTACTTCTCTTAGTCCCTCAAAGGTTAAAGAATTATGGGATTACAGTGTCTTAAACCCAAATCTCCAAAGATCCTTCTAGTCTCCCCTCATTTTAATGATATGCCATGCTACCTTATGCAATATGTAACTGAAATAATAAGAAGTTGTGAGCAGAGAAATCTATTTACTCCCAACTCTTACATTCCAAGTTAAATTGATGGGCAGATTTTAAGCCATCTTACATTTAAATTTAGTTTGACCCTGTCCCCATACTTTCACATTTGATCTGTTCAGATATTACTGCTGCACAAGACAGGGGGACAGCATCACACAGTTGTATTCCTTACCTGAATAGGTTTATTAATGTGCTTAAAAAACATTTTGAGGGGAAAAAAGAAAAAAAAACCTTTTTGCTTATTTACCATTAAAAAAACCATATTGATTCAAATTGTTGAAAAATGGAATGAAGCAGCTTCTTACTTTTGCTCAGTCATGGAAATAGGTGTTTCTACTTGAAAACAGGGTTGCTGGGCTGTTGGGGGTAGGAGGGATGGGGTGGCTGGGTGACAGACATTGGGGAGGTTATGTGCTATGATGAGTGCTGTGAATTGTGCAAGACTTGAATCACAGACCTGTACCTCTGAAACAAATAATACATTATATGTTTAAAAAAAAGAAAGAAGACGATAGTAGGAAGGGAAAAACAAAAGGGGGGAATTCAGAGGAGGAGACAAACCATGAGAGGCTATGGACTCTGAAAAACAAACTGAGGGTTCTAGAGGGGAGGGGGTGGGGGGATGGCTTAGCCTGGTGATGGGTATTAAAGAGGGCATGTACTGAATGGAGCCCTGGGTGTTACACGCAAATAATGAATCGTGGATCACTACATCAAAAACTAATGATGTAATGTATGGTGATTAACATAATGTAAATAAATAAATAAATAAATAAATAAATAAATAAATAAATAAATAAAAAACAGGGTCTTAGTGAGTATCTGACCTGTTGTTTGGAAGGTAGGTGGGTGAGAATTACCTTCTGGTGATTAGTAGTTGACCAACCTGAGATATTAAACAGAAGATCTATGTTGCTGCCTTTTCAATCAGCAGAGGTCATCTGTTTTATAAGGGTCTGTTAAAAACAGAGTAGGATCCAATGCGAGGACTCTAATAAAGCCTGGCAGTGAAAAAACAGGGTCTTCCTGGTCACTAGTCAGTGTGAATCCATTTTATGTACACAAGCCCTCAGCAACAGCAGAGGGCTGCTCAAGCACGGACACAAATGAAATGAGTACCTATTCTTGGATCTCAAAGATGTACCCCAGCTCTCCCTGGGACAGCATCAGGAATGTTCATCTTTGCATAGTGAAGGTTTTGGAAATTATGTTCC
Organism: Callorhinus ursinus; assembly: GCF_003265705.2. Taxonomy (NCBI): domain Eukaryota; kingdom Metazoa; phylum Chordata; class Mammalia; order Carnivora; family Otariidae; genus Callorhinus; species Callorhinus ursinus. The sequence continues at coordinate 105,714,416 of NW_027397066.1, forward strand.
TAAATCGCACTCTTTTTTAAAAAAAAGCAAGAGTCAACTAAAGAAAACTAAAATATGTGAGGCATTTTATTAAGGGATATTGAAATACCCTAAGTTTCCATTATATTAAAGACTATTCCAAGATTTCTCCAATATGCTGGCCCTTGGCACTTTGCAGATTCATAGGATTTGGGTGAAATGGTGAAAAATGAAAAAGAAAAGGGATAAGAGTGTGATCTCCAAGTTAGTGGACAAGAATGGAGCTTCTTTATGGTCATTTCAATCTATCAAATTTTAGGAAATTTGGGAACTTTAGCAAAAGTTAGAAGCTTTAGAGAAACTCTGGAAAATGTTATTCCAAAACTGAAAAAAAATAGAAGGATATAGAGAAAACAAAGATAATAGATACCCACTTCCACCAAACCACATACATGCACATTTCACCACCCTACACTAACATGGCACCTTATCATAAAACTTACAATGCTACACTGAACTGTGCTTAAACAGATGAGCTTCTCAGGCAAGAGCCATTTCTTTTTCTTTTTGATATATCCAGAGCCCACTTCAGACTTTAGCATAATGCCTGACAAACCACCTCAGTGACACTGGTTAAAAAGAACAATCTCCCTCCATATCTTTTCATTTAGCCAAAAGACAATAGGTTTAGGCTAAGAAAAATAGCATTGAAACAACCTAAGTGTCCTCAATAGATGAATGGATAAGGAAGGTATGGCATATATCTATAGTGGAATATTACACAGCCACAAAAAAGGATGAGATCTTGCCATTTGCAACAATATGGATGGATCTAGAGGGAATTATGTTAAAAGAAATGTCAGACTAAGAAAGACAAATACCATATTATTTTACTCATATGTAGAATCTAAAAAAAAAAAAAAAAAGGAATGGCAGATGGGCAAAATGGGAGAAGGGGAATGGGAAATACAGGCTTCCAGTTATTGAATGACTAAGTCATAGGGAAAAAAGGCACAGCATAAGGAATATAGTCAATGATATTGTAACAGTGTTGTATAGTGACAGATGGTAGCTACACCTGTGAGCATAGTATAAGGAGCATAGCATAACCTATAGAGAAGCTGAATCACTATGTTGTACACTGGAAACTAATATAATATTGTACTCAAATTAAAAAATATATCGTTGAATGTCACAGTGCATGAGAGAAATAAAACCACATCATCAAATGCATGATTAATACACATCTTCTTAGGGGAGTTAATGGTAAAACTTCTACAGAAAATTCTATTGTTTTTTGTATTTCTAATTCAGTGTCTAGACTTTGTTTCCTACAAAAGCATAAATCAGTAAGAGAAGATTAACTAGAAATTTGGTCAGTTGCACTCATAGTTAACCTATGACATATTTACTTTTCACAGGAAGAGCAGTGACCTCAGGAAAGAGTGCTTAGACCTTAGCAGAATGGAAATTGGCCTAGCCAAACTTCATAGGAATAATCAAATCTTGGTTCACAAAACCTATCCTGACTAAAACCTTCCATCTTCACTTTACAGTTTTCCTGTATGTCTTTGGAGTAACCTGACACTAAGTGCTTACCATGTGGCAGGCATTTGTTCTGAGCAGTTTACAACATTCATATATTTAGTCCTCACAAGTGAGAAAACTAAGGCACAGAGAAATAAACAGTCTTGTGCAAAGTTATATCATTGGTAAGGGGCAGATCTGGGACTTGGTCCCAGTCAAGTTGGCTCCATAACCAAGATCTTAATCATCATACTATACAAGGCAGCCCCTTCACTTTTGGTTTGGTGTGCCAGTTAATTCAGGATGTAAACTCAGCCAGGTCAAAGTTCAAACTCTCCCTCAAGGCTATGCTTCTTTGTTGTGGGTTCTCTCCTCACTTCTCCTCTTCCCTGGGATGATATCTGGGTATGAAGGGAACACTATATAACATCCTTGCAGTAAAAGAATGGATTTTAATTTTCTAGATCTGTGTTGCCCTCAACAGTATCATCTCAGCCTGCTTGGTCTTTGAGTGTTGGCTTCTTATCCCTCTGTTTTCCTCCTGATATAACTAGGCTACCCATTTCCTTAGGATGATGCTAGCATCATAATGTCATTCTTGCCATGGCCTCCAATTGTGATGTCTACCATACTCTGCGTCCTCCAAACTTGAATCTAGGTCTCTTTCAGTCCATCAGAACTCAAAATTTTTGACTTCCACTAGAACATATGTGAACCTCTGAATATCCTATTTGCCATTTTGGCCACAGAAAATTGTATTTCAGTTCCTTCAGCTGCCCAAGCCCATCATACTGCCATTTCTGTTATACTTTGCCAATCCATGTGGCATCAGGCCTTCTAGAGACTTCCTCTCCCCAGCATGAAAGAAGTGTTTAACTATTCCCTCTGCTTTAGAATTCAAATACATGTTTGCTGACCCCTGTCCATCCTCTTAGGTTGTAACACAAAGAGAGGGGAGGGCAGACTATTAGGGTGAGGGGAGTGCCAGGGCCTACAAGTCTTTACAACCCACCTCTCTTGTTCTCCTCCCCTTTCCAGAATTCTTTTCCCCAGTTCAAGAAGGGGTCTTTCCTTATTCCTGAATAGTAGAAAAATGCCCTTGTATCATTTCCTGTGTCTTCCTCACCTTGAGTTTACAGTATTCCAATCCTTGTTTTTCAGCTTTGGCTTCTCTTCTCTCAAACATTTTGGACTTTTCAAATGAAATATTTGGTTTCTCAATGTTTTTTCACTGGAATTGGCCTCAAAAACCTATTTCAGAAGCCAAAAGCTGAAAACTGACTCCTTTGTCCTTGTATGGGTATTTCCTTCCCTCTAAAGCCCTGGATGTCTAGGTCTCAATAGGTAGAAGATGCATTAAGAAATACCAGGAATGACCCAGCCACCCCATCCCTCCCACCCCCTACCGCTCCAGCAACCCATGGGGTGGCTGGGTGATAGACATTAGGGAGGGTATGTGCTATGGTGAGTACTGTGAATTGTGTAAGACTGTTGAATCACAGACCTGTACCTCTGAAAAAAATAATACATTATATGTTAAAAAGAAAAAGAAAAAGAAAAAGAAGAAGATAGCAGGAGGGGAAGAGTGAAAGGGGGGAAATCAGAGGGGGAGATGAACCATGAGAGACTATGGACTCTGAAAAACAAACTGAGGGTTCTAGAGGGGAGGGGGGTGGAGGGATGAGTTAGCCTGGTGATGGGTATTAAAGAGGGCACGTACTGAATGGAGCACTGGGTGTTATATGCAAACAGTGAATCATGGAACACTACATCAAAAAACTAATGATGTAATGTATGGTGATTAACATAATAATAATTTAAAAAAAAACAAAAAAAAACCCAACCAACCAAAAAAAAAAAAAACCCAAAAAACTAATGATGTAATATATGGTGATTAACATAACATAATAATAAATAAATAAATGAATGAATGAATGAATGAATAAATAAATAAATAAATAAATAAATAAAAGAGAAATACCAGGAATGAGAAATAGTTCATGTAATCATCTTAGTCAGTGAAGGACACTTTTGTTGGACAGAGATCTTACACCAAGCCATTTAATATGCTTTGACTAACATAAAGATGAATTTTTTTTTAAATCAGAATGAAATGCTATAAATGTGAACTTGTTAGACTTTTCCAACCATGAAAAACATTAGGAATTATGGAAGTCTGTCTGTTTATTTATTTTTATTAATATTTTTTAGTTTTTTTATTTATTTATTTGACAGAGACAGAGAGAGACACAGCAAGAGAGGGAACACAAGCAGGGGGAGTGGGAGAGGGAAAAGCAGTGTTCTCACTGAGCAGAGAGCCCGATGGGGGGCTCTATCCCAGTACCCTGGGATCATGACCTGAGCCGAAGGCAGATGCCTAATGACTGAGCCACCCAGGCGCCCCTGTTGTGCCCATTCTTAACCCCACTTCTGTTCATTTTTTCCACTGCAGTTATGGTAAAATTCCTCAAACTCAGTCCTTATAACCTCATTCTATGGACTAACATTATCTAGGGGCTTCCCATTACTTCTAGAAGATGTGCAAAATCCTTAACATGACCCATAAGGCCATGCAGAATTTAGTCACTAATTATCTCTCCACTTTGGTCTTTTGTAGTGCTCCTCTTCCCTCTCCATGATAGAGAGGTTTCTTTCAGGGCCTTGGGGGCTTATACTCACAAACTGCCTTCCCATTTCTGGGCTTTTATTTCCTACTTGGAAAGCTAACTGCCCACTGCTCCCTGCTTCCAGTAGGGTAACTCTCATCCTCAGGGAAAAATCCTAATGATGCTGTTTATTCAGTGCCATTCCTCTGACATAGTGCACCATCCGTGATAGCAGTGTTCTTATCTATTTTATTTACTACCATATATTCAGCGCTAGCACGGCCCTTGGTACACAGCAGCTATGTGATAAATATCTGTTGAATGGATAAATGAATCAGTATTAAATATTCAGATTCCTAAATCTTAGCAGATGATTCCTGTTTAAATCCAAGTTCACTAAATCCTCTCTATTCAGTGATTTTGTATCAAGAAAAAGACTTCTCCAGTTAGAGAAACACAAATACTATATGATTTAACTCATATGTGGAATTTGAGAAATAAAACAAAAGAACAAAGGGAAAAAGAGAGGGAGAGAAAGAGGCAAACCAAGAAACAGACTCTTAAGTAAAGAGAACAAATTGATAGTTGCCAGAGGTGAAATGGGTCCAGGATGTGTGAAATAGGTGATGGGGATTAAAGAGTACACTTACTGTGATGAGCACTGAGTAATATATAGAATTGTTGAATCATTATATTGTATTATTATATTGTATTATATTGTATGCTTGAAACTAGTATAACACTATGTTAACTCTACTGGAGTACTAACCCTCTCCCACTCCCCCTGCTTGTGTTCCCTCTCTCGCTGTATCTCTCTCTGTCAAATAAATAAATAAATATTAAAAAAAAAAAAAAGAATGGGTACAACAAGGGACCCCTGGCTGGCTCAGTTGGTAGAGCACACAACTCTTGATCTTTGGGGTCGTGTTTCAATCCCCAAATTGAATGTAGAGTTTACTTAAAAAAAAAAAAAAGAATGGGTACAACAAAAATAACTTTATGGGGATGATGTGGAAGTTACTAGATAATGGTGACTTGGACTTGGGTAGTGGTAGTAGAAATGGAGAGAAGTGGGGTTATTTGAAGTATGTCTTCTAGTAGAATGATATCATGTGGTAATAGATTAGGTATGAGGGGTAAAAGATAAGGAAAAGACTTAAAAAATCAGTGAGGGCAGCAACCAGGACCTTAATATTCATTACTGCATTCCTGATATCTATCACAGTTCCTGACACATTGAAGACACACAGTAGAGATTTGTTGAATGAATAGGTGTGCAAACGGATTGAGGTGCTGTACATTTACTGACCTGCGGAACACTGGAGAAGAAGCAGATTTGAGGTTAATACCATGAATTCAGTTTTCACAGTTCGAGATGCTATCTCATTCAGGAGAAAGGACTATAGGCACTGAATATAAGGGTCTGTAACTCAAGAGAGATCTGGCCCAGAGATATTCATTTGGGCACTGGTGGCATATGAAAGGTAATGGAAGCAGGAATGAGAAGATCACTTAGGAAAAACGTAGAATGAGAAGAGAAGAGGACCCAGAAACCCAGCCCTGAGTGTCACTAACATTTAAAACTCAGGTAGAAAAATCTCCTGTTTCCAGCAAATTTTTCTGATAGTGATTTAGTGTGTCATACTGAGCACATCAAAAACTTAAAATTGAAGAATACTTTTGCATGAATAAACATTTACTGAAAGTCTTTCTTTTCTCACATAATCTCCTAGGTGCTAGAGATACAGACCTAAGGCATATATTCACTGCCCTTGAAGAGCTTAGTGACGCAACTAGCCATGTAATTGTGTTCTGAATTGCTCTACATTCTATGATACCTAAGAGGAAGTGGCCAAGATTAAGCATTTTCTGCGTTCATCATAAAGAGTGCTCTTGGCACAGCTACGGAAAAATAAAGTGATATTTCTGTACATCTGAGTCATAGCTTATACATTTTAAATCGCTGTTCAGGTAATGACTAATTAAATCATTATATGCTCTTTTAGAGATACAGAGAAGGAGACATACTAGAGTGATACAGAAAGAGGATTGGACAAAAAATGAGAGACCAGATCTGCAAAAACAATTTCCTGAATGAGTCGCTTAAACAATGAATTGCTTTGTGTGAAATGCCTCACAAATCTCTCCCCCTCTGAGAAAAGTTAGCATGAGTCAGACATGATGTACTCAGAGCAGGTCTCTGGGAATCATACAACTACTCCCTATTTGAGAAGAAACTAATTGAGGCTTCTGGGTCCACAAAACTGATTCCTAAAAAAGTATAGTGTTTAGGCTTAGGAAGAGAACCTTACCCCAAGCTCTTAAGTGAATTGCCCTTCTAGACTATGATTTCCAAAAAGGTAATAATAAAATATATGTGTGTGTATGTATATACAGGCATTTGTAGACATATGCCTATATAGATATATACCCTTTCCCATTATATCTCATGTGATCCTGGACACACCACTGTTTGTGAGTTATCCAAAGTTCTGCATGCTGGGCTAAGTCCTAACAGTGGCTGTGGCCAGGGGTCATTTAGGAGAGATTAAGCATCCCCCATAATCTCCATCAGTCCATCCCAAACAAACATACAACTTAAGTAAAAATAAATGTGCTTGCTCTGTCAACGCAGTGCCAAGATAAGCCCCAGAAGCCCCTCCTCCAACCAAATTTTGATCCCTGGTCTCTTCGCATTTAGAAATTCCAGGGCTGCCGTTAGGCACTAAGATAACGAGATGGAGTCATGGAGAGATGAAATAATTTGCTCATATCAGGAAGATAGTAAATGATACAGCTAGTCCTCAAACCCCTATCTGTTAATTCCAAAGTCATTTCTCTATTTCCTGTTGCCATCCAAACCACTTGTTAAACAAGTCTAAACAGTAGGAATGAAAATTTGGGAGAATAAAGGTAGAGAAAACATTTTTATCTGAAACTCTTCTAACTCTAATGATTTTATGCTTTGTTTACCACTATATACTTAGCTCCTAGCACAGTACTAAATGATCAACACTCAGCATGTAGTTGGTTGAACAAAAATGAGTTAAATAACTAATCAATGAGGTGATAATCATTCTCAATGATCGGATCTACACTGCTAGTGAGTACATTTTAAAGTTGGTTCTACAGAATGTCTGGCATTTTAGGTTAAGTTTAAATTATATTACAACAATTGGTTAAGTTACACAGATTTTGTTAGAATTTGTTCTACTCAAAACACCCTTAACTGCAGTGTTCCATGGCTTTGGAGTAATCAGACATGTCACTTTCCTAGAACAGTATAACATTTGTTCCAGCTGATGTATAAAAGTGGTATCTTCTTTTAAAAAAAATAGATGAGGGAAAAACAATCACCCAGAAAAGTATAGTTATCCACTTTTTCAAAAGATATAGCAAACCACAGATAAATATCAAATAATGCTATGTGTTTTGAAACTCCATAGTCATTAAAAGTTATCTAAGTCTAGTCATGTGAAGTTACCATGTATTTTATAAAAAATAAGATATATTTTTACTGTCTTACAAGATCTTTGCCCTTAGAAGTTACCCAGAAGAAATTTAGCTTCATGATGCCCAATCTCCTAGAAGGCTCTAAATCCTAAAATAAAGTTGTTTTTCATATGGGGTACAAAAGAACAACAGAAAAAAAGTATTTTTGATTGCTTTAAAAATGAAAAATGTGTACTTGCCACACTCACATAACTCAAAACCAAGTAAATATTTTTTTCCAAACATTTCCTCAAAAAATTGCTAAAGTGGGGCGCCTGGGTGGCTCAGTCGTTAAGCATCTGCCTTCAGCTCAGGTCATGATCCCAGGGTCCTGGGACCGAGCCCCACATCGGGCTCCCTGCTCATCAGGAAGCCTACTTCTCCCTCTCCCACTCCCCCTGCCTGTGTTTCCTCTCTTGCTGTGTCTCTCTGTCAAATAAATAAATAAATAATCTTTAAAAAAAACTGTTAAAGTGAGACTATACATCAATCATGAGTTCAATCATTTTTCAATTATATCTAAATAAATATCCAGATAACAGCTTCTATAACCTTATCTTCACAATGCAGTTTTCTTCCAAGGAATGCAAGGAGATATCACAACATCATTCATTCATCCATTTATTTTCACTAAATCATATCAAAGTCCATTATATAAAACTTAAAAATAACAAAAGCAAATATTTATTTTAAAATAAATGTCCCAAACTCAGTTTCCATTTGTCAAATTCAAAGCAACAGTTGACTGATGTCAAAGCAATAAAAATCACCCATAAATCATAACTAATCACTATTATAATATTATTTTTTAAATCTGGATTCATGTCTCTTTTTTTCTACTACTATCCAAACCAGAAAAGAACCCTGTTTAGGTTTTCATTTTTTCTTCATTTGCTGGCCATAACCTTTCTTCACTCTAATTTTCTTTTTCCTTTTTGGACATCCTGCACCTCCTAGTATGTCATTTAAACTATCCATTCCATTATCCACTAGACAATAACACCAACAATCAGAAAATTCTTCTAAAATAGTAATCATTACATTTTAGATACTTTTGCATACTTTTGATTCCCCATATAAGGCAAATCCTTTCCTGCATGCTGATTTCTTTTAGGAAAAGAAAAGAAAAATTATTACCTCACACAAATTAAAGATTTCTGTGTTTCCAGAGGAAATGTTGCATGTATACTCTTAAGCTCTTCTCAGCATACGAGGACTTTTAACAATAATTTGCCATGCTATACCATCCATGATGTATCATCATGTATTACATAGTAGTCACTTTGGAGGAAGAGCTGTAAAGTGGTTGTCCCACAAAAAGAAAACAGATCTCTAGTACAGACAGACAACATATTAAAGTTTCAAGAGCTTTGCCAGATGGAGGTTAATCTGCCCTCTGGGTATGACTGCCTACTCAGTACCAACTACAGACAGCCCTTTCAATTCAACAATCAAAGACATGAAGACAGTAAACTCAAATACCTCTTTGAAGTTTCCAATCTCCAAGCCTACATGCTATATAGGAGTATTCTTAATATTTTGAGGTAGGAAACCATAAACTAAAATAACAACTTACTCTTTCCTAGGCAAATTGTTCATGTCCTCATGATACCACAAAACAGTATAGCTTAGGCCCTGTAATTGACATTTTTAAGTAATAAGAATGCAAAATGGGTAACAATTATTCTCTAACTCAAAATATTCAAAGCCTTTTTTTGGGTACTCATAACTCCAAACCACTAGAGCTATAAAGCACATTCAAAGGGCTGATATCCAAGATTGATAAAGAACTTCTCAAACTCAACACCCAAAAAACAAATAAATCAAAAAATGGGCAGAAGACATAAAAAGATACTTCTCCAAAGAAGACACAAATGACTTACAGACACATGAAAAAATATTCATCATCATTAGCCATCAGGGAAATTCAAATCAAAACCACATTGAGATACCACCTTACACCAGTTAGAATGGCAAAAATTGACAAGGCAAGAAACAACAAATGCTGGAGAGGTTGGGGAGGAAGGGGAACCCTCTTACACTGTTGGTGGGAATGCAAGGTGGTACAGCCACTTTGGAAACCAGTGTGGAGGTTCCTCAAAAAATTAAAAATAGAGCTACCTTATGACCCAGCAATTGCACTACTGGGTATTTACCCCACAGACTCAGATGTAGTGAAAAGAAGGTCCATATGCACCCCAATGTTCATAGCAGCAATGTCTTGCAATAGCCAAACTGTGGAAAAAGCCAGGATGCTCTTCAACAGATAAATGGATAACGAAGATGTGGTCCATATATACAATGGAATATTACTCAGCCATCAGAAAGGATGAATACCCAACTTTTACATCAACATGGATGGGACTGGAGGAGATGATGCTAAGTGAAATAAGTCAGGCAGAGAAAGTCAATTATCATATGGTTTCACTTATTTGTGGAACATAAGGAATAGCGTGGAGGACATTAGGAGAAGGAAGGGAAAAATGAAGCGGGGGAAATCGGAGGGGGAGATGAACCATGAGAGACTATGGACTCTGAGAAACAAACTGAGGGTTTTAGAGGGGAGGGGGTGGGAGAATGGGTTGGCCCAGTGGTGGGTATTAAGGAGGGCACATATTGCATGGTGCACTGGGTGTTATATACATGAAAACAATGATTCATGGAACACTACATCAAAAACTAATGATGTACTGTATGGTGACTAACATAACATAATAAAATAAAATTTTTTAAAAAGCAGCACATTCTTGGAATTATCAATCTCTATCAACCCCAATTTAAGTAATATTTTTTCAAGTAAAAGTAGTTTAAAATTATGTGTCTGTGTAAGACTAGTAGGAAATGTTTCTATTTTGTTATTTTTTTAATTTATTTTAAATTTGGTTGCAGATGTTGCCATGAATTTACCAAACATTTTATCCTCTGTGCTCTCATGTCCCTAATCACTTCTTTTGAAAATTTGTTGTAACTTCCTAATATCAGAATTTTTTATATTTCACTCAAAAGTCAAGAAAGTCAGCACTAATATAAAGAATGCACTCAGCAAATCTATTATTCTCATTAAGAAGATGTTTCTTTTGGCCATGATTTTCTCTGCACTCCACCCTAATATTCTTCTGTTCAATGTCTGTCAAATAAGAACCAACCTTAGGATTCTGTAAACTCTGGCTGCTCCATATGGCTTTTCCCATTCCTCCAGGACTCACAAGAGGGATGATTTGCCTGATGGTCTTCTGGCCCAGCCACTAAATAATAATCTCACACTTAGAGAATTTCCAAGAAAAGTATGGTATTTAGCACATAAATGGATAATGTGAGATGTTAAAAGTTTGTGTATAATTAATCACAGCTCTTGCCATAGGGCTTCTACCCAACTTGTGAGATAGACATAGAGTATGAAGGAAATAAAAGATGACTCACCCAAATATATGACTTCTGATATGCTTAGTTCTCTCATCATGTTCCCCCAAATTGTGACCTTGGAGCCATTTGCTTGCCACCTGAAGAGAGAGAGAGGCAATGTTTGTATCTTAAAAGCACCATAACCAACAGTCGATGGAGGGACCATGGACAATGGGCTTTCCCCAGAAAGATAAATGAACAGAGTGGAAGCTGGAAGATTTACACCAAAACTATTCCCTACTTGGGAATGGAATGAAAGTCCTTGTAGAGAAATATGGGGTGAGAGATATGTTCTCTCCCCTTTACAGAGGAGTAGGATAAACAGTAAGAAAATATTTTAATTTTCTCCAGTAACCTGGTTGAAATTTGATACCAACATTAAATTCATAATTAATTTTCTTCAGTACATTTTGTTTCCCAAAAAGCCAGTCTGCTCTATGTATAAATTTTCACCCAATGTAGCTTTTACACAGTGTGAAACATAACTAGACACTGACATCTATTATATATCTTAGCATCTCCAACACAGTGGGAAAAAAAAACACATTTTCTACCATAGGTATGCAGTTATTTTTCAAAATGGAAAAGTGACCTGGTTTCTGACATGTTGAGAAAATAATAAAGAACAAAATGAGATTGATTAGAAATCCAGTGAAAGGACCTGGTTATAGATATTAATTCTTGACCTTATTTCTAGATGCCTAACCCTTAAAGACGGGCTCCCATATAACACGGACTTGAAAGATTTGAACATCATGTCTGCTTTCAAACTATTATCTCTGCTACATCCACATCACATATAACCTCAAATGTTAAAATCTCCAAGGGGGATTAAAATCATAAAGATGAAATCATACTGTTGTACAAAGTGTTCTACACCGTAACCTTGAGAAAAATGATTTGCCTGGGTTTTAACGTCCCTGATTATTAAAAAAAAAAAAAAATTACCTCCAAGGTCACTCCAAATTAAAATTCTGTAATTCTAAAATTGCTTCATATACCTAAATTTTATCATAGTACCTGCCTTGAATACAGAAAATAGCAGGAATATTAATCAACTTTTTTTAAATAATTTTTATTGTTATGTTAATCACCTTACATTACATCATTAGTTTTTGATATTACTATAGTCTTTTTTTTTCCCGTCTTGATTTTTTTATTATTATGTTAATCCCCATATATTACATAATTTGTTTTGGTGTAGTGTTCCATGATTCATTGTTTGTTCATAACACCCAGTGCTCCATGCAGAATGTGCCCTCCTCAATACCCATCACCACGCTAACCCATCCCCCTCCCCTCCTCCCCTCCAGAAACCTCAGTTTGTTTTTCAGAGTCCATCATCTCTCCTGGTTCGTCTCCCCCTCTGACTTACTCCCCTTCATTCTTCCTCTCCTGCTATCTTCTTCTTTTTCTTTTTTCTTAAAATATGTTGCGTTATTTGTTTCAGAAGTACAGATCTGTGATTCAACAGTCTTACAAAATTCACAGCGCTCACCATAGCACATATCTTCCCCAATGTCCATCACCCAGCCACCCCATCCCTCCCACCCCCGACCACTCCAGCAACCCTCAGTTTGTTCCTGAGATTGAGAATTCCTCATATCAGTGAGGTCATATGATACATGGCTTTCTCTGATTGACTTATTTCACTCAGCATAACACCCTGCAGTTCCAACCACGTCGTTGCAAATGGCAAGATCTCATTCCTTTTGATGGCTGCATAATATTCCATTGTGTATATATACCACTTCTTCTTTATCCATTCATCTGTCGATGGACATCTTGGCTCTTTCCACAGTTTGGCTATTGTGGACATTGCTGCTATAAACACTGGGGTGCACGTACCCCTTCGGGTCCCTACATTTGAATCTTTGGGGTAAATACCCAGTAGTGCAATTGCTGGATCGAATGGTAGCTCTAATTTCAACTGTTTGAGGAACCTCCATACTGTTTTCCAGAGGGGTTGCACCAGCTTGCATTCCCACCAACAGTGTAGGAGGGTTCCCCTTTCTCCACATCCCCGCCAACATCTGTCATTCCCTGACTTATTAATTTTAGCCATTCTGACGGGTGTGAGGTGGTATCTCATTGAGGTTTTGATTTGGATTTCCCTGATGCCGAGCGATGTTGAGCACTTTTTCATGTGCCTGTTGGCCATTTGGCTGTCTTCTTTGGAAAAATGTCTGTTCATGTCTTCTGCCCATTTCTTGATTGGATTATTTGTTCTTTGGGTGTTGAGTTTGATAAGTTCTTTATAGATTTTGGATGCTAGCCCTTTATCTGATATGTCCTTTGCAAATATTTTCTCCCATTCTGTCGGTTGTCTTTTGGTTTTGTTGACTGTTTCTTTTGCTGTGCAAAAGCTTTTTATCTTGATGAAATCCCAATAGTTCATTTTTGCCCTGGCTTCCTGTGCCTTTGTGATGTTTCTAGGAAGAAGTTGCTGCGGCTGAGGTCGAAGAGGTTGCTACCTGTGTTCTCCTTTAGGATTTGAATGGACTCCTGTCTCACGTTTAGGTCTTTCAACCATTTGGAGTCTATTTTTGTGTGTGGTGTAAGGAAATGGTCCAGTTTCATTCTTCTGCATGTGGCTGTCCAATTTTCCCAACACCATTTGTTGAAAAGACTGTCTTTTTTCCATTGGACATTCTTTCCTGCTTTGTCAAAGATGAGTTGACCATAGAATTGAGGGTCCATTTCTGGGCTCTCGATTCTGTTCCATTGATCTATGTGTCTGTTTCTGTGCCAGTACCATACTGTCTTGATGATGACAGCTTTGGAATAGAGCTGGAAGTCCGGAATTGTGATGCCGCCAGCTTTGCCTTTCTTTTTCAATATTCCTCTGTCTATTTGGGGTCTCTTCTGGTTCCATACAAATTTTAGGATTATTTGTTCCATTTCTTTGAAAAAAGTGGATGGTATTTTGATGGGGATTGTATTGAATGTGTAGATTGCTCTAGGTAGCATTGACATCTTCACAATGTTGGTTCTTCCAATCCATGAGCATGGAACGTTTTCCCATTTCTTTGTGTCTTCTTCAATTTCTTTCCTGAGTATTTTATAGTTTTCTGAGTACAGATCCTTTGCCTCTTTGGTTAAATTTATTCCTAGGTATCTTATGGTTTAGGTGCAGTTGTGAATGGGATCGACTCCTTGATTTGTCTCTCTTCTGTCTTGTTGTTGGTGTATAGGAATGCCACTGATTTCTGTGCATTGATTTTATAGCCTGCTACTTGACTGAATTCCTGTATGAGTTCTAGCAGTTTTGGGGTGGAGTCTTTTGGGTTTTCCACGTACAGTATCATATCATCTGCAAAGAGTGAGAGTTTGACTTCCTCTTTGCCGATTTGGATGCCTTTGATTTCTTTTTGTTGTCTGATTGCTGTGGCTAGGACTTCTAATACTATGTTGAATAGCAGTGGTGAGAGTGGACATCCCTGCCGCGTTCCTGACCTTAGGGGAAAAGCTCTCAGCTTTTCCCCATTGAGAATGATATTCGCTCTAGGTTTTTCATAGATGGCTTTTATGATATTGAGGTATGTACCCTCTATCCCTATACTCTGAAGAGTTTTGATCAAGAAAGGATGCTGTACTTTGTCAAATGCTTTGAGCAGGATACAATGTGGACCATTGTGTTTCATTTTATTCACAGAATATCATTGTTTAGTTGATAAAGGTACACACAACACACAGAGTTCTTGGACTTCTGATTCCTTAGGTGATCTCATTTAGTCCCATGCCTTTAAATGTTGGCTATATGTGAAGAGACTTCTCCCTTGAACCCAAGACTCATCCCATTTTCTACTTGACATCTCCTGTGATATCTAATAAGCATCTGAAGTATAATATGCATGTCCAAAACCAAATTTTTACTTTCCTTCCCCAGCACCACAAATATCCTAATATGGATGTTTTCTTCATCCCAATAAATCACAAGTCTGTTCTTTGAATTAGCATCTTCCCTTAAATGGTGAAATTATTCCTGACACTCCTCTTACTCTTACACGCCACATCCAAATCAATTCTTTCAGCTCTGCCTTTGAGATATATACAAAATCTGACCACTTCTTACCATCTTCACAGCTACTACCATGGGCCAGTGTAGTGTCTCTTCTCCTACATTATTAAACAGCCTCCTACTAGTTTATCTACTTCTACCCTTGATTCCCCTGAAGACTTTTCTCCACACAGCAGCCAGGGGACTCTTTTTATCCTGCAAGATGGATCACATGACTCCTGCTCAGAACTTTCCAATGGCTTCCACTCTCAGTTAATAACCAATTCTTGCCTATAAGGCTTTAATTCATTTTGTTTGGCCTCCTGCTTTTCTTTGACTTCATCATCTTCCAATCTCTTCTTACTGTACTCCAGCCAGATGGCCCCATACCCAGATTAATTTTTCTTTATAACAATTATCATAATGTGACATATTATATATTACTTTTGGCTTTTGTAATCCCTGTAAGCTGGAATGTACTCTTCAGAGTCAGAGATTTTGCCCATTTTATGTATGGCTATATCCTCATAGATAAGAATATTCTCCAGAAATAGTAAATCATCAATATGTCTTGTAAAATAAATAAATAAAATTACTTCTATTTCACAAAGTATTGTATTATGCACATCTTTTGAGAAATTTAAAAGGACAAAAAATAGGGAAAATTGTGCAGCAGCTAAGATATAAATGCTTAACATATTTGTTATATAAAGAGTTCCTAAAAACCAATAAAATAAACACAGAGACCAAAATAATACCTAAGATACTGTATTCACAAACACTTGCTCCCCATGTTTTACACACTTCTATGGACTTTTCAACTGCTGAACTTTCTGTCAGGAATATCCTTTCTCCCTTCTTACCTTGCAATATCTCAACCATCCTTCTAAATCTAGATTAAATAATATTGCTTTTGTGATATTCTGAACAAAAGAAACAAGTGATAAGTGTATATGAACATGCTTGTACTTCCTAGTAATAAAAATGTAGAATAAAATGACAAATAACTTTCACTCATTAAATTAAAACTCGATTAAAATACGATGTTGATAATATGTGCTACAGTGAGTGCTATGAATTGTATAAGATTGATGAATCACAGATCTGTACCTCTGAAACAAATAATACATTGTATGTTAAAGAAAAAAAAAGATAGTAGAAAGGGAAAAAATGAAGGGGGGAAATCGGAGGGGGAGGCGAACCATGAGAGACTATGGACTCTGAGAAACAAACTGAGGGTTCTAGAGCAGAGGGGTGGGTGGGAAGATGGGTTAGCCTGGTGATGGGTATTAAAGAGAACACATATTTCATGGAGCACTGGGTGTTATAAGCAAACAATGAATCATGGAACGCTACATCAAAAACTAATGATGTAATGTATGGTGATTAACATAACATAATAAAAAAAGAAATAAATATGAAAATAGTATGCATTTATAAAATATTATGGTCTGTATAAAAATAGATTATTCTGATAGCTAAAATATGCTCATGAAGATAATGTAAAATGAAAACAAAATGTTAACAATATATTAAACAGGAAAAAAATCTCCTCCTGGACCCAGATTCTATCTGGAGTTTGTAAATTATGCTGTCACTATCTTTGAATCCATGGCCTTGTAAGCCCCACCCATTGTTGTTCCTACACAAAGTCTTGCTCTTACTGCAATAGGCCCCAATAGCATTATAGCCTAACAAAGCTAGGGCAGCACAGCTGTGTCCTTCTCTAAAGGTAGATGACCTCAGCAGATACATCATGATGATCATCAGTGTATGATGGTAGACATCCATCCTGAAGAAAGATGTGTCCATATTTAATACCCTGGAATCTCAAGTAATAAAAACCACCATTATTAGAGGTAGCATAGCATGTAGGGGAAAGCATGTCCCAAAAGATTACTGTAGATGATACCCAACGTTTGGTTAAAAGCCAGAAAATTTTAGACTCAGTACACCAATCAAATTTCTATTGGTCTTAAGACCTGTCAGTGGAGAATGATGAAAAAGGAATAATGAAAACCAATCTGCAGTTATTGACTCTGAAGCTCCCACAGTCAAAAGATGATCAGGAAATTGAGTAGATATGAACCATCTTTTAGTTTCACATACTTTATACAATATTTCTGAATCATGTGGTAGAAGTTGTAGGAAATCAAGCTGTTCTACAGTTCTGCTCTTTATTAAACCCTTCTGCCCTTCGCTTTGGAAAACGCACTTTGAGTTATAGTTCCTGAAATGCTGAGGGGCCAAGGGGCCAGAGGACACCACATTAATTACAGTGTATTATTATTAAACGCATTATTTCAGAACCACATCTGTAGACAGATATGTTTACACTGGGAAGACATGCCCAAACCTGTTCTGCCTGATTCCTTTATAGCCTGTGGAGTCTCTTTCTCTTAATGTAAGTAAGCTGAAAAAAATCAATCATACCCTTTCTGAAAAGGAAAGTGTTAGCAGTTTTTACTGAGGGGCAAAATCATGGAGCAATATACTTTTTCAAGATGTAGAAAGATCAGTTGGAAGAGTAAATGTGAAGTGATAGCCAAGAAATTTTTGAAAAAGAATAATATTTTTTAAAAATTTGCTCTACCATAAATCAGAACTACAGTAATGTACATTAAAACAGCATGATATTGGGTACAGAAACAGAAAACTAGAGCAATAAAACAAAACTGACAGCCTACAAACAGAAATCGATGTACTTAGTGTGTATGCATATGATGTATGATAGATAGAGATATATAGATACAGATATAAATGTTCATATAGGGTAATATTTGAAATCAGAGGCAAAAGTAGTCAATAAATGGCAGGTGGTAACTGCATATATATTTAGAAGAAATAAAGTTTTAGAGTCTCACATTACAATATGAACAACTATGATTTCCAGAAAGATTAAAGAGAAACATTTTAAACTGTGTAAGCAAAGACTTAACGAGACCTCTCTAATTTTCTTCTTATACTTTTGACAGTTTAAAAATATATATTATCTCATATCAGTGAAGCAGAATAGGGAGTTCTGAAATGCACCCACATCTCTATCTATGGTCAATTATTTTTGAGCAGTGCCAAAGCAATTCAAAAAGATGAATCTTTTCCAATAAATGGTACTGGCACACCTATCTGTATACAAAAAATGCACTCAATCACAGCACACAAAAAGTACAAAAATTAACTTGAAGTAGAATATAATCTAAGTGTAATGAAAATTATAAAACTTAAGAGAAATCTTAGTGACTTTGAGTTAATCAAAGATTTCTCATATAGGACCAAAAAAGCACAAATTGTGTAAGATTGATAAATTGGGCTATACCAAAATTAAGTTTTATAGACACTATTAAGATACTGTTAAGAAAATGAAAAAGCAGCCATACTCTGGGAGAAAGTATGTGCAAAGCATACATTTGACAAAAGACTTTTAAGTATAAAATATAAAAATCTTTTATAATGCAATAATATGAATACAAACAACACTATTTTTTAATAAGCAATAGATTTAAATAGGTAATGTCCCAAATAAAATATACACATGACAAATAAACCATGAAAAGACACTCAACATCATTAGTTATTCAGGAAATGTAAATAAAACCACAATGAAATACCACTACATACACATTAGAATGGTTAAAATTCAAACTGACAGACCATATTTTGGCAAGGGCATGGAAAACCTGGAACTCAAACTGCTGGTGGAGATGCAGATTATACAACCATTTTGGAAAGCCATGTAGTAGTGTCTTGTACACTTAACATTTGACACAGAAACTCTACTTTTACATATTTATTCAAGGGACAGGAGAATATAAGTCCACATGAAGATTTGAATTTGAATCATCATCGGTGATTTGTTCATAACCAACTGGGAACAATTCAAATATCAATCTTTGGATAAACAAATTGTAGTATGCCCATATCATGGAATATTAATCAGCAATAAAAAAGGAAACATCTACTGATATACTCATTGACGTGGGAATCTCAAAACACTATATTAAGTGAAATAAGCCAGACATAAAGACCACATAGTGTATGTTCATTTATATGAAACTTTAGAAAAGTTAAAACTATAGCATTAAAAAAAAGATCAGTGGTTGCCAAGAACTAAGGGCAGAGGGAGACAATTAATTGCAAAGAGGGATGAAAGACTTTTGGGGGTTATATAAATGTCCTATATCATGATTAGAGTGCTGATTACATAATGTACACATGTCAAAACTCATTAAAACTTTATAACTGATTATAATGTAAATCATATCTTAAAGGTGATTTTTAAAATATTGTAGAATAGAAAATTTGAAATAGTCATTATGTGCTTATTACATATTGTTTACATAGAAACCCCAAGAGAATCTATCAAGAAGGTATTTTAAAAATGTCAACTGTTGTTGACAATTCCACAAGATTATCTGACAAAAATATAAAACCTTATACTGTAACCCATATGGAAGTAAAATATAACAAGGGAATTCATGTGAAAAGCCTTTCAAAGAAAACACAGACAAATATCTTCATAAATTTAAGGCTAGAATTTATCTGACAAAAAAATTCATAAATTAAATATTGATTTCTTTCATCAAACCAAAATTTAAAATTCCTATGACAAAAGATACTAGTTATCTAATGCTCCTTAACAAATTATCCCCAAAACTTTGCAGGTTAAGCCATAAACATTTATTATCTCACATAATTTCTCAGCATTAGGAATCTAGGATGGCTTAGCTCTGCAATGCTGGCTCAGGATTTCTCATAAGTTTGCAGTCTAGGTGTCAGCCAGACTGTGGTCTCTGAAGACGACTTGGGACTACTTCCAAGTTCATTCACCTTGATGTTTGGCAAAAGGCTTCAGTTCCGGACTACTCATAACATTATTTCCACCAGGACAAGTAAAACATGCATGCATGAGATAGAGTGGAAGAACCCAAGATGGAAGTCACAGTTGTTTTTTGACCTACTCTCAGAAGTGGTCATTTTTCCCATGGTCTATTTGTAAGAAATGAACCAGTAAGCCCAGCCGACACCTAAGGAGAAGAGATTACATAAGGTTTGGAATACCAGAAGGTAGTGATCATTGGGAGTCACCTCAGAGGCTGCCTACAAAAGACACCATTAAAAAATTAAAATAGAAAACATTGACAAGGAGAAAATACTTGCAATACATGTAGCAAACAAAGTAACTGTAGCCAGGACACATAAAGAAATCTAAGAAAACAAAAAGAAAAGGCAAAAACAATCAACAACAAAAAA
Organism: Callorhinus ursinus; assembly: GCF_003265705.2. NCBI lineage: Eukaryota > Metazoa > Chordata > Mammalia > Carnivora > Otariidae > Callorhinus > Callorhinus ursinus. The sequence goes on from NW_027397066.1 coordinate 105,734,651, forward strand.
AACACAAAACAACAACAAAAAACCCAAAGGCAAAATAAGCAAATTTAACTAGAAGGGCCTAAATATACTGGCAAATATTTATCTGGAAAAGTCTTTGACCTTATAATAAACAGAAATAATGTGAAATAAAACATGTATTATTTTGTACCTATTATATTAGCAAAAACTTAAAAGCCTATCAATACTTGGCAAGGATTGGGGCCATAAAGTGTCTCACATATTTAGATAGGAGTGCAAAATTACTTTGGAAAGCAATCTTGCAATTTCTAGTAGAGTTGACAACAGAAATACCCTATGGCCTTGGCAATTCTAATCAGATACATACCCTAGAGAAACTGCTACACATAAGTCCCAGATAACAGTCTTCTCCAGACAAGTAGAGAATGTTCACTGCAGCTTTGTTTGCTTTTACAAAATTCTAGGAACATCCTAAATATTCATCAAAAGAGGAATGGATAAATAAATTATAGAAATGAATACAATATAACCAATAAAATGAATGAGTGAAACCTAAGTATATTCACATAACACAAATCACAAAAACAATACTGAGTCAAAAAGAAAACTGTGGAATAATATGTGAAGCATATTCACATGCACACAAATATTTCCAATATACACAAAGCACAATTATACTCCTTACAGATGCATAAAAATAGTAAAAGTATAAAAACATGAGTTATAAGGATAAATTAATAACTTCATGACAATAGTTGGGGAAAAAAACAAAAGGGCATTATTTTAATAATACAATTGGGAAAAAAAACAATGTTAATTCCAGATGGCAATATATTGTTCTTGTAATTTTCTGTATTTATTAAATTTATCATGCAGTATGTTACTTGAGTACCTGAGCACCTGACAACCTAAATATGAGTAAGACATACTCCTTGTCCTAAAGGAACTTTCACCCTCATATCAGTGAGCTCTTATTACATAAGGAACCACATTAAAATTCAATGAATTTAGGGGTGCCTAGGTGGCTCAGTCAGTTAAGTGTCTGACTTAAGCTCAGGTCATGATCCCAGGGTCCTGGGATTGAGCCCCACGTCATTGGGCTCCCCACTCAGTAAGGAGTCTCCTTGTGCCTCTGATCCTCCCCCCGCTCGTGTTCACTCTTACGCGCATGTGCTCTCTCTCAAATAAATAAAATCTTTAAAAAAAAAAAGATCTCAGTGACTTTAAAGAATGATCACTTACTCTCCTGCACCTGAGCTCGGCTGAAAAGCTGCAGATTAAAGCTGTACTTCTGGACACAATCTACTGTGCTCCACGGTGATCTCAGGGGTAGCCTAAGCATGTCCTGTTCATGGTGATGACAGAGATCGTAAAAAAAAAAAAAACAAAAAAAAAAAACAGAAACCCACGAAGGTATCTTGAAGCCTAGGCTTGTAACTGCCATGTAGTAACTCTATCAGATTTTGTTGGACAAAGCAAGTCTCATGACCAAGACCAGCTTCAAAGAGTGGGAAAGATGCACCAGCACCCTGATTTCTGTATCAAATATTTCACTGCACTTCCACCTATTCCTTCCCCTTTTCGTCTTAAACTTCCTACTGGTCTTAAACTTCTTATTAACATATTTCTTCCTAAAGTAGAATTGAAAGATCTTTCCGCATTAAAGGTTAGGCTTCTAAAAGTTATAAAAAGATTCTTCAGATGGTAGTTAATAATGAATGTAGCTCAAAAATAGCCACTTTTTTCCTAATTAGATATTTCCAGAGGAAAATATATAAAAATAGCCATATCTCCTTTCATCTTATTCAGCTTTAAATGAAGCAAAATTAATTTTTTAAATTCCATTGTTTCTTTTAAAATATCATGCCAACATAAAATAAACATAGTAAGGAACAAATAAATACCACTCCACTAATTCTTGTTCTTAAAATGTTTAAGGTAAACAAACAAGAAAAAAGTCTGTAACAAAGAAAATAACACTATTACCTTACATTTGTTAGTATGGCTTGTCAGGAGGGCAGTTATTAATTTATTGCCATTTTACAGATGAGGGCTTGAGACACAAAGAAATTAAAGGAAATTTTTAATGAATTAAATTTTTTTAAAAATTTATGTAGAAACACACCAGGTCGTGGGTCAGGATGATTTGGCTTCTCGCCTAGGACTCTTTCTATAATATCAAGCTATGACAATAGATGAATATGCATTTTTCCCCTGAGTTCAAGATAATAGTAAAAGATGATAGCTATCTGTCTAACGAGGCATGACTGAAGAGACCACAGTTCATTCCTCACATCTTACTAGCCCCACTTCTCAGGTTATAATTTTCCAAAAGCCTTTGCTTAAGAAGAATTATTTTAATTTTTATATAATTTTTTCTACTTTTTAATTTTTTATTTTTAAATTTATTTTTAACAAAAATTGACATTTCGCCCATGCCAATCTCTGATTTTTACTTAATCATCTTACCTCCATAGATAGAAATTCACATTATCACCTTCTGCTTTTCCCCTGAGCAATGCTTTTTCTGTTTTCTGGGAATCCATGTTTTTTTAGTATAGTCTACAGTACTATGATTTCTAATAACTCAGGAGAAAGAAAACAAAAACACCAGTTGTAGTCAACTAATGAAGTAGATCATTTTAAAGAAACTTCTTCTAATCTTTCCTTATAGTTGAAATTTTCAGTCCTGTAATGGTTAATTTTTTTTATTTTTTTATTATGTTAATCACCATATATTACATCATTAGTTTCTGATGTAGTGTTCCATGATTCATTGTTTGTGCATAACACCCAGTGCTCCACACAGAATGTGCCCTCTTTAATACCCATCACCAGGCTAACCCATCCCACCACCCCCTTCCCCTCTAGAACCCTCAGTTTGTTTTTCAGAGTCCATCGTCTCTCATGGTTCATCTCCCCCTCCGATTTCCCCCACTTCATTCTTCCCCTCCTGCTATCTTCTTCTCTTTTTTTTTTAACATATGTTGCATTAATTGTTTCAGAAGTACAGATCTGTGATTCAACAGTCTTGCACAATTCACAGCGCTCACCATAGCACATACCCTCCCCAATGTCTATCACCCAGCCACCCCATCCCCCCCCCCCCC
>NW_027397066.1:105737818-105738801 GCF_003265705.2 Callorhinus ursinus
CCAGCAACCCTCAGTTTGTTTCCTGAGATTAAGAATTCCTCAAATCAGTGAGGTCATATGATACATGTCTTTCTCTGATTGACTTATTTCATGCAGCATAACACCCTCCAGTTCCATCCACGTCGTTGCAAATGGCAAGATCTCATTCCCTTTGATGGCTGCATAATATTCCATTGTGTATATATACCACTTCTTCTTTATCCATTCATCTGTCGATGGACATCTTGGCTCTTTCCACAGTTTGGCTATTGTGGACATTGCTGCTATAAACACTGGGGTGCACGTACCCCTTTGGATCCCTACATTTGCAACTGTGTGGTAAATACCCAGTAGTGCAATTGCTGGATCGTATGGTAGCTCTATTTTCAACTGTCTGAGGAACCTCCATACTGTTTTCCAGAGGGGTTGCACCAGCTTGCATTCCCACCAACAGTGTAGGAGGGTTCCCCTTTCTCCACATCCCCGCCAACATCTGTCGTTTCCTGACTTGTTAATTTTAGCCATTCTGACTGGTGTGAGGTGGGATCTCATTGAGGTTTTGATTTGGATTTCCCTGATGCCAAGCGATGTTGAGCACTTTTTCATGTGTCTGTTGGCCATTTGAATGTCTTCTTTGGAAAATTGTCTGTTCATGTCTTCTGCCCATTTCTTGATTGGATTATTTGTTCTTTGGGTGTTGAGTGTGATAAGTTCTTTATAGATTTTGGATACTAGCCCTTTATCTGATATGTCATTTGCAAATATTTTCTCCCATTCTGTTGGTTATCTTTTGGTTTTGTGGACTGTTTCTTTTGCTGTGCAAAAGCTTTTTATCTTGATGAAGTCCCAATAGTTCATTTTTGCCCTTGCTTCTTTGCCTTTAGCGATGTTTCTAGGAAGAAGTTGCTGTGGCTGAGGTCAAAGAGGTTGCTACCTGTGTTCTCCTTTATAATTTTGATGGACTCCTGTCTCACGTTTAGGTCTTTCAACCATTTGGAGTCTAT
>NW_027397066.1:105743801-105827292 GCF_003265705.2 Callorhinus ursinus
GGGTGTCGACCTATTTTTAGTGATTTTGAGAGGGGTTCTCTGTGCCTCCTGGATTTTGATACCTGTTTCCTTCCTCACATTAGGGAAGTTCTCTGCTATAATTTGTTCCAATATACCTTCTGCCCCTCTCTCTCTTTCTTCTTCTTCTGGGATCCCAATTATTCTAATGTTGTTTCGTCTTATCGTATCGCTTATCTCTCGAATTCTGCCCTCGTGATCCTGTAGTTGTTTCTCTTTCTTTTTCTCAGCCTCTTTATTTTCCATCATTTGGTCTTCTATATTGCTGATTCTCTCTTCTGCCTCATTTATCCTAGCAGTTAGTGTCCCCATTTTTGATTGCACCTCATCAATAACCTTTTTGATTTCGACTTGGTTAGATTTTATTTCTTTTATTTCTCCAGAAAGGGTTTCTCTAATAACTTCCACGCTTTTTTCAAGCCCAGCTAGTATCTTTAAAGTCATGATTCTGAACTCTAGGTCCAACATCGTACTAATGTCCGTATTGAATAGGTCCCTGGCTGACGGTACTACCTCTTGTTCTTTTTGCTGAGGTGACTTTTTTCGTCTTGTCATTTTGTCCAGAGGAGAATAGATGAATGAGAGAACAAAATGCTAACAGGTTAACAACGTCCCCAGCAAATATACTCTATACAAATCAGAAAAGACCTGAAACCAGGGGAAAAGAAAGGGAAAGAAAGAAAAAAGAAAGAGAAAAAAACAAAAAAGAAAAAGATAAAAACAAAAACAGAACAATACAAAAAAAACAGAATATGATCAAATATGATCAGGCTAGTGCATAGATCAGTGCCACACACTAGATTTTGGGCGTATTTTGGTCTGTTAGAAAAAAGTGTCTTCTAAAATTTTAAAGGAAGAAAGACTTATTATACGTACAAAATAAGGGTTGATACAATGAAGGGATGGAAGATGACTGTAAAGATGAAAATTGTAAAAGATTTTATAAAAGGAATTGATAAGATAAGAAGTTGTTTGAAAAAAGAAAGAAGATTTAAAAAAAAAGGAAAAAAAAGGGAGAGAATGTGATCAGGCAGGAGACTAGAACAAAGCCATACACTAGTGATTTAGGGTATATTTTGATCTGTTAGAAGAAACTGTATCTCAAAATTTTAAAGAGAGAACAACTTATATATATATGCCAAAAAGAAGGGTAACTACTATGAAGGGATAAAATATGACTCTAAAAATGAAAAATAAAAAGTTTTTTTTAAAAAAAGGGATTGATAAGATGTTGGTTGAAAAAGGGAAAAAGAAAAATTAAAAAAAACACAGTTAAAAAAATTAACTTTGAAAAACTAAGGAATCATGGTAAAAAAAAAAAAAAGCCATTAATTCTATGTGCAGTATTCCCCTAGAGCTGGAGTTCTCCCGTTCTCCTTGATCAGTAAACTTGGTCTTGGCTTGCTGGCTGTTCCTGCTGATCTTCTGGGGGAGGGGCCTGTTGCCGTGGTTCCCAAATGTCTTTGCCTAGGCGGAATTGCCCCGCCCTTGTCGGTCAGGGCTAAGCAAGCTGCTCCGGTTTGCTCTCAGGAGCTTTTTTTCCCTGCAAGTTCTCGGTACAGCTTTGGAGGAGCAGGGTGAAAATGGTGGCCTCCCAATCTCCACCCAGAGGAGCTGAGAACTCGGGGCCCCGCTCCTCAGTGCGCCCCCAGAGAGAAGCAGTCACTCCCGTCTCCCTGGTCTCTAGCCACACTCCGTGCGCACCCGGACTGTGACCAAGAGTTTCTATCTCTGGCACCCGACCCCGTGTGGAGTCTCCAAACCCATCAGATCCCTGCGGTGCACTCCCACGCCGCTCCTCCCCAGGGAGGAAGGGGAGTATCCCCAGCTCTGCCACTTGTTGGGTCCCTGCTGGAAGAGCAGTGGCACGACTGGGCCGCGGATCACAGTTTATGGCAACCCCGAGCTGAGAGCCTGCGCCTCGGCTCCATCTCTGCAGCTGGCTTCTGCGCTCCAATACCTGGGAGCTCTGCTGCACTCAGGCACCCCCGGTTTTTCTGTGACCCCGAGGGTCCTGAGACCACACTATCCCGCGAGGGTTCCACCCCCCCGCTTAGCCACTGGAGCGACGTCCCTCAGCGGAGCCAATTTCTTAAAAGTTCCGATTTTGTGATCCGTGGCTCTATCACTTGCCAGAAGCAGCCAACGGAGGCCCCCTCCCCCGCCGTCTATCCTCCCAAATATCGCCTCGGATTCACTTCTCCGCACGTCCTACCTTCCAGTAAGTGGTCGCTTCTCTGTTCAGAGAGTTGTTGCTACTCTCTTCTTCGATCTCCTGTTGAGTTCGTAGGTGTTCAGAATGGTTTGATCCCTATTCAACTGAATTCCTGACACCAGACCCTGTAATGGTTAATTTTATGTGTCAACTTCACAAGACCATAGGGTACCCGGATATTTGGTTAAACATTCTGCATGTGTCTATGAGGGTATTTCTAGATGAGATTAACATGTGAATTTGTAGACTGAGAAAAGCAGATTGCCCTCCCCAATGTGGGTAGGCCTCATCTAATCCATTGAAGGCCTGAATAGCACAGTTCTCAGGCCTTCAGACTTGACTGGAACTTTATCATAGGCTTTCCTGGGTCTGGACTGCTCAGTCTCCATAATCATGTGAGTCAATTCTATATATAGAATAAAGAGTTAGCTCACTATACACACACACACACATATACACACACATGGATATGGATAGAGATAGATATACACATACATATGCATATACATATAGATTTCTCCTGTTGGCAGGGCGTCTTGTTGGCTCAGTTGGTTAAGTGCCTGCCTTCAGCTCAGGTCATGATCCCAGGGTCCTGGGATCGAGCCCCATATCAGGCTCCCTGCTCAGCAGGGAGTCTGCCCCTCCCTCTCCATCTACCTCTCCCCCAGCTCATGCTCTCTCTCTAAAATAAATAAATAAAATCTTAAAAAAAAAAGATTTCTCCTTTTGCTTCTGTTTATCTGGAGAACCCTGACTCTACAAGTACCAAAACAAAATCCTAAAAAATTCCATAGCTGACTTCTTTTGGAACCAATCAGCCAATATTCTGGGCTACTAATGTACTTACATAAGAATCTTGGTATTTAAATAAATGGCAAGATGGCATGAAGCCAATTAAATAACAGCTCGGTACCTAATATAGAATGATGGGATATTACAACTAAAAGGGAGTTTAGAGGTTATCTAAACTCAAACTTTTCCCTGCACACATAAGGAAAAAAATTGTAAGAGGTTAAATGACTTGCCTTAGCCAAAGATAGTTAAAGACAAAAGTAGAAATGAAACATAGGTCTCCAGATTGTCATTATCCAATCTTCTCTGTACTGCATTACATTGTTGTCTTTATAGTTGTGATTATAGTTTGACTTGAGGTCTCTGAACTTTCTCCGTGGTCTCTCATTATGAACATATGAACACTGGTTGGAATAAAGTTTAACCGTATATCCCACCAAACAGCAGTCAGCCAGCAGCACATAACTACTAATCACTGATACTGACTTAATTACATTCACAAGGCAAAAGCCTTCCAATATAAAATTATGGTGATTATAAGTAAAGAACAGAATATATTTTACTGCCTCTACATTTACCTAATCTTGAAACATTTTTCCAAATATCTAGTGGACAAAGTCCTTCTTGCTGAGACAATTTCACAGTATCATAAGAGAAAATATTAAGAAATTTTATCAACTCCACAATTCATAGTAAGAAGCAAAGACCTAGGATGGGTAACTAAGAGCCATGTACACAGGACAAACTCCCTGAAAGACAAAATAAACAGAAACTGAAAAATATCAAGGAAACTCTTCATACACTAGCCACCAAAGGAGATTTAATCAATGCTACTCATAAAGGGCGTTTGGATCTGAGGACAGAACCCAGATTATCTAACACCAACTGGATGTTGTCCACCTTAAAATCTAGGTTCAAATATGATATCATCTACCTAGAATTTCCAGGATTTAAGCTATTCAAGATGATCAGATCTCCTGAGTTTAGATATCAACAATTTTAAAAATATGATCCCTCTCTAACAACTTCTGGATGCACTGTCTTGATTTCCATTTCATTAAATGGTTTAAGAAATAAATGCACACACACATATACACATTTACACAGTTATAGTTCATTATAGTCACTGGAATTATATCATCAGCACACACTCTGAATTGTACTTCATTTATTACCATTATGAGTTGTCATTTAAAAATCCTTTTAGAACAATTCCTTTGTTTGCATGTTTCTGAAGTCTAGTGTCAGTCAAAAGAGAAAAGATCCCCACATAACTTCTCCAATGTCTTTATAAAGTAGTATTTTTTTGTCTCCTGTAAATTTGTATTCATCATATGGTTTTTGTATAAACGCACTGGCAATAACAAGTGATCAAAGAGAAATGGAACTTTTTGCTGGAGAAGTAGAATTAATGTCTCTTTCTCTCTCTCTCCTAACTCTGTAATGTTCCAATCCCCTCCTAGGAATGCCAGGAATGAAACAGAGCTCGGTTAGGTTTCTATGGCTATTTCTTTTATTTTTTTTTTAAGATTTTATTTATTTTTTTGAGAGAGAGAATGAGATAGAGAGAGAGAACATGAGAGGGGGAGGGTCCGATGTGGGACTCAATCCTGGGACTCCAGGATCATGACCTGAGCCGAAGGCAGTCGCTTAACCAACTGAGCCGCCCAGGCGCCCCTGGCTTTTTCTTTTAGTAACTGAACCCAAACCTACCTGAATCGCAGCAACCATAAATGAGTTAAACTAAAAGAATTTGCTGAAGAAGTCAATTTTCTGACAGTTCTAAATATAAGTATTGCTGATCCCAGAAAAAGCCTTCATACTGCCTAGTCTTCAACCTCAACTTCATAGTCTAGAAGGGAACATGAATACAAAGTACTGGTAGAAAACAGTTGATCCAATATAGTTTACAACATATTCTGAGCAAGTGAGTGTGGCTGGGAAGCATACTAAGCTCTGGGATCAATTACATCCAGAATTGTGTAAGACTGCTGAATCACAGACCTGTACCTCTGAAACAAATAATACATTGTATGTTAAAAAAAAAAAAGAAGAAGAAGAAGAAGAAGATGGCAGGAAGGGAAAAATAAAGGGGGTGAAATCAGAGGGGGAGATGAACCATGAGAGACTATGGACTCTGAGAAACAAACTGAGGGTTCTAGAGGGGAGCGGGGTGGGGGGATGGGTTAGCCTGGTGATGTGTATTAAAGAGGGCATGTACTGAGTGGAGCACTGGGTGTTATACACAAACAATGAATCATGGAACACTACATCAAAAACTAATGATGTAATGTATGGTGATTAACATAACATAATGAAATAAAATTTTTAAAAAATTACATCCAGAAGTGAAAAAAGGTCACAAATAATATCTAAGTGGGATAACCCACTGATGAGCTATAAGAGAACTAACTGTACTGATAGTAATGTAGAGACAACTTGTTTGTTCCAGTTTAATAATCCTTGTATAGAAAACCCAGCAGCAAAGGGAAACAAACATGTTGGGTACAACAAGAACCATTCCATAAAAATGATTCCAACATTTTTTTAATCTATCTTTAGTGTCCTATACTCATGCTATTCAACATATTTCCCCCAACTTCAGATTATCATTCACCAAATGCCCTTCAGATCACATGTAACCATCCCATTTAGACTGGCTGAGTAAAGTCATCCTTTATGTGTATTAGGCAATTCCATCTTATAAAACATGTTGATTTCTTTTTTTTTGTCTCATATTTAAATTCTTCGGGTTAGATTTTAGTTGGGAAATATCAGTTAAACTGCTGTATTTATTTATTTTGACACTCAAAAATTATTTTACTTGCTACAGAGCAGAAGTATAATTTAAACATCTGCTGCTGAAACACCCATCTTTGATACAAGGCATACCCATTGGCAAAGAAATAAGTATTCCCAAAAATAAATACATAATGCATACTCTAAACACATTTGTACCACACATTGAAAAATGAAAGGAACAGATTTCCTTTTGGATCATAGATAAATGTTATCATTTCCCTGGAAAACAAGCCTCAACCAATTTGTCAAAATTATTGCGCTCAAAGTAGGAAGTCTTTTTTTTTTCAATCTACTGAATTTAAGATATTTGGACTTCATAAAACAGAGGGGATTTAAAAGGCTTTTGTGTGCATATTGTCATTCTGAAAACAAGAACTATAAGCACCTGCTTTTAAGTTGCTCCCTATATGCTCCCAAACCAGTGAGATCTAAACCAGGAGAGCTCAATTTGTGTCTTCTATCTCATTCATAAATTTCTAGGGCTTCAACCAAAATTGAATGCAGTTTACATATGTAATATTTATAATGAGTTAAGTTTCATGTTCAACCCACACCCCCAAAAATGTTAGTTGTGAAGGCATTATGAAATTATATACAGGCAAATTCTGGCAGCTCTGTAACCTCCTTCCAGGTGGAATTCTTAAGTTAACAAAGCTAAGAGTAATTGGTCTTTGCCATGTTAAAGATAACCAGATCCAAGCCCTAAAGTCTACCACTTCATCTATAGTTCTGTTATTCATCTTTGAAAATCAGCAAGTGATAAAAATTCCTTTCTTAACAGTTAATAAACAGCAAGCATATATTCTCTTGATTTCTCATTTTTAAAAATTGACATGAAAGCACATGTAGAATAGGAAATCTTGCATTCCATTTAAAAGGACTCTTTTCTACACATTATCCTGGAAAGTCTTTACATCGAAGTGATTTCACAGATGTGTCTGAATAAATAAAAGAAATTTTCAGTTGTCTAAAAAAAATTTCTCTCTAGTCAATGAACCAGAAACAATGATTGCTTGAAGAAACATATACTTTTTTAGTTTAGTTAACTATTCCACTGAGCTCTGATCTAGAATCAAAATCTTAGTGTCTTTTCTTCCTGTCATATATTGTAGAGACAAAAATACTCATAAAAGCACTCTTTTTTTCTATGAAAGTACTAGAGTCATATGGGGTCCATAGTCACATTTAAACACACACTTTTTATCTAAATATTTATTGTCATTTTAACTTTTATGTTAATCCATAGATTTATACATTTGCTTGTTATTATTGGCTTATATGTTTAGATTTCATATGGGTATCACATGACATTTTTTATTTACTATAAATTAGAAACATCCAGTACTCTCCACAACAATCAATGTGTTTTTTACATGGAATTCTCCATCTCTGCTATCAAACCAAGTCAAGTGAATAGGTATCAGCTTGAGAATCAGCCTTAGCCGTCCCATATTCCTCTCCCCTATTTTCTTGATGCTCATAGTTCTACTCTTCTTGTTTTTTTCTCCAATTATACTGTGACACCTAGTCTTTCATCCTGCTGTATGGGTCTTGGTCACTGCCAAGTAACTTAAAGATATCTTTTTTGTCTATCTTCTCCTCACTCCTGAGTGATTTTAATTTCTCCTTTCACCCTTTTTGTTGGCCCACCTCATCTTTGTTCCTTCATTTCCAAATTGAAGATATCTTGTTATTTCATATGATTTTAGACAATCCTGATGTGTAAGTTATTTTCGTTCTTATAGAGATGGGCCTATTTTTAGCAAGTTGCAAAAAGATGAAACAAATTTTAGGGGCACCTGGGTGACTCAGTCAGTTAAGTGTCTGCCTTCAGCTCAGGTCATGATCCCAGGGGCCTGGGATCAAGCCCCTCGTCAGGCTCCCTGCTCAGGGGCAGTCTCCTTCTCCTTCTCCCTTTGCCCCTCCACCCCTCCCCACTTGTGTTCTCTCTCTCTCTCTCTCTCTCTCTAAAATGAAGAAATAAAATCTTTTTTAAAAATTAAATTTTTAGGTTCAACAAGCTCTCTATACACACATGTGGCTTTTTCCAAGCCTAAAATTAGTTGAGCTATAATTGCCTACATTTCATATATAAACATATGGAAATGGTAAATAAAAATTTTTAATTATTTTCCTAAAATAACCTTTCTTACATGATTCAGCCTAAAAAGACCTAAAAAAAAAAAAAACATCTAGGATTACTCAAGACTTCAGAAAAAAAAATTTACAGGACAGATTTCTGGCTTCATGGTAACTATTAGCAAATTTCCTCAACTCTTATTAATCATTTCCCCAAAATGCGGCTCTCAGTCTGACATTCTATGAGACAATGCCCAGTTTAAAATCTTAAACCCAAGGTTTATGTCAATCTTCACTGCTATTTTTAAACACATGGACTTATTTAACTTCAATAATGTGGTAATTACTACCTAATCATAAAACAGCTAATTTAGAACTATTTATATGATTTTTTTCATCAATTTAGAATTTAAGACCCAATGATACTAGTTTATTTAATGCTCTTCTTAAGGCTTTTATTTCCATGTTTGGTTTTTTTTATTGCTACTTAAAAGCAAACATTTTATACCACCATTTTTTGTTTTCTTGACTTTTAATCATTCTTTATTCTAAACCATACCCATGAGACACAAAGTTGCTTAAGCATTTTACATAAATTTACCCTAAAGATTCAGTTTTTTCTATTCTCTATTCTGGCACATCCTAGTATACATTCAACCTACTTTATTCGAGGAATCCAGCCATCCCTGGAAGCAGTAAGTAGTTTGCCATACATAGCAACCAGACCCGCCCACCACATAGTCTAACTATAATCTGTTCTGATGGCAGCTAGGGCCATTTCAGGGAACTTGGACACTTGTGAAGCATGGATCTCCCCCACCCCACCCCCACCCCACTGACACACACAGAAGACTCCCTTAAGGATTCTTGCCAAAATAAGCAACATGAGAATTCACTACCCTAAGGTCAGAGCAAAAATCCCAAGAAGAATCCAGACAGGAATGAACTATGGGTCTAACTGGGTCAAGATTGAAACCCACAGCAAGGTCCAGAAATGGTCCAGGTTCTGGGTTTGTGGCTACAAGAACACTTCAATAATTATCTTTTGCCATATACAAGACCTATGGCTTCCAAACATGGCTGATCATTAGAACTGCCCAGGGAGGTATTTTAAAGTGCGGAAGCCTGGGCTTTAGCTTCAGAGGTGGGCCCAGAAATACCACCCTCTACCACTGTTTATCCTAATTAAAACAACTATCTTCATAACAGAATTAACTTAAAGAAAATATTCAATCCCTTAGAATTGCCCTAAAACAGTAGTATATTAGCATAGCTTCCAACAATAATAAAAATGGCAAAAGAGATCCTATACCCATATCTCCCTGTTGGTAGACTATTACACACTTGAATGTGCTAGGTGTCAACGAAGTTCTTCTAAGTGGAGGACAGTATAATATCATTTGCTATTTAAATCCTGACATACATGTCACCTGTTACTTTATAGTTTATGCCACATTACTTAGACAAAAGCAAGACATGTGAAATTATTATTAAATTTACAGATCCTGAAGTCATTATAAAACTTTGAGACATTAAGTATGATATTACAGTTTAGTCCAGCCTTATGAACATTTGGCAAGAACAGAAAAGAACTAATAAATCATCTACATATGAAGTGAAAAATATTCTTAATACTATTCTACTGCTAATGGAGAAAAGAAAGAGTCAAACAGGTTCTTTAGCAACAGATAAATCTTAAAAAGTGAAATCATCTTCAAAATACCCAACAAAGTTTATATTTTTTATTTTCTTTTTAAAGATTTTATTTATTTATTTGACAGAGACAGCGAGAGCAGGAACACAAGCAGGGGGAGTGGGAGAGGGAGAAGCAGGCTTCCCACGGAGCAGGGAGCCTGATGTGGGACTCGATCCCAAGACCCTGAGACCATGACCTGAGCCGAAGGCAGACGCTTAACGACTGAGCCACCCAGGCGCCCAAAGTTTATATTTTTTAAAAATGAGCTGTTCATTGAGCAACTATTCATTGTATTGACTTAAATTTGGCCATACTTGGATGTCAGAAGTCCTCAATATTTGGATAAGATTAAATTTTAAAAAACACATCAATACTGAAGTTCAAACAAACATTTTTATCTCCTTTGAAGTTCTCCTTCAGTAGTCCTCTCAAGAGGCATAAACTTGTTTCAGTAATACAACTTAAATGAGTTTTGTAACTCATGTGGAATGACCTTCTGAATCAATAGAAATTTAAACATTATTACTTTAAAGTCACTCCTTGAAAATCTTACAGTCATAGAATTATAGAGATAAAATATATCTTTGTATGTTCTGGCCACATTCTCATATTACAGTTGAAAAAGGAAAGCCTGAAGAAGATAACTTCCTTAATAATGCAAAGCTAGTTATACTTACAAAACGAGGACAATTACCTAGAACTAGTTACTAGATCCAGAAATAAGCTGCAGTCTTACCTGAAACTCTTTAAGATCTCCTATTTCTGCACTGAAAATATTTATTAGAGAAAACAATCCATATATGAAATGAAATTCAATTCAGATAAAAAATGCCTATCCACAAAAGGAGAGAAAGGATATTAGTTTGAGCTCCTCAATACGCATGAAGTTAAATTCCTAAAGACTTTAAGCTCCTTGTGGAATTATTCTAATTCCTCCATGAAATGTGAACATAAGGTTGTTACTAACTCTGTGATTAATACCCCAAATGTAAACACAGTGACTCAATAAAATATTGTCAAATATATCCAAGGCAAAATAGCAATTTATATAAACTCTTCATTAAAACCTACCCAAATAGTCCCTGGTGGAGGGTAGATGTTTTAAAAAGACTGAATTTAACCCCATGTCCAAAAACAACATTCTTATTTTGAGTATAATAAGTAAGTACTCTGCATGGCCTATACAGTCACAAGTTTGCTGAACCAACAGTTATACTTGATTTTGAAAAAAGAAATAATAAGATCATCTCATTATTCCACAAATCTGCAGAAGAATATTTAACAGTTCCCAATTACATAAGGCACAAAATGCTCATCCTAGCATTTAAAGCCTTTCCCAATTTGAGTCACTGGAAAGTGATATACTCCAAAATAAATTTAAAATTTATTGTAGTCGGTGCATCAACTGACATTGGTCAAAGTTTGAGCCTAAACATCTGGAGACCAGACCTGACTCTGAAGTGGTACAACCAGGATACTATTGCACTCAAACCACCAATGTCCTGCGACATTCTTTTATCCTACTTTTTCCTTATACCTCTCTACCACAGACATGCAAACACCACCACCACAACCACAGCCACCACCAGTACCACCACTGCCATCACCACCACAAGTGATACAGAATGAATAAACCCTACCTTTTGATAGGAATATCTGACATTATACCTCTGGAGTCTCGGGGATATTTTTACTGCAAATGGAAAATGAACCTTAACAGCACCACCCTTCAGATTCCATGGCTGTGTCACTCCAGAAGAAAATCTTGCCATATATTTCACTATCCTGCAGCCCTTTGTGAAGATTCTACAAAACTGAGCCATCAAATTAACCTAACAAAAGCCAAATGTTCTAAACCTTGATATAAATCAAAGCAAGCTATTCCTTTCTTTTACATTTTTGTACTTTGTCTCTAACTTCTTACTAGATCTTCTTTATCTCCACAATTCCTTCCACTCTCCCCTCTAGTCAGTCACATATCTTCTCTAGGAAGGAGCTCTAATCATACATACAGAACCACATCCACACATTGTCACCAATGTTCCTGAATGTCCCCAAATAACTTACGTATAATGAAAATAGGTCAGACTTGTAAAAGGATACTACAAAATGAAAATAGCATGGTTCATCTCCCTCTCTGATTTCTCCCCCTTTGGATTTCCCTCCCCTCCTCTATGGTCCTCGGTGCTATTGTTTTATGTTCCACATATGAGTGAAACCATATGATAATTGTCTTCCTCTGTTTGACTTACTTCACTTAACATAATCCCCTCCAGTTCCATCCATGTCGATGCAAATGGTGGGTATTCATCATTTCTAATGGCTGAATAATATTCCATTGTGTCTATGTACCACATCTTCTTTATCCATTCATCTGTTGAAGGGCATCTCAGCTCCTTCCACAGTTTATCTTTTCAAGGAACTAGCTCTTACTTTCATTTATTTTCTCTTTGGATTTTCAATAGACAGAGTAAGACACATTTCTAAAGTTCTGAATTAATATCTTCTAGATATAATAGTCCATAGTTGAAATTTCTAGAAATATTCTGGTGCTCAGAATATATATATTATATAATAACAAATTTTTGGGTCTAGGAAAGCTTACTATTTTATAGAAGGATGATTCATTTGTATTAGAAAATTATAGAGCATGAAATGATTTTTACTAATGTAAATTCAAGAATAAAACAAACTAAACTCTATCATCTAGCACCTAATTATATTTATTAGTCCACAAAAAAGTTAGTTTATGTCCCTGTCAGAAAATTATATCTTGTAGAGTAGATGGTGATGAGTAACACAAAATTTTAACAATTCGAAGAAGTAATGCACAAATTATCTTCCTGTGTTATACAGATTTTAAAAATATTTTGGCAAGAGAATTCAGCAACAGAGTAAATATGATCACATAATGTCACAAACAGTACTTCACAAGTGGTCTCAAACTTACTTCAGAACCTGGTTCAGTGCAGGTACACCAACAATATTTGTTGAATAAATGAAATGTGGAGTCCAAAAAAAAAAAAAAAGGAACCTTGCAAACTCAGAAAATTACCTAATCTTGCACACACAGAAATAATTCTCCAATAACCTACACCAGATCAGGAAAAGCCCTAACCTAATCCCAGGAATTCCTTAAAAGAAAAAAAATCACAAAATCAAAATAAAACTAAAGGGTTATTTCTAGCATAGCCTAAATTTTCTTATAGGTCACAAGAGTTACAGATTTGGAGGAAGATAGTTTATTCTGAGTAGAGAGGATGAGATATCTCCTTCAGAGAAAAATATGAAGGAGCTGGCTGTCAGCACAGACATTTCTAAATTAACTTATTAGATAAAATATTTACTTCTCTTTATTTTCTTCTTTCACTCACAGCTACTTTACTGTCTTTTCAGTCATTAAAAGAAAACAAAATGGAGGAAAGGCAGAATTCTGGTCTTGTATCTAGAAGGAAATCCAGCTATCACATTCAATCATAGAACTAGGCTAAGCTAAGAAGCTGAATCTAAACCAAAACATTCCCTTACCTCACTTTACAATACTCAGCATGCAAAGGTGGTTAGTTTACAACTAAGCTACCTCAGCAATACACAATTAGTATTCACAAATTCACAAATAATATTCACTATACATTGAGTTACTTTACAAATGTTTAACTATACCCACATCTATAGAGTATCTATTAAACATTACTTATTAAAATTGCCATGCCCTGCAGTGAAACCTATACCAAAGGATCAGATAAGTAACAGATAAAATAAATTAGTCCTTTTCTCAGAGTTCAGCATGAATAAAACAATATTCTGCACTTTTTGTGTGTCAATACAGACAACAGTAAGAAAATGTTTCTTCTAATAGCTTTGGGGGAGGGAAGTAGGTGTATGGTTGTGAGAGGGATAGAATGGGAAATCTGTATTTTTTTAAATCATAAAACCAAGTAGAAATGATTCCCTAAAATGGTTCAAAGTTTCGTTGGTTGATGATCTTGAACTTTTTTAAATGGAGTTTGTTTTTCAAAGCATCTCCAGGTTCACAGAAAAATTCAGTGGAAAATAGAGTTTCCATGTAACCCTTCCCTCCATATACACACAAATCCTGCCCCCACTATCAACATCCCACAACAGAGTGCATATTTGTCACAAGTCATTATCCAAAGTCCAGAGTTTACATTAGGATTAACCTAGGTTTTGTACATTCTATGGGTTTTCACAAATGTATAATGACATCTATCCACCATTATAGTATCATACAGAATAGTTTCACTTCCCTAAAAATCTCCTGTGCTCTGCCTGCTCATCTCTCCCTGTTCCCCAACTATCTAGAAAGCCCTGATCCTTTCACTGTCTCCATGGTTTTGCCTTTTCCAGAATGTCATAAAGGTGGAATCATACGATGTACAGTCCTTTCAAATTGGCTTCTTTCACTTAGTAATATGTATTTGAGGTTCTGCCACATCTTTTTTGGCTTGATAGCTCATTTCCTTTTAGTATTAATTAGTATTCCATTCTCTAGATGTACCATAGTTTATTTATCTATTCACCTGCAAAAGACATCTTGATTGCTTCCAAGTTTTTGGCAATAATGAATAAAGCTATGATAAACATCTGTGTGCAGGTTTTGGTGTATATACAATTTTCAAATGACTGGATAAATCCCAAGGAGCATGATTGCTGGACTGTATGGTAAGAGTATGTTTACTTTTGTAAGAAACTATCAAACAGTTTCCAAAGTAGCTGTACTATTTTGCACTCTCACCAACAAAGAATGAGAACGCCTATTGCTCCACATCCTGACCAGCATTTGGTGTTATGAATGCCCTGGATTTCAGCCATTATGATTGGTATCTCATTGTTGTTTTAATTTTCATTTCCCTGATGACATATGATATGGAGCATCATTTCATATGCTTATTTGTCATCTTTATGTCTTCTTTGCTAAGGTATTTGTTCAGAACTCTTGACCATTTTTTAATAGCATTGTCTGCATAGATGTTTATGAGAGATGTTGGTCTGTTGTTTTTATGGAATTTTTTGTCTGGTTTTGGTATTAGGGTGATGCTGGAAAGCATTTTCTCAGGCTTCTAAATTCTAAACATTTTCTTCTGAACATGTCTTCTGAATATCTATCTTCTGCAACTTTTTAAGCAAAACTATGGAAGACTTCTTCCAAGAAAGAATATATATTTTTCATATTTATATATGTTATATGTTTGTATATTTTCATTATATATTATATATTTATATTATATACTATATATTTATATATTGTGTTTTCATATATTTATATATTATATATATTTATGTATATAAAACAAACTGTAACTATATGCAGTTTATAAGAAACTCACTTCAGATTTAAAAACACACATAGAATGAGAGGAATGGGTTGGAAACAGTAAGCAAAAGAGAACAGGGGTACTCTTTTCCTCCCTGGCTGCTTGAAGCTCGGCCGCTATCAGTAACTATCCAAACTAGGAAGTTCGTGACCAACTGACTACTTCAGCAGAAACAGATGGTCATTGATGTCCTTCACCCTGGAAAGGCAACAGTACCTAAGACAGAAATTCGGGAAAAACTAGCCAAAACATACAAGACCACACCAGATATCATATTTATATTTGGATTCAGAATCCATTTTGGTGGTGGCAAGACAACTGGCTTTGGCATAATTTATGATTCCTTGGATTATGCAAAGAAAAATGAACTCAAACACAGACTCACAAGACATGGCCTATATGAGAAGAAAAAGACATCAAGAAAACAGTAAAAGGAATGCAAGGACATAATGAAGAAAGTCAGGGGGACTGCAAAAGCCAACGTTGGTGCTGGCAAAATGTGAGCTGGAGATTGGACAAGAGAAGGAGTAAAGATGCGGCAGTGGCTTTATCTGTGGTGATTGTGCAGATTTTTCATGAGAGGATTAATAAACTAAGAATGTTGAAAAAAAGAGAGAGCAGGGGTAGCTATATTTATATCAAACAAAAGAGACTAAATCAATATGGTCACAACAGACAAAGAAGGATATTATATAACGATAAAATGGTCAATTCATTAAGATGATATAACAACTGCAGATACATCTGCACCCAATATCAAAGCACCTAAAACATTAAATGGTAAATATTTTTAATATTAAAAATAAAGCAAATATATAAATATTGTGGCAATGGCATCTTGGTGTGGCAATGGTCTGGGTGTATGTGTATGTCCAACCTCATCAAATCATATACATTAAATATGTGCAGCTTTTTTTGTGACTACAATGATACCTCAATAAAGCCACTTTTAAAAAAAGAAAACAAATGAGCAACAAAATGGGGACAAATCAAAAAACAGTGTTTAACTGTAGACAACAAACTGATGGTTACCAGAGAGGAGGTGAATGGGGGAGGATGGGTGAAATAAGTGAAGGGAATTAAGAGTATACTTACCATGATGAACACTGAGTATTGTATAAAATTGCTGAATCACTGCACTGTACACCTGAAACTAATATAACACTGTATGTTAACTATACTGGAATTAAAATTTTTTAAATTAAAAAATAAGTTAAATGCCAATAGAAATAAAAGAAATATATCCAACACTCAATAAAGTAAAAATTCACAATGGTTGACATCCAATAAAAAATTAGTAGGCATGCCAAAATGCAGGACAATACAACCCATAATAGGAGAAAAAACAATCAACAGAAAACAAACCACCACTAATAGAGATACTGGAATTAGCAGACAATAACATTAAATAGTTACAACTTCATCCCATGTGTTCAAAAAGTTCACTGGGGGGTGCCTGGGTAGCTCAGTTGATTAAGCATCTGCCTTAGGCTTAAGTCATGATCTCAAGGTCCTGGGATTGAGCCCCATGTCAGGTTCCCTGCTCAGTGGGAGTCTGCTTCTCCTCTGCCTCTCCCCCAGCTCACACTCTCTCTCTCTCTCTCTCAAATAAATAAATGAAATCTTAAAAAAAAGTTCAGTGGAGACATGGAAGTTATTTTTTAAGACAATGCAAATTGAGTTTTTAGAGATGCCAACCACAGAGTCTGAGATGAAAATACACTGAATGAGGTTAATATTAGATTTTGCCAAAGGAAAAAAAATAGTGAACTTCAAGACTTAGCAACAAAAACTATGCAAACAAAACACAAGGGAAAAAAATCAAGTAAATAAATAAAACACAACATCAGGGAGCTGTGGGACAGCTTCAAGTAGCTTAATAGAAGTATACCTAGAGTCTCTATAAAGGCAGAGGACAGAAGACATATTTAAAGAAAGAATGGTTGATTTTTTCTAAATTTGAAGGAAAACAAACAAACAAACTTGGCCTTGGAGCTGCAAATACATAATAGTCTTGCTCTAAGAGCTCACAGTCTAATAAAAGAAATGCACATTTAGAATAACCTCAATAAAACTGATATCTGTAATAAGTATAAACAAGGAGGTAAGATTTCACAAAGAAGGTTACTGTTAAGTAGGAATTTTAAAGATAAACTGAAATTTGGCAGGAAAAGAAGTCATGGAGATAAGAGAATGGCCAAAGAGAGGACACTCCAATCAAAATAGGGGTATCAGCAAAAGCACTGAAATGAAAAGCTGCAAAGTGTCCAAGGAAGGGCAAGTTCAGCACTGTTGGAACATGGATAGTAAATATGGATAGTCATATGGAGAGGGGCAATGGATTGGAGTTAATCACTAGAGTAAAGATGAAGACTATGATGACTTCTGCATTCTCTGCTAAGGTGCTTATCCTGAAAGCCATGGGAAGCTATTTCCAGGTTTTAATAGGAAGGGTGGCAGGGTTAATAAGATTTGCATTTTGAAAGGTTAGTATAAGCCACACATGGAGGTAGCGGGACAAGACAGAAGCTGCTACAAATGGTCAAAACTAAAGACAATGAATGTTTGGAACTAAGGCTGGACAATGGAGTGATAGAAGAAAGGTGATGTTTCAGGACAGGTCCCTGTTGATATTCAGGAGTTAAAATCAGTAAGCATGGATTATTTGTTAATTGTGGGAGATAAAGAAGGAATCAAGAGAGACTTCCAAATGCCACATATGTACTACTTAGAAACATAAAGATAAACTGCAGACCTTCTGTTTGTCTTCTAGGCTGAAGTTTCGTCCATTTTTTCCCTAATTGCCACTCCATCTGCTTTCTGCCTTCCAGATATGTGTTAAAATATTTTATTTGTTCAAGAAACACCTATCCACTCTTCTCATTGTGTTTATTTCATTATCATTACCCAATTCTCATTTTAACATTTGCATGGGAGGGAGATGTGTTCAAATGAATGGACTTCATCTGCCATCTTGAACTGATACACTTCATAGCAGGTAGTCAGGGAAAATTAAATTGTGCCTAATCCAGGACTGAGCCGTGGTGAAGCCCATTTATTTAACGATGGAAAAATTATGTCTATTGCTTGGCAGATATTTAAGGGTGTATTTTATTCTTGGTTTTAAATTTCAGTAGTATAATCATCCTGAGTATTACTGGTCAGATTAAGTACGAACATCTAGAAGTGGAATATTTCGTCCACATTTATTTTCTACCATTTATTTTGGTTTTATTTCTCTTCATTTAAGCAAGAACAGCAGCCTATTCATTTCCACTTCAGTCCAATATCAATGTCCACTTCAGAACACATCTCCCTTCCTCACAACAAAGCCTTTGCTGAGCTCAGGGATCATGGCTAGTGACCACGTGGAATGGAAAGGACAAGAGAAGCAGCCAAAGGGACAAGAAACAGCTGGAAACCATTGAAGAAATATATAGAAATAAAAGCATGCAGAATAAAAGAATATGACTAATGCTTAATATCCAGTGTCACAAAATATTTTGGAAGTTCTAAGTTGTCTTTTCCTGAGTAACAGCCTTAAAAATCTATGTCCACTGTCTACTTTAAATCTTTCCTGGAATGAGGACGTGTCATGCCTGATATGAACTAAGTCAATACAGAATAGCAGTCACCAGCAAAGACTAAAATCTTACTGTGTGAAGGACAAATGAAGGTTTCCTTTAACAACAGAATGGCTCTGACTTGATATTTTGTTGATTTAGTGTTTTGACTTTTGACATCCAGTTTGAGAACTCTAGTGCAGTCCAGTTGGAAACCATAAGATCCATGAGTTCAGGGATTCTTGAAGGTCAACTGCTCTTCAAATTCCCCACTATTTTATGAAATTGCCTCTCCAATTTCTTTGTACCTCCAACAACAACAGAACTGTATTGGCCAAGACAGAGTAACTTCCTGTCAGATACCACCAAATGAAAATAATGGCACCACTAATATTCACATAGGAAAATATGAATTTTGCCTTCACGGATAATGTTACTGTTCCAAGCACATCAGAAACCACGTCTTGTTCCTAATCCTTACTACCAACCACCCTGAGTATCCTGCTGGCATCACGAGGCTTCCATCAATATACTAGTGGAACACAACATGTCAGGTTGGCCAAGAAGATAATGTTTTTCCACCAGATTTTCAGAGCCCCCACCTTAATGAGAAAAGAAAGGATGCTTCAAGATTCTAATATAATTTTGACTTGATTCAGTGACTCCTGAAGGAGAAAAAGGACTTCTGTGGATAGGATGAGAGTTTTGTACTGTAATTATTTTGACTGAAAGGAAAATAGCACCTGCTGAATTTGTTTCCACCCTCCAGTCATTATACCAAAATGTTTTTTTATCCATCCATGAAAAAAATTATATACCTCTCACAACCAAAATAACTGTAGAGAAAACAAATCCATATGCATGTGTGTGGCCTCTGTGAAAGGAATGTTGAGATTTTAAGGCTGTTGACTAAGACCTGTCTGTTAGCCAAGCCACCACCATCCCAACAGGTATAATTAGTGATAAGGATGCTTTGTCCATGATTCTCTAACTAATCATGTCAACTCATAGTCATTATAAAGATTCCAGAGTCTTTCTCTAAAAGAAATATAGCATTTCTCTATCTCTGGTGTTTGGGCATGAATGACAGATTTTAATACTTAATGAGTATCTACTATGTTCCCAAAAACTATGCATGCTGTTTTGTATGTTATTTCATTCAAATACTATGGCAGTCCTATGAGGTAAGTGGTATTATTTCCATTTAACAAAGATGCAAAACTACACTCAGATTTGATAATTTACCAAGTCCAGCAGCTAACAAATGGCGGAGCTGGGATTTGAATTTAGGTTGATTAATTATCTATACATGATCAAAATGCCTCCTCTGGGCTATAATACACATAGTTCATTTATTTTCTAGTTGTTTTCACTCACAGATCCTTGTATGTTTCTTAATAATTCTTACCTAATTTCTTATTTCATATATTTGTTGGTTCCAATGTTTATTGTCCATATCATCTGCCAGACTGTAAGCTATTCAATGGCTGAAACCATGTCTGTCTTTTTCATCTTTGTATCCAAAGCACCTGACACAGAGCAGTCAGAACTCCGTAAATACTTGCTGAAATTAAAGAATAAGTAGATATTCCCCTTGGTGAAACTACCAATCTACTCACACTAATCTACTCATACCTTCCCTGATTATGCCATGCTCATTTTGCCTCTGCAGTTTGGCTCTCATCACTGCACAGTCTTGGAAGAAAACCTCAAGTCTTCTCTCCCGCATCCAACCTTTACTGAACTACCAACACATAGCAAAAGGCCTCTCTCATTCTAAGAATCATTCCTGTCCATGGTGAAATGCTGAGTCTCCTCTGTCTCTGGATTCACATAACTTATTTTCTATTCCATTCATCTAATGCTGCTTTGTAAACTCATTTTTGGGTGTGTAATTTATCTTATGAGTGCGTGGGGGTTCACATCTAAGTTAAAAGATACATAAGTAAAAGTACTCTGTTATAATTCTTTATCTCCTCCCCCCGCCAAAAAATAGCACTTTTTATGTAGAAAATAGGTCCTTAAATATATGTTGAATGAATAAATCAATGAACACTTACAAAGCAGGAAAAGGCCCTGATAGAAAAATTTTAAATGAGCAGTAAATATTATCTGTGGTAAAATAGGCTGTGGGTATGAAATACAGTCAGAGCACTTTAATATCAGAGAGACTGGTTATTTAACTTCAGCCTTTCCTTTTACCTAGAGAAAGTAGAAATATATGAGAAGAAAATATACTAAATGAGAACAAGTGGTACCTTTGTTCCTTTCTAATGGTGGAATTTACACTCTTCCCACAGACCCAATGCTCCTTGAAAGAGGAGAAGAATGCTGCTGATGAATAGAAGACACACCCTATGTTCTTTCTCTCTTCCTCCTTCCCCTCAAGCTTTCCATGTCTGGCTACAAAATAAAGATATAGAACAGAAGCAAAAAGAAACTACCAATGGGATTTCCAGACCACTCTAGCTGTTACTGCACAAAGGACACACAAATAAATCATTATTTCACCATTTTCATCTGCCTGCAGACAAAATTCAACATCTCTAACCTGTCTTAATTTAGGCTGCCAATAAACAAAAAATGAGCTACAAAATTGGACCTCAGAAAAAGAAACTTGTGTTATTTCAAACCAAATGAAGCTTGAAATGTTTAGTTTGGTAAGTATCTATTCATACAGTTGTCTATGGCTGAATATTCCATAAAGTAATAAACAGCCACTGAAATAGTTCTGTATTCAGAGATGTCTGCTTCAGCAGTCTGTGATTTAGCCCCTTAGGTAAGTTCAGGTTTGACATGGTTTAGAAAGATCAGGTCCTTAGGCTCTTGTCGCAGCTGAAGTCTTCCCATTGTCCCAGCAGCTAGAGAGGAACTGGTCCTCCAGCACCCACGTCCATCCATACAGCTGAGCTTGTGTTGCTGACTTCCACTAAGAAAACAGAGTGAGGGGCCCCCAAGACTCACAGACATAATATAAATTTTAAAAAATAATAATACATGCATGATTCCAACTGTCCACACATTCTCAGTTAGGTTGCACCTATGTTATATTACTCAGCATGTGGTTTCAATTGTAACAACAATGCACATTTGTTCAAGAGTATGCTGGCTGTTAACTTGACTTCTCACTGTGTTTAAATATGCCATGGCCTGTGACTCCCTTTTAGGGGTCAAGTGTCTGGCATGTGCCTGCTATGTTATGGTCAGTATAATCTTATAGATTATCCAAGCTGCAGAACCAGAATCTTTGATGTCAAAGGCCTCTGTATATGTAATAGGTACATAATGTATATATACTGAACAAAAAGAAAGGCATAAAGTAGAAAAAAAGACAACCCACGGGCATGATACAGCCATTCCCTTGCTGTTTCTGGACTGACAACAGTCTTAAGGCTTTGCTCCCTCTTCAAAATATAGAAGCCAAGCTGACCACCTTTAACTGTTGTTCACTTGAAGACCTCTTGCCTTAACACTAAAGGATTATATTACACTTTGGAATTTCACAGCAGAATTTGATACCACTTGGTATTTATCGAAATATTTGTGTTCACAGCTTTCAGTATTTCAACGTCCATGATTTATGGTTCCCTCACCTTCACATTTTTAGCTATAGCCTCTTTAAGGATACATAAAAAGTTAAAAGGAATTCATTGAAACTACCCCAAAGGGCATCCCTTTATTTTCAGCTATTAAGGATTTTTAAGATGAGACAGAGCATTGTGATGTGATTTCCCTAAATAACAAGGCCTAGAAATCATATCAGAATTTTTGTTATTCTTCTGAAAAATAAAAAAAAACTAATGATAGTTTCTGGCATTTCAGGAATCATTTTCTGGAACAGTGCTTCCCTTTCACTGTATCTTGTTCTCCGCATTTACTTCCACTATGTATAAAGGTAAATGCAATCAAGCCAAGGGTGCAATCTTCAAGTCAAAAGATCTGAATGCAAATTCCAGCTCTGTAACTCACTAGCCATGAGAGCTAATTCAACTCATTAAAACCTTTCATGGTTTGGCTTCCTCAAATATTAAATAACTAATAACTCCTCCTCATGGAGTAAGTCTGAAGATGAAATCAGACAGAGAATGGAATAGTAAACAAAAAAATATGTTTGTTAAATCATGGACCAAAGATTCAAAAAGACCAAAGTCAGAAAAAATTAGTTTCTTGTGGCTAACAGATGAAAGAAGAAAAGAGCAACAAGATAAAAAATGCTAAGAAAGGAGAAAACTTGAGAACACTAACCACAAGCACCACCACCATTTATATTTAGAGGTGCCCCTATTTTGCACCAGTACAAAGCATGACTTCCAGGCCAACTTCACCCCCTCACTCCAAGGCAAGAGAACCATGCTACAGCCACTGAGCTGCTGCACTGTGCTGCCATTCCTCAAACTTCATGGCATCAGAAGAGGCAGTTCGCTGGCTGTTCACCATTGGCCAATGATCTCTTTTGAAATTTAATCCCAAATCAAAATCTGTCCAACGAAAGCTTCAAATAACAAAGGACACATTAAATGTTCACTCACAACACTTTCTCACTCCTCCCCAAGTGTTCTCAGTCCCCAAATGGCATTCTCTCTTGGTGATACACTTCCTCAAGTTATGCATTTGAGTATTACAACACAGCAGTACTAACCCAGAGGAATCTGAACCTAAATCCTATCTACTCTTCCTTTTTATCCCACCAAGCTAATTCATCAAGAAATCTAGATTTATTTAGGAGAGAGTTTCCTCTGAGTTTCTACCAATTAAATTGTTTGCATTTTGTAATTTAATTAGTACCTTGGATACTGAACAGATTGCCCTCTCTCAAAAGATTAAAGGATGATGGCATTTATCTTTGTGTTCTCAGGGCCTATGACCCTGACAGGGGTCACATTTTGCAGGAAAAATAAGCAATTATGACTTGTGGGACAATGGCAAAGTAAGAGAGTCCTGAGCTTAGCTCATCCTATGGACACACTGAGATAACAGACACATCAATGCAACTAACTCAGAAAATGACCTGAAGACTGGCAGAAAAAACTTTCCACAATTAATCTAGGGAGGGGGCCACTTTGTAAAGGGTAGGAAGGGCAAAGACACAGTTGGGAAACTTTAAACCACCAATGAGACTAATTACAAATAGGAGGGATACCGTAAGCACAGAGAAGCAAAAGGATCAGATCCTACACCAGGTACCCAGGCACAGGGGATCTGCACTGGGAAGATGAGTCCCTACAACATCCAACTTTGAAAACCAGTAGGGCTTAACTTCACAAGTTTTTACAGTCAGTGGGGCTTAATTCTGGGTACCTTAAAAGTCAGTGGGCTTAGCTCCCTAAGAGCCAGAAAGTGACAAAGAATGAGTCCCTAACCCTTAAAGAGCCATCATAACAAATAACCCTGTGGAGATAGAGCATAGAAGCAGCATTTTGAAAAGCACCTGGGGAATAAGTAAAGGAGATTGATTTACTAATTTCAGAACTCATGCTGGAGGGGCAGGGATCTTTAAGAAACTTCTCCAAGAGCAAAGGAGTTGGTGGGTGCCATTTCTCCCCCAACCCCCACCCAAGCCTAAATAGCCAGACACTTGTAGGAACAAGTACAAACACTCTCCACTTACCATGTTAACTCTGCTCATCCATGCCATCCCCCACTCTGTTCTCCTGCAAATCCACCCCATCCAACCCATCCCACTCAGCAGGCGTATCTTCCAAAGTGGCTCCTACCATGCAAACAGCCGCAGCAAAAACCGGTGCCACTCCAAAGTGACTCTTGCCCTGGGGAGAGGTGAGGATAACCACACACACCAGTTTGACCACAGTCCCAGCAGCAAAACCTTATAGCTGGCAGCAGAGAGAGAATTCCATGCCAATCAGTGCAACTACATCCCCAGCAGATGGACTGGGGCAGGCACCTGGTCTGACTGCTGGGCATCCACCAATGAAAGCCTCTCAGGAAATAAGGCAGAGAGAGCAACCTGCAGGTCGATGCACTTCAGCACCAACAGAAGGACTAGACACAGATCTGGCCTAATTGTGGGCCTCACCCACCTACAAAAGCCTCTCAGAGGAAAAGGCAGGGAGAACAGAGAAAATGCCCCACCACAGCCATGGACCAATGGGCTGAGGGCACACATCTTGTCTGACTATTGATACTATCCAACTACAAGCCCACAGTGGCCCTAGATTGGCCACTTAATGGCACAGGAACCAAACCCTACTCAGTGCATACACAACAGGCAAAGTGGGCCACTGCAACTGACTAGACTGAAGGCAAACATGGCTCAACCACAACAGTAGGGCACATGTGACCCACATAGGAGACACTCCTAAAGCTCCTGCTTCTGGTGAACAGAGAATATTATGCTACAGGGCACCACACAACCAGTTTTCAAAAGGCCACACTTTCAGGACCCAAAGACTTACCTAACTTTTCCAATACATAGAAAAAACACAGAGAGTTAGACAAAAGGAAGAGACAAAGGAGTATGTCCCAAATGAAAGAATAGGACAAAACCACAGCAAGAGAGCTAAATGAAAAAAAGATAAGCAGGGTGCCTGGATGGCTCAGTTGTTAAGCATCTGCCTTCGGCTCAGGTCATGATTCCAGGGTCCTGGGATGGAGCCCCGCATTGGGCTCCCTGCTCTGCGGAGAGCCTGCTTTTCCCTCTCCCACTCCCCCTGCTTGTGTTCCCTCTTTTGCTGTCTCTCTCTCTGTCAAATAAATAAAATCTTTAAAAAAAAAAAAAAGATAAGCAATATGCCTGATAAAGAATTCAAAGTAAGGATCATAAAGACACTCACTGAAATTGAGTAAAGAGTAGAGGATTTCAGTGAGACTTTCAACAAAGGGGGGGATAATATATATATATATATATATATAAACAGGGATGAAGAACTCAATAACTAAAATTTAAAAATACACTAAAATCAACAGCAGATTAGAGGAGGAAGAAGAACAAATAAGCAACCTGGAAAACAGGAAAAGAAAAAAGAATAATAAAATGAGAATAGGTTAAGTGAACTCAGTGACATCACCAAGCATAATACAATTCACATTATAGGGATCCCAGAAGGTAAACAAAGAGAGAGGTGGCAAATAATTTATTTGAAGGAATAAGAGCAGAAAATTCCCTAATCTGGGGAAGAAAACTGAGGGTTTTAGAGGGGAGGGGGGTGGGGGGATGGGTTAGCCAGGTGATGGTACTGCATGGAGCACTGGGTGTTATACGAAAACAATGAATTGTGGATCACTACATCAAAAACCAATGATGGGGTGCCTGGGTGGCTCAGTCGTGAAGTGTCTGCCTTCTGCTCAGGTCATGATCCCAGGGTTCTGGGATCGAGCCCCCTATTGGGCTCCCTGCTTGGTGGGAAGCTGCTTCTCCCTCTCCCACTCTCCCTGCTTGTGTTCCCTCTCTTGCTATGTCTCACTGTCAAATAAATTAAAAATCCTTAAAAAAAATTCTTAAAAAAGAATGATGTATTGTATGGTGACTAACAAAACATAATAAAATTAAATTAAGTTAAAAAAAAAAAGAAAGAAATTTAGAAACAAAAAATAAAAGAAAAGAAAAGAAAACGGACATCCAGATTCAGGAAGCAGAGAGAGCCCTTAGAAAAATTAACCCAAGGAGGTCCACACCAAGACACATAATAATTAAAATGGGACAAAGTAGTGATAAAGAGAGAATTTTAAAAGCAGCATGAGAAAACAGTCACATAGAGGGGAATTCCTATAAGGCTACCAGCTGATTTTTCAGCAGAAACACTGTAGGCCAGAAAGGAGTGACACGATATAGTCAAAGTACTGAAAGGAAAAATCCTACAATCAAAAATACCCAGAAAATTTATCACTCAGAATATAAGGAGAAAGAAAGAGTTTCCCAGACAAATAAAAGTTAAAGGAGATCATCACCACTAAACCAGTTTTACAAGAAACATTAAAGGAAATTCTTTGGGTAGAAAGAAAAGACCTTATAAAACCAGTATAGAGGTTAAAGCACAAAAGTAACAAAATGAATTATATCTATAAAAAATCACTCAAGGGATTCACAACATAAAAGGATGTAATGACATCATATACATAAAATGTGGGCAAAGGGGGAGTAAAAATGTAGTGCTTTTAGAGCGGGTTCAAACTCAAGTAACCATAAACTTAATATAGATTGCCATATGTATATAAGATGTTATATACGAACCTAATGGTAACCACAAACCAAAAACCTATAATGGATACACAAAAAATAAAGAGAAAGGAATACAAACATTATCACAAGAGAAAGCCATCAAACCACAAAGAGCAAGAGAAGAAGAACGAAATAGAGAAGAATTACAAAAACAACTGCAAACCAAGTAACAAAATGTCAATAAGTACATACCTGTCATCAATTTCTTTGAATGTAAATGGACTAAATGCTCCAGTCAAAAGACATCGAGTGACTGAATGGATTAAAAAAAGCAAGACCCATCTATACGATGCCTATCAGAGACTCCTTCAGACCTAAAGACCTACGCAGATTGAAAATGAAGGGATGGAAAAACGCTTACTCTGCAAATGGAAGCAAAAAGAAAGCTGTATAGCAATACATATAACAGACAAAATAGACTTTAAAACAAAGATTGCCACAGAGACAAAAAAAGGAAACTTACATAATGATAAAGGGAACAATCCAACAAGAGGATATAACAACTATAAATATTTATGTATCCAACCTGGGAGCACCTAAATATATAAGGCAACTATTAACAAACATAAAGGAAGAAATTGAGAGTGATACAGTAATAGTATGGGACATTAGCACCCAACTTAATGTCAATGGACAGATCTTCCTCAGGGCACCCAGGTAGCTCAGTTGGTTAAGCAACTGCCTTCTGCTCAGGTCACGATCCCAGGGTCCTGGGATTGAGCCCCACGTCAGGCTCCCAGCTCAGTGGGGAGCCTGCTTCTCCCTCTCCCTCTGCCTGCCACTCTGCCTACTTGTGCTCTCTCTCTCTCTGTCAAATAAATAAAATCCTTTTTTAATTTTATTATATTATATTAGTCACCATACATCATTAGTTTTTGATGTGGTGATCCATAATCCATTGTTTTCGTATAACACCCAGTGCTCCATGCAGTACGTGCCCTCCTTAATACCCATCACCAGGCCAACCCATCCCCCCTCCCCCCTCCCCTCTAAAACCCTGTTTGCTTCTCAGAGTCCATAGTCTCTCATGGTTCATCTCCCCCTCCGATTTCCCCCCACTTCGTTTTTCCCTTCCTTCTTCTAATGTCCTCCATGCTATTCCTTATGTTCTACAAATAAGTGAAACCATATGATAATTGACTTTCTCTGCTTGACTTATTTCACGTAGCATAATCTCCTCCAGTCCCATCCATGTTGATGTAAAAGTTGGGTATTCATCCTTTCTGATGGCTGAGTAATATTCCATTGTATATATGGACCACATCTTCTTTATCCATTCATCTGTTGAAGGGCATCTCAGCT
Source organism: Callorhinus ursinus (assembly GCF_003265705.2). NCBI lineage: Eukaryota > Metazoa > Chordata > Mammalia > Carnivora > Otariidae > Callorhinus > Callorhinus ursinus. The sequence goes on from NW_027397066.1 coordinate 105,771,781, forward strand.
CTTTCCACAGTTTGGCTATTGCAGACATTGCTGCTATGAACATTGGGGTGCATACGGCCTTTCTTTTCACTACATCTGTGTCGTTGGGGTAAATACCCAGGAGTGCAATTGCTGGGTCACAGGGTAGCTTTATTTTTAATTTTTTGAGGAACCTCCACACTGTTTCCTAAGTGGCTGTACCAACTTGCATTCCCACCAACAGTGTAAGAGGGTTCCCCTTTCTCCACAACCTCTCCAGCATTTGTTGTTTCTTTCCCTGTCCATTTTTGCCATTCTAACTGGTGTAAGGTGGTATCTCAATGTGGTTTTGATTTGAATTTCCCTGATGGCTAACGATGATGAATATTTTTTCATGTGTCTGTTAGCCATTTGTATGTCTTCTTCAGAGAAGTGTCTTTTCATGTCTATTTTTTGACTTGCTTATTTGTTTTTTGGGTGTTGAGTTTGAGAAGTTCTTTATAGATCTTGGATACCAGCCCTTTCTCTGTAGTGTCATTTGCAAATATCCTCTCCCATTCTGTGGGTTGCCTCTTTGTTTTGTTGACTATTTCCTTTGCTGCACAGAAGGTTTTTATCTTGATGAAGTCCCAAAAGTTCATTTTTGCTTTTGTTTCACTAGCTTTTGGAGATGTATCTTGAAAGAAGTTGCTGTGGCTGATGTCAAAGAGGTTACTGCCTATATTCTCCTCTAGGATTTTGATGGATTCCTGTCTCACATTGAGGTCTTTCAGCCATTTTGAGTTTATCTTTGTGTATGGTGTTAGAGAATGGTTGAGTTTCATTCTTCTGCATGTGGCTGTCCAATTTTCCCAGCACCATTTATTGAAGAGACTGTCTTTTTTCCATTATAAATAAATAAAATCTTTTTAAAAAACAGACAGATCTTCCAGATGGAAAAGCAACAAGGAAACAGTGGTTTTGAATGACATATTGGAACAGATGTACCTAACATATATTCAGAACATTCCATCCAAAACCAGTGGAATACACATTCTTTTCAAGTGCACATGAAACATCCTCCAGAACAGATCACATGTTAGGCCACAAAACAAGTTTCAATAAATACAAAAGATTAGAATCATATCATGCATCTTTTTTGATGACAATGGCATAAAACTAGAAATTGATCACAAAAAAGAAATCTGGAAAGAACACAAATATATAGAAGGTAAATAACATGCTACTAAATAATGAATGGGTTAACCAAGAAATCAAAGAGGAAATCAAAAAATACATAAAGACAAATGAAAATGAAAACACAATGGCCAAAAATCTTTGGGATGCAGTAACAGCTGTTCTAAGAGGAAAGATTATGCCAATACAGGCCTACTTCAAGAAATAAGAAAAAGGTCAAATAAATAACCTAACCTTATACCTAGAGCAGCTAGAAAAAGAACAAAGCCCAAAGCCAGTAGAGGGAAGGAAATACTAAACATTAAAGCAGAAATAAATTAAATAGAAACTAAACAAACAATAGAACAAATCAATGAAACCAGGATCTAGTTCTTCGAAAAGATCAGCAACATTGATAAACCTTTAAATGGACTAATCAAAAGAGAGAGAGAGGACTCAAAAATCAGAAATGAAGGAAGAGAAATAACAATTGACACCATAGAAATATAAAGGATTATAAGATTATATTATGAAAATACACGCCATCAAATTGGACAACCTAGAAAAAAATGAATACATTCTTAGAAACATATAACCTTCCAAAACTGAATCAGGAAAAAATTGAAAATTTAAACAGATTAAAAGCAATGAAATTGAATCAGCAGTAATAAAAAAAAAAAAGACCTCCAACAAACAAAAGTCCAGGACCAGATGGCTTCACAGGCAAATTCTACCAAACATTCAAAGAAGAGTTAATACCTATTTTCTCAAACTATTCCAAAAAGTAGAAAAGGAAGGGAAACTTCCAAACTCATTCTTTGAGGCCAGCATCATCCTGATACCCAACCAAATAAAGACACTAAAAAAAGAAAACTATAGGCCAGTATCTCTGAACATAAATGCAAAATTCCTCAACAAAATAGTAGAAACCAAATCCAACAATACATTTAAAAAAATCATTCACCATGATCAAGAGGGATTTATTCCAGGGATGCAAGGATGGTTCAATATATGCAAAAAAATCAACATGATATATCACATAACAAGAGAAAGGATAAAAATTGTATGATCATCTCAATAAATTTAAAAAAACATTTAATGAAGTACAACATCTACTTATAATAAAAACTCAACAAAGTAGGTTTAGATGGAACATACCTCAACATACTATGGGTCATATATGAAAAACCCACACCTAACATCATACTCAATGGTGAAAAACTTGAGAGCTTTCCCTCTAAGATCATGAATAAGCCAAGGATGTCCACTCTCACTACTTTTATTCAACATAGTACTAGAAGTCCTAGACACAGCAATCAGAAAAAAGAAACAAAAAGCATCCAAAATGGTAAGGAAGAAGTCAAACTTTCACTATGTGCAGATGACATGATACCATCCACAGAAAATTCTAAATACTCCACCAAAAAAAAATATTAGAACTGACGAATGAATTCAATAAAGTCAAGGATACAGAATAAGTATACAGAAATCTGTTGCATTTATATACACTAATAATGAAGTAGCAGAAAGAAAAATTAAGAAAATCTCACTTACAACTGCACCCCAAAAAAATACCCCAGAATTAACCATGGAGGTGAAAGACCTATACTCTGAAAACTATAAAATGCTGATGTAAGAAATTGAAGATGACACAAACAAATGGAAAGATACTCCATGCTCACAGATTGGAAGAACCAATATTGTTAAAATGTCCCTATTACAAAGCAATCTAGACACTTAATCTCTATCAAAATACCGTTAACATTGGTCAAAGAACTAGAATAATACTAAAATTTGTATGGAACCACAAAAGACCCCAAATTGCCAAAGTGATCTTGAGAAAGAAGAACAAAGCTAAAGGTATTACAATCCCAAATTTCAAGATATACTACAAAGCTGTAGAAGTCAAACAGTATGGTACTGGCACAAAAACAGATACATATATTGGTACAACAGAATAGAAGCCCCTGAAATAAACCCACACTTGTATGATCAGTTAATCTATAACAAAGGAGGCAAGAATACACAATGGGGAAAAGACAGTGTCTTCAATAAGTGGTTCTGGGAAAACTGGACAGTAATACGCAAAAGAATGAAACTGGACCACTTTTTTATACCATACACAAACAATAAACTCAAAATGGACTAAAGACCTAATGTGAGACCTGAAACCACAAAACTCCTAGAAAAAAAAATAGCAGTAATTTCTTTGACATCAACCCCAGAAACATTTTGCTAGATGCATCTCCTAAGGTAAGGGAAACAAAAGTAAAATGAAATTATTGGAGATACACCAAAATAAAAAGCTTCTACACAGCAAAGAAAAGCATCAACAAAACAAAAGGGCAACCTACTCAATGGGAGATGTTTGCAAATGACATATCTGATAAGAGGTTAATATCTGAAATTTATAAAAACTAATACTATTCAACACTAAAGAAACAAAAAATCCAATTTATAAATAGGCAGAGAATATAAAAATATAACATTTTTCCAAAGAAGACAACCAAATGGCCAGCAGACACAAGAAAAGATGCTCAACACCACTAACCATTAGGGAAATGCAAATTAAAACCAAAATGAGATATCACCTTACACATGCCAGAATGGCTAAAATCAAAACTACAAAAAATAACAAGTGTTAGTGAGGATGTGGAGAAAAAGGAACCCTTGTGCACTGTTGATAGGAATAAAAGCTGGTGTGGTCACCATGGAAAACAGTATGGAGGTTCCTCAAAAACTTAAAAATACAACTATCATATAATTCAGTAATTCCACTATTGGTATTTACCCAAAGAAAATAAAAACACTAATTCAAAAAGATACATACACCCCTATGTTTGTTGCAGCATTATTTACAATAGCCAAGATATGGAAGCAACCAAGTGCCCATTGATACATGAATGGATAAAGAAAAAGTGATGTATATATATACAATGAAATATTACTCATCCACAAAAGGAATGCGATCTAGTCATTTGTAACAACATGGGTGGACCTACTGGGTATAATGCTAAGTGAAATCAATCCGTCAGAGAAAGACAAATACCATATGATTTCACTCATGTGTAGACTTTAAGAATCGAAACAAATGAACAAACCAAATAAAAAAAGGACAAACTGAAAAACAGACTCTTAAATCCAGAGAACAAGCTAGTGGTTGCCAGAGGGGAGGTAAGTAGGGAATGGATGAAATAGATAAAGGGGATTAGGAATACACTTATCTTGATGAGCACTAAGAAATGTATAAAATTGTTGAATCATTATATTGTACACCTGAAATAAATATAATACTGTAGGTTAATTATACTTCAATAACAAAAAAAAAAATAGCAGTTAGGCTGGGGGCCTTGTTTCCAACCATGGCCTTCTCACCATAAATAGACTCAAAAGGTCTCATAAGCATGCATCGCTGCAGCTATTAAATCCAAAACCACACATCCAGTTCACACCTATCTCCTAGGCTCTAGAAAAAGGTATCCAACTCAATATTCTTACTTGGATGTCCCACAGGTATTTCAAATTCATCATGCTTAAAACCAAATTTACCATTTCTATCCCTCACTTCTTGACCCCCAAACTTTCTTTGCTTCTTCTCCTGAATTTCCAGTTTGAAGAAGAGACCTCAAATCCAGAATCATTAGATGTTATATTGTGGTTTATAATAAGAAATCTATATTTGGTCTTTGTCTAGTGTTACTGGTACAGGGCTCCTAAAATCCTTGGAACTTCCTAAGAGATGAGAGCAACAAAGGATGTTAATGATGTGATTTTTGGACCACACCTAAGGATGGCTGGTTGCCAGGACAACCGACCATGTGATTAGAGAGGAAATTTCAGTCCCACCCCTCTAACCTTTGGGAAGGGTAGAGGGTCTAGAGTTTGAATTAAATGCCAATAGCCAATGATTTAATCAATCATACCCGTGTAATGAAACCTCCATAAAAACCAAAGAGGATGCAGTTTAGAGAGCTTCCAGGTTGTTGAACATGTGGAGATTTGGGGAGAGTGGTGCACTTGCAATGAACATGGAAGCTCTGTACACTTTTCCCGTACCTTGCTCTATGCATCTCCTCCAACTGGCTATTTCTGAGATGTATCCTTTCATCATAAATCAGTAACCTAGTAAGTAAAATATTTCTCTGAGTTTTGGGAGCTGCTCTAGCAAATTAATCAAACCCAAGGAGAGTGTGTGGGATCCTCCAATCAAAAGCCCATCAGAAGCACAAGTATCATCCTAGACTTAAGACTGGTGTCTAAACATTTCTGCAAAGAAGACATCCAAATGGCCAACAGACACATGAAAAAGTGCTCAACATCACTCGGCATCAGGGAAATACAAATCAAAACCTCAATGAGATACCATCTCACACTAGTCAGAATGGCTAAAATTAACAAATCAGGAAATGACAGATGTTGGCAAGGATGCAGAGAAAGGAGAACCCTCTTACGCTACCAGTGGGAAGGCAAGCTGGTGCAGCCACTCTGGAAAACACTACAGAGGTTCCTCAGAAAGTTGAAAATGGTGCTACCCTATGACTCAGCAATTGCACTACTGGGTATTTACCCCAAAGATACAAATGTAGTGATCCGAAGGTGCAGGTGCACCCCAATGTTTATAGCAGCAATGTCCACAACAGCCAAACTATGGAAAGAGCCACGATGTCCATCAACAGATGAATGGATAAAGAAGATATGGTATATATATATATACAATGAAATATTATGTAGCCATCAAAAAATGAAATCTTCCCATTTGCAACAATATGGATGGAACTAGAGGGTATTAGGCTAAGCAAAATAAGTCAATCGGAGAAAGACAATTATCATATGATCTCACTAATACGTGGAATTTGAAAAACAAGACAGAGGATCATGAGGGAAGGGAGGGAAAAATGAAACAAGATGAAACCAGAGAGGGAAACAAACCAAGACTCTTAATCTCAGGAAACAAACTGAGGGTTGCTAAAGCGGAGGGGGGTGGGAAGGATGGGGTGGCTGGGTGATGGACATTGGGGAGGGTATGTGCTATTGTGAGCACTGTGAATTGTGTAAAACTGATGAATCACAGACTTGTACCCCTGAAACAAATAATACATTATGTTAATTAAAAAAATAAAAAAACTTAAAAAGATTGGTGTCTAAAGTAAAGTGGGGAAGGGAACAGTCTTGTAGGACTGAACACTCAATCTGTGGAATCGGATATTATCTCTGGGTTGACAGTGTCAGAACTGAGTTGAATTGTAGAAAACCCAGCTGGTATAGGAGAATTGCTTGGTGGTATGGAAAAACCCAAACATTGGAATTAGTACTGGAATTATGTAAGAATTGTTTTTTTATTCTTCCCTTGCTCTCTTCTAATTAGTAACTGTTTCCTATCAAGTCTACATCTAAATTATTAAGACTATTTCTTCTTCTCCAGCAGTTTTGCCAATGCCTTGCCTCAGGATTTCATCATCACTTATTTGAACTATTACAGTTTTCCGGCCAAAGCTCTGACTTGCCACTGAAGCCAGAATATCATTCTAAAACATAAATCAGATCATTTGATCTTTCTAAGCCTAACTCCAAACATAACTGCAACCTGACGCCATGTCAGAATCTGTGGAATGGAGTTTAAGCAGGTATCAGAGGAAAAAAATATAGTATTACTGGGGTGCCTGGGTGGCTCAGTTGGTTGAAGGTCTGACTTGATTTCAACACAGGTTATAATCACAGGGTCTGGGAATCAGGCCCTGCAACAGGCCCTGTGCTCAGCACACAGTCTGCTTGTTGCTCTCCCTCTGCTCCTCTCCCTCTCGTATATGCACGCTCTCTCTCTCAAATAAATAAATAAAATCTTTTAAAAAAACTTATAGCATTATATACCAAATTCAATAAAAAAGGAAAAACTTAAAATTAATTAAACACCCAACTCAATATGCTTGTTTTAAAAAAAAAAACAATAATGGGGCGCCTGGGCGGCTCAGTCAGTTAAACAACCCATGCTTGATTTCAGCTCAGGTCATGATCTAAGGGTCATGAGATGGAGCCCAGAGTCGGATTCCCCACGGGCGTGGAGCCTGCTTATGATTCTCTCTCCCTCTCCCCCTCCTCTACCACTCACACGAGCTCTTTCTCTCTTTCTCTCTTTCTCAAAAAATTTAAATAAAATATAAAAAACAATTACAAAGTAAACCAAAATAAGGCAGAAGAAAGTAATTAATAATAAAAGTAGAAATTAAGGAGTTAAAAACTGAGAATGACTATAACCAAATAACAAATCCAAAATCTGATTTTTTAGAAAGTATCAACAAAATAGACAAAACACTACCTAACCTAATTAAGAAAAGAGAGAAACCATAAACACAACAAATTAGAAATACTACAGAGAAGGAAATAACAACCAAAAAGAGGAAAATTTTAAATTATAAAGGATCAGGTTGCATGACTCTGTGTAAATAAATTTAAAAACCTAAATGAAATCAATGATTTTTAAGAAAACTATAACTAAGCAAAAGTTACCCCTGTAGAGACAGATAATTTAATTATACCTAATGCCAGGAAATAAATATACAAAGTAGTTCAGAGATTTCCCCCCAAAAAAGCATTAGACCCAAATAGTTTCATTTCTACCAAATCTTTAAAAAATAGATAATTCTAATGCTATTTAATTGCTTCTAGAATATAAAAAAGGAAAATTTCAAACTTTCTTTTGTGATGAAATTATAATATTCCTCTCTAAATTTGATGATATTTAGAAAAAGACAAAAAAGAAAACCACAAACTACTTTCACTTATGAAAAGATATAAAAATCTTTTTTAATTTTATGTTATGTTAATCAGCAAACATTATATATCATTAGTTTTTGATGTAGTGTTCCATGATTCTTTGTTTGCGTATAACACTCAATGCTCCATTCAATAACTACGCTCTTTAATACCCATCACCAGATTAACCCATCCCCCCACCCCCTTCCCCTGTAGAACTGTCAGTTTGTTTCTCAGAGTCCATAGTCTCTCATGGTTCATCTCCCCCTCCGATTTCCACCCCTTCATTTTTCCCTTCCTCCTACCATCTTTCTTTCTTTTTTTTTTAACATTATAATGTATTATTTGTATCAGAGATACAGGTCTGTGATTCATCAGTCTTACACAATTCACAGCGCTCACCGTAGCCTATACCCTGCCCAGTGTCTATCACCCAGCCACGCCATCCCTCCCACCCCCCACCAATCCACCAACCCTCAGTTTGTTTCCTGAGATTAGGAATGCTTCATATCAGTAAGATCATAGATACTTGTCTTTCTCTGATTGACTTATTTCACTTAGCATAATACCCTCCAGTTCAATCCACGCCATTGCAAATGGCAAGATTTCATTTTTTTTATGGCTACATAATATTCCTTGTATATATATATGACATCTTTATCCATTCATCTGTCAATGGACATCTTGGCTCTTTCCATAGTTGGGCTATTGTGGACATTGCTGATATAAACATTGGGGTGCACACACTCCTACGGATCACTACATTTGTATCTTTGGGGAAAATATGCAGCACTGCAATTCCTGGGTCATAGAGTAGCTCTATTTCCAACTTTTTGAGGAACCTCCATACTGTTTTCCAGAGTGGCTGCACCAGCTTGCATTCCAACCAACAGTATAGGAGGATTCCCCTTTCACCACATCCTCGCCAACATCTGTTATTTCCTGACTTGTTAATTTTAGCCATTTTGACTGGTGTGAGGTGGTATCTCATTGAAGTTTTAATTTGGATTTCCCTGATGTCCAGCGATTTTGAGCACTTTTTCATGTGTCTGTTGGCCATTTGGATGTCTTCTTTGGAAAAATGTCTGTTCATGTCTTCTGCCCGTTACTTGATTGGATCATTTGTTCTTTGGGTTTGAGTTTGAAGTTCCTTATAGATTTTGGATACTAGACCTTTATCTAATATGTCATTTCCAAATATCTTCTCCCATTCTGTCGGTTGTCTTTTGCTTTTGTGGACTGTTTCTTTTGCTGGGCAAAAGCGTTTTATCTTGATGAAGTCCCAGTAGTTCATTTTTGCCCTTGCTTCCCTTGCCTTTGGCGTTGTTTCTAGGAAGAAGTTGCTGTGGCTGAGGTCGAAAAGGTTGCTGCCTGTGTTTTCCTTTAGGATTTTGGACTCCTGTCTCACATTTAGGTGGTTCATCCATTTGGAGTCTATTTTTGTATGTGGTATAAGGAAATGGTCCAGTTTCATTCTTCTGCATGTGGCTACCCAATTTGCCCAACACCATTTGTTGAACAGACTGTCTTTTTTCCATTGGACATTCTTTCCTCCTTCATCGAAGATTAGTTGACCATAGAGTTGAGGGTCCATTTCTGGGCTCTCTATTCTCTTCCATTGAACTATGTGTCTGTTTTTGTGCCAGTACCACACTGTCTTGATGATGACAGCTTTGTAATAGAGCTGGAAGTCTGGAATTGTGATGCCACCAGCTTTGCTTTTCTTTTTCAACATTCCTCTGGCTATTCAGGGTCTTTTCTGGTTCCATACAAATTTTAGGATTATTTGTTCCATTTCTTTGAAAAAAGTGGATGGTATTTTGACAGGGATTGCATTAAATGTGTAGATTGCTCTAGACAGCATAGACATTTTCACAATATTTGTTCTTCCAATCCATGAGCATGGAAAGTTTTTCCATTTCTTTGTGTCCTCCTCAATTTCTTTCATGAGTATTTTATAGTTTTCTGAGTTGAGATTCTTTGCCTCTTTGGTTAGATAAATTCCTAGATATCTTATGGTTTTGGGTGCAATTGCAAATGGGATCGACTCCTTAATTTCTCTTTCTTCTGTCTTGTTGTTGGTGTATGGGAATGCCACTGATTTCTCTGCATTGATTTTTATATCCTGCCACTTTACTGAATTCCTGTATGAGTTCTAGCAGTTTTAGGGTGGAGTCTCTTGGGTTTTCCACATAAAGCATCATATCATCTGCAAAGAGAGTTTGATTTCTTCTTTGCCAATTCGGATGCCTTTTATTTCTTTTTGTTATCTGATGGCTGTGGCTAGGACTTCCAGTATTATGTTGAATAGCAGTGGTGATAGTAGACATCCCTGCCATGTTCCTGACCTTAGGAGGAAAGCTCTCAGTTTTTCCCCATTGAGAATGATATTCGCTGTGGGTTTTCCATAGATGGCTTTTATGATATTGAGGTATGTACCCTCTATCCCTACACTTTGAAGAGTTTTAATCAAGAAAGGATGCTGTACTTTGTCAAAAGCTGTTTCTGCATCTATTGAGAGGATCATATGGTTCTTCATCTTTCTTTTATTAATGTATTGTATCACACTGATTGATTTGCAGAGGTTGAACCAACCTTGCAGCCCAGGAATAAATCCCACTTGGTTGTGGTGAATAATCCTTTTAATGTACTGCTGGATCCTATTGGCTAGTATTTTGGTGAGAATTTTTACATCCACGTTCATCAGGGATATTGGTCTGTAATTCTCCTTTTTGACAGGGTCTTTGTCTGATTTGGGGTCAAGGCAGTACTGGCCTCATAAATTGAGTTTGGAAGTTTCCCTTCCATTTCTAATTTTTGGAAAAGTTTCAGAAGAATGGGTATTACCTTTTCTTTAAATGTTCGACAGAATTCCCCTGGGAAGTCATCTGGCCCTGGGCTCTCATTTGTTGGGAGTTTTTTGATAACTGCTTCAATTCCCTTAGTGGTTATGTGTCTGTTCAGGTTTTCTATTTCTTCCTGGTTCAGTTTTGGTAGTTGATACATATCTAGGAATGCATCCATTTCTCCCAGATTATCTAATTTGCTGCCATATGGTTGCTCATAATATGTTCTTATAATTGTTTGTATTTCTTTGCTGTTGGTTGTGATCTCTCCTCTTTCATTCATGATTGTATTTATTTGGGTCATTTCCTTTTTTTCCTATTTTTTTTTGATAATTCTGGCTAGGCGTTAATCAATCTTATTAATTCTTTCAAAGAACCAGCTCCTAGTTTCGTTGATCTGTCCTACTGTTCTTTTGGTTTCTATTTCATTGATTTCTGCTCTGATCTTTATTATTTCTCTTCTCCTGCTGTGTTTAGGCTTTATTTGCTGTTCTTTCTCCAGCTCCTTTAGGTGTAGGGTTAGGTTATGTATTTGAGACCTTTCTTGTTTCTTGAGAAAAGCTCATATTGCTATATACTTTCCTCTTAAGACCGCCTTTGCTGCATCCCAAAGATTTTGAACAGTTGTGTATTCATTTTCATTGGTTTCCATGCTTTTTTAAAATTCTTCTTTAATTTCCTGATTGACCCATTCATTCTTTAGTAGGATGCTCTTTAGTCTCCATGTATTTGAGTTCTTTCTGACTTTCCTCTTGTGATTGAGTTCAGTTTCAAAGCATTGTGGTCCAAAAATATGCAGGGAATGATCCCAATCTTTTGGTACCAGTTGAGACATGATTTGTGACCCAGGATGTGACCTATTCTGGAGAATGTTCCATGGGCACTAGAGAAGAATGTGTATTCTGTTGCTTTGGAATGGAATGTTCTGAATATATCTGTGAAGTCCATTTGGTCCAATGTGTCATTTAAAGTCTTTATTTCCTTGTTGATCTTTTGCTTAGATGATCTGTCCATTTCAGTCAGGGGGGTGTTAAAGTCCCCCACTATTACTGTATTGTTGTCAATGTGTTTCTTTGCTTTTGTTATTAAATGGCTTATATAATTGCCTGCTCCCATGTTAGGGGGATAGATATTTACAATTGTTAGGTCTTCTTGTTGGATAGACCCTTTAAGTATGATATAGCATCCTTCCTCATCTCTTATTATAGTCTTTGGTTTAAAATCTAATTTGTCTGATATAAGGATTGTCACCTAGCTTTCTTTGGATGTCCATTAGCATGGTAAATGGTTTTCCACCCCCTCACTTTAAATCTGGAGGGGTCTTTGGGTCTAAAATGAGTCTTTGCAGACAGCATATTGATGGGTCTTATTTTTTCATCCAATCGATAGCCTGTGTCTTTTGATTGGGGCATTTAGCCCACTTACATTCAGAGTAACTATTGAAAGATAGGAATTTAGTGCCATTGTATTGCCTGTAAGGTGACTGTTACTGTATATTGTCTGTGTTCCTTTCTGGCCTATGTTACTTTCAGGCTCTCTCTGCTTAAAGGACCCCTTTCAATATTTCGTGGAGGGCTGGTTTTGTGTTTGCAAATTCCTTTAGTTTTTTTTGTCCTGGAAGCTTTTTATCTCTCCTTCTATTTTCAATGACAGCCTAGCTGGATATACTATTCTTGGCTGCATATTTTTCTCATTTAGTGCCCTGAAGATATCATGCCAGTCCTTTCTGGCCTGCCAGGTCTCTGTGGATAGGTCTGCTGCCAATCTAATGTTTCTACCATTGTAGGTTACAGACCTCTTGTCCCAAGCTGCTTTCAGGATTTTCTCTTTGTCTCTGATACTTGTAAGTTTTACTATTAGATGTCGGGGTGTTGACCTATTTTTATTGATTTTGAGGGGGGGTTCTCTGTGCCTCCTGGATTTTGATGCCTGTTTCCTTCCCCAAATTAGGGAAGTTCTCTGCTATAATTTGCTCCAATATACCTTCTGCCCCTCCCTCTTTCTTCTTCTGGGATCCCAATTATTCTAATATTATTTCATCTTATGGTATCACTTATCTCTCGAAATCTGCCCTTCTGCTCCTGTTAATTGCTTATCTTTTTCTCAGCTTCTTTATTCTCCATCATTTGGTTTTCTATATCACTAATTCTCTCTTCTACCTCATTTATTCTAGCAGTTAGAGCCTCCATTTTTTATTGCACCTCATTAATAGCTTTTTTGATTTCGATTTGGTTAGATTTTAGTTCTTTTATTTCTCAGAAAGGGTTTCTCTAGTATCTTCCATGCTTTTTTCAAGCCCAGCTAGTATCTTCATAATCGTCATTCTGAACTCTAGTTCCGACATCTTACTAATGTCCGTATTGATTAGGTCCCAGGCAGTTGGTAATGCCTCTTGTTTTGTTTTTGTTTTTGTTTTTGTTTTTTTTGAGGTTTGTTTTTCCACCTTGTCATTTTGTCCAGAGAATAGATGAATGAGAGAACAAAATGTTAACAGGGTAACCATGATCCCAGAAAAATACACACTAAACAAATCAGAAGAGACCTGAAACTGGGGGGAAAGAAAGAAAAAATAATTAAAAAGGTAAAGATAAAAAAAACAGAATATGATCAAATATGATCAGGCTGGTGAATAGATCAGTGCCACACACTAGATTTTGGGTGTATTTTTGTCTGTTAGAAGAAACTGCATCCCAAAATTTTAATGAAAAAAAACTTATATATGTAGAAAAATAAGGGTAAATACGTTGAAGGGATGGAATATGACTGTAAAGATGAAAATTATAAAAGATTTTATAAAAGGAATTGATAAGAAGTTGGTTGAAAAAAGAAAGAAGAGAAATTTAAAAAAAAAAAAAGGGAGAGAATGTGATCAGGCAGGAGACTAGAACAAAGCCATACACTAGAGCTTTAGGGTATTTTTTGGTCTGTTAGAAGAAGCTGTATCCCAAAATTTTAAAGAGAGAATATATATATATATATATATATACCAAAAATAAGGTTAACTACAATGAAAGGATAGAATATGACTCTAAAAATGAAAAATAAAAAAGATTTTTAAAAAAGGGATTGATAAGATGTTGGTTAAAAAAGGGAAAAAGAAAAATTTAAAAAAATAGAAAAAGGAAAAAATTTTAAAAATTAAATTTGAAAGACTAAAGAATCATGGGGGAAAAAGCTATGAATTCAATGTGCTGTGTTCCCCTAGTGCTGGAGTTCTGCCATTCTCATTAATGGGTAAATTTGATCTTGGCTGGCTGTTCTTACTGATCTTCTGGGGGAGTGGCCTGTTGCTGTGGTTCTCAAATGTCTTTGCTGGAGGCAGAATTGCCTTGCCTTTGCCGGGGGTGGGCTAAGTAATCTGCTTGGGTTTGCTCTTGGTAGCTTTTGTTCCCTGCAAGCTTTCAGTACAGCTTTGGAGGATAAGACTGAAAATGGTGGGCTCCCAATCTCTGCCCCAGAGGAGCTGAGAGCTCGGGTCCCCACTCCTCAGTGAGCCCCCAGAAAAAAGCAGTCAATCACTCCCATCTCCCTGTATCTGGCTGCACTCCATGCTCACCCAGCCTGTGACCAAGCGTTTCTGTCTCTGGCACACGACCCCATTTGGATTCTCCAAACCCAGCAGATTACTGCAGTGAGCTCCTCTGCTGCTCCTCCTGGGAGAGGAAGGGGAGTCTCCCCGAATCTGCCGCTATTTGGGTCCCTGCTGGAAAAGTAGTGGCCTGACTGTGCCGCGAATCATGGTTTATGGCAACCCTGAGCTGAGAGCCCACTCCTCAGCTCCGTCTCTGTAGCCGGCTTCCCTGCTCCGATACCTGGGAGCTCTGCTGCACTCAGGCACCCCTGGTCTTTCTGTGACCCTGAGGATCCTGAGACCACACTTTCCCAGCGAGGGTTCCACCCCCACCTTACCCACTGGAGCTATGTTCCTCAGTGGAGCAGACTTCTAAAAGTTCCAATTTTGTGCTCCACTGTTCTATCACTTGCCGGTAGCGAGGCTCACTCCCCCTGCAGTCTATCTTCCCGTATATCATCTTGGATTCACTTCTCCACACATCTTACCTTCCAGAAAGTGGTCACTTTTCTGTTCAGAGAGTTGCTGCTATTCTTTTCTTCAATCTCCTGTTGAGTTCATAGGTGTTCAGAATGGTTTGATACCTACCTAGCTGAATTCCTGGGACCAGATGAAATGTAGGTCTCCCACTCCTCCGCCATCTTGCTCCTTTCAAAGGTATAAAAATCTCAAACAGAATATTAACAAATATAAAAGATGGCCATGTGAGGTTTATTCTGGAATGCAAAAATAGTTCAATATTAGGAAATCATTAATATAATCTATCCCATTAATAGAGGTAAGCATAAAAGTCATTTGATTGTCTTCATAGATTTAGTAAAGGCATTGACAAAATCAAGGGCCCATTCATTTTTTTTTTTTTAACAAAAAATTCACTAGGGATGCCTGGGTGGGGCAGGCGGTTAAGCCTCTGGCTGTTGGTTTCAGCTAAGGTCGTGATCTCAGGGTCATGAGATCAAACCCTTGCATTGGGCTTCATGCTCAGCATGAAGTCCGCTTAAGATTCTCTCTCCTCTCCCTCTGCCCCTTCCCCCATGCTCGCTCTCTCTCTCTCAAATAAATAAATCTTTTTAGTAAAAAATCTATAAATTATGATTTAACAGACACTGCCTCCACACAAAATCTAGAATCTTACTTAGTAAGAAAATACTAGATGCTATTCCACTAAGATAGAGACTAATACCAATGCTAGTATCTCTGCTAATGCTTAATGTTGTGATGGAGATATTATCCATTAGCTATTAGATACCTATTAGCTATTGGATAAGAGAAAACATTTAGAAGTATTTGAATTGTAAAGAAGTAACCCAAACGAAGCAACAAAATTTACTACAAAAAATAAGAAAAAATAGTAAATTAGCTAACTCTAAAACCAAGAGCTTTCATATCTATAAACAAAAAAAAAAAAAATGACTAGAAGATAGAATGTCAACAAAAGAAAAGGAAGCTCAGACTGTATCTGAGGAAAACCAGAAAATGCTGCAGAAATACTCAAAAGTTCCCTTCAACAAATAGAAAGCCATATCTGGTTTTGGATAGGATGATTCAATATCATAAAGATGTCCTCTCTAAGCTAATTTATAAATTGAATACAATCCAGATTTTTATTTAAATGTCATCAGGTATTTCTCTGATGGAAAATTCATTTTTAAAAATTAGCAAGAAAAGCTAGTTAAATATTAGAAAAGAAGAGCAATGAGGAAAAGCAAGCACTAACAGACTTTTTAAAAATACTATTAAGCTTCTTGGGGTGCCTGGGTAGCTCAGTTGGTTAAGTGTCTACCTTCAGCTCAGGTCATGATCCCCAGGGTCCAGGGACTGGCCCTGTGTTGGGCTCCCTGCTCAGCGAGGAGTCTGCTTCTCCCTCCCCCTGCTCATGCTCTCTCTCTCTCTCAAATAAATAAATAAAATCTTTTTTAAAAGAAATACTATTAAACTTCTATAAGTAATACAGTTTGATACTGGCCCAAAGTTAGACAAGCTAATGGAATAAAATATAAAAAAACAGAAAAAGATCAAATTACATATAGACATTTAGTTTATAGTAAAGGTAGCATTTCCTATCAGTGGGTGTATCAGTCAAGATCCAATCAGGTGACAAACCACACAGTTATTGGAACAAGGAAATTTTAATATAAAGAATCATTAAATAAAGAATAAATAAGACAAGGGTATGAGAAGTTCAACATAGGAAATACAGTCAATAATACTATAATAACTCTGTAGGGTGACAAATAATAATTACATGTATCATGGTGAGCACCACAGAATGTACAGAACTATTGAATTACTATGTTGTACACCTAAAACTAATACATTATATGTCAACTATACTTCAATTAAAAAAAATGTTTATCTAGCATCATCACCATAATTTTTGAGGTAACCTATAACTTAGCAGATTGAATTAATCTTTCTTATTCATTAAGGCTTATGTAATTTAAATATGACACCCAAGAAATACTTTTATTTTTAAATTCTCTAACGTTTTATATCTTAAAAAATTAAAAGATATTTGGATTTTTCTAAGAAAAAAAATGAAAAAAAGAAGTAACATTTTAGGGGCACCTGAATGGCTCAGTCAGTTAAGCATCTGCCTTAGGCTCAGGTCATGATCCCAGGGTCCTGGGATCGAGCCACACATTGGGCTCCCCGCACAACAGGGAGCCTGCTTCTCCCTCTCCCTTTGCCCACCACCTTATGCTCTCTCTCTCTCTCTCTCTCAAATAAACAAAATCTTTTAAAAAAAAGAATATTTTAAAACTTATTTGAAAAATTATTAACTATAACAAGAAACTGGAAGTACAAGAGATTAACTAGTAAGAAGTAAAGAGAACTCTATGGAATACAGGAGTAGCAGAAATAAGGAGTGGTCACTACCTCTAGTGCCAAGATAAGAGTACCTAAGAAAGAGCCAACTTTCACACATCACACTCACACACACACACACACACACACACCAGGCTGAGATCCAGACCTTGATGGAAAGGAGACAGCCATACAACAGTGGATGAAAGATAAATTGCTCTGCTGACACACAAGCAAGACTCACTGAAATCCTCCCTCCGGGGCACTGAGGAGAGTCATCCTCAGAAAGGTTCCATGCTGCATAACTGCTGTAAAAACTACAAAAGGGAGTTCCAGAGGAAGTTTCTAACCACTGGATACTAGTGACCCCTGGTCAGTACAGGAGCTGGCTGCTACAGAGCTGTCTGTTCTACAGGATCCAAGCATCCAAGTCCTCTCCAAACCACTTTCTCATCCAGTGTCCTTCCAGCACCTTCTTCTAACAAAACTTAACATCACACCAGCTGGCTAAGGAGAAAATTTTACAGTGCCAATCTCAATTATTACAGAGCAGCCAGTGAAGGATGTGGACTGGGAGCTGAGCAGCAATAAACTGTCGCAGTTTATGGGAAACATAGAGTTTTTATAAATGGTGTTAGGGTAAAACTGCACCTTTTTCTTGAATCATATACCAAGTAAATGCCAAATGAATCAAGGATTTAAATGTAAAAAAAAAAAATGAAGCTATGCAAATATTATAAGGAAACAAAGGTCAATACCTCTAACCTGGGAGTAGGGAAACATCCTGTGATCTAAATCCAGAGGAAATAAAAGAAAGGATTACTAAGTATAATTCCATAAAAGAATTTTAATTGCATACAAAAAAAAACAAAAGTAAAATAAGAAAATAATAAATGACAAGGAGAGAAAGTATCTGTTACATATCAAAGGCAATGAACTGCTATAACTGATATATAAAGAGCTGTTAAAATAGAGTAGGAAAAGGTCAATAACCAAAACAAGCCAGAAATATGAAGAGACAGGGGCTCTTGAGTAGCTTAGTTGGTTTATCGGTTAATTGTAGGACTCTTGGTTTCGGCTCAGGTCATGATCTCAGGGTCATGAAATCGAGCCCCAGGTTGGGCTCTATACTCAGCATGGAATTTGCTTGTCCCTATCCCTCCCCTCCGCCCCCCCTACCCCTCACTCACACTCTTTCTCTCAAATAAGTAAAATCTTCAAAAAAAAAAAAGTGGGGGGGCCCTGGGTGGCTCAGTCGTTAAGTGTCTACCTTCGGCTCAGGTCATGATCCCAGGGTCCTGGGATCGAGCCCCACATAGGCTCCCTGCTCGGCGGGAAGCCTGCCTCTCCCTCTCCCACTCCACCTGCCCGTGTTCCCTCTCTCGCTGTCTCTCTGTCAAATAAATAAGTAAAATCCTCAAAAAAAAAAAGGAAAAAAGAAATATGGAGACAGTTTATAGTAAAAAAAGTTCAAAGACTTTTAACCATTTGAAAGGATGTTCAATCTTTTGCACTGCATAATGCATTGCATAAAGGCAAATTAATTATACTAACTAAAATATCACATATGCTATACATGTATATACATACTAAGTATATTTGGTGTGTATATATAGTATAATATATAAATAAATATATATTTATATATGTATATACTACATACAGTATTTGTATTTAAGTATTTATACAGTAAATATATATACACACATATATATATGTATATAAATACATATACTTGCCTCTATGGCCTCTAAATACCATATCCCACTAAAAGAATCAGGGCTCTTTGAAGAAATGACTGATTCCAGATCTGGCTCAGCAAATGCAGAAAATGAGCCTGGAACATCTTATCATTCCAGAAGCAAAGAAGCTATCAAAGAATACTGGGATCATGTCAAAAGTCTCAGGAACTAACCTGCATGAGCTCCAACAGTACAAACTTAAGACAATATTTTCAAATGGACAAAATATATTTCAATTAACGGGTTCAAAATACACCTCCACGGAGCTGTTCCCACCCGGGCAAAAAAAAATGTTTATCTTTGCAAGATTTTAGGGAACCACCATTTTGAAAACCAGTATTTAAATGGAAAGAATCAAAGTTTTTTTGATGCCCGTTTGCAATGGCCTCTACATTAGGGGAATGATGGTCAATGAGGGAAAGTTCTTTACAGAAGTTTTCTGCAGCTAATAATGAAAAGAATATCACCATTTTGCAAACTGTAATGAAATAATGAACCTAGACAACAATCAATGGTTGGTAACTCACAGAAAGAAATGCCAAGATATTATGTACCTCCTGGGAAGTAGGAAACACCATGTAAGAAGTAATACCAACAACAACAACATAAAATTCAAACCTGAATATGACCGGTTCTCTAAATCTATCAATTTACTGAAAACACAAAGGAGAGAGAATGTGTTGAACAGCCCACGGAGATGCAAAAAAAAAGCGGAAAAGAAGAGAGAATCTACTGACTGAAAGAGACTTAAGAAACATAATTAGAGGCACCTTGGGTGGTTCAGTCAGTTCAGCGTCTGCCTTTGGCTCAGGTCATATCCTGGGGTCCTGGGATCGAGCCTCCCTCTCCCTCTGTCCCTCCCCAAGCCCCCCCCCCACTGTTCGTGATCGGTCTCTCACACTCTCTCTCTCTAAAATAAATAAAATTAAAAAAAAAACATAATTAAATGATCACAATGTATGACTTTACATATATAAAAATATATGTATACATATATTTTTTGTATATACAAATATATACATATATATAAAAAATATATAATTGAGAAAATATGAATACTGATTGGGCCTTTGATCATATTAAGGAATTTTTTCTTAAGTGTAATAATTGTGACTGTGTTCTATGAAGAATCTGCCTTTTTGAGATACATAATGAAATATTTAGATATAAATATTTACAGATATGACGTTTGCTTCAAATGTTTCTGAGGTGTGACAGGGGTGTTAGTGGTTGGACACAGATGAGACAGGAATGACCATGTGTTGAAGATTATGGAAATCAGGAGATGTATACATCAGCTCATTTTTTTTCTTTTCTTTCATATATGTTTTTAAATGCCCATAATAAAGTTTTCATAAAACATAATGAATGGTAATAGTCATAATCAGATGTGATCCAATAGACTAAATAAGAGATAGGTGAACACACAGTTATATAGTAAGAAAGTCAGGATTGGGGCGCAGTTAGTTAAGTGTCTGCCTTCAGTTCAGGTCATGATCTCAGGGTCCTGTGATCAAACCCTGCATCAGGCTCCCTGCGAAGCAAGGAATCTGCTTCTCCCTCTCATTCCTCCTCTGTGTTCTCTCTCTCTCTCTCTCTCTCTCTCTCTCTCTCTCAAATAAATAAATAAAATCTTTAAAAATAAAGTCAGGATTAGAACAGGTCTTAACTCCCAGTCAAATGTTATCATCACTGTAGCAGCCACTCATGCCCACCTCCAAAACCATTGATATGTAGTGGAACAAAAGCCTATATAAATTTCATTCTCTAAAACAAAACAAAACAAAAAAACACTACCTTTCACAAAATATACAGCATGGTACCTAAACAAAAAAATTATATTCCCAAGACAGATTTTACTTGTTCGGAGGGACCTAAACCAAATCACCAAACAAATCTTGGACTACAAATTGCAACCCTTTGGGGGTAAAAAAAAAAAATGGTGTTAGGCAACATGAAGAAAAACAAACTCTGTTCTTAAATAAACCTCACAGACAGAACCTGGATGAGGATTTGACTGTAGTCATATATCCAGAAACATAAAAGAACTTTCCACCTCCACCATACCATGCTCCAAGAAACCAAATATAAAGCGATATCATTCTTTAATGATAGAAATAAATCTAGTTACTGAAGACAATGCTTTCATGTATAAAATGTACTACTGGCAATAAAAGAGGTCTCTAAGCTCACAGTGTGACACTTCAGAGGGAGCACTTGGTGGGTGAGTTAGAGCTGTAGACTCAGGTTTTGCTTTCCAAGAGATGCCCTTCAGAGTTTCCATGCTGAGCTTGCCATCCAGAATCTAGAACATGTTGTTCTGTCCCAGACTTTCAAAGGCCCACTGCATCCTAGAGGAAAGGAAGTTCTGAAATTAGGTAACATTTCAAATCTAATAGTTCTTTTGTTCTGCTATAAATCTATTAGACTAGAGAGGTTGCAAAAGAAATGTAGATGACCAGACAGCCTCTCTCAAAGACTATGGATTCATATTTCAGTATGACATCTTCAAATACCTTGTAAATTTAGTTCTATTATTAATAATAATAATGTTCAACACATATCTACCAAGGCAGTAGCTCTCTGAAAATACTAATAAATTTGTCTTAAATAAAGCTACCTTTAGAAATTTTGTGGAAATTTCCACCTATACTAAAAACAAATTCAGACCTTATTGTGTTGGATTGAATTAGATCAAGAATTTAGGATTTTGCTGCAGCTTACATTAGATCACTCAATGGGCTCAACTTTCCATAACCTCTCTCGTGCTCATTTTCCCTTTTGGATTTAAAACATTTCGATCATGTCTACTGGTAAAGCAGAACATATGAGAGGGGGAGGAGACTAGGGAAGAAACCTTTTCACATTTTATACTTAATTTTGTTTATTACCATACAAAGGTCTTTGTAACATTGTGGGTTTCTAATTTCCTAAAAGACTGAGAAGTCTCTGGGCATTTACTGGCATAGCTCTAAATGACTCATCTTAGCTCTTTTTCACCTCCCTTTCTTTCCTGTTTCTTCTGCCCCTAATATCGCAACACCTAGAAGTGGCTGAGTAAGCTAAGCTTTAATTAATTAATGCCAAAGTTAATTATAGTTAACTATAATACATCAACTGGATAGAATATCACATAACATTAAAAGACTATTGCAAATTGCTGTACCAGGGAAAAGACGGGATAAACCAAGTAAAAAAAAAAAAGCAAAGTACAAAATAATATGTAAGACCTATTTTAAACTTATTCCTAGAAAAATATAGAAAGACAGTTATCTAAATGCTAATTCTGCATGACAATGAATGAATTATTCCTTGTCTTCTAAATATAAAATGCACTTATTCATTAATAGAAAAAATACATATATTGATAGTTTGATAAAAAAGAACACTGTCTTATTTAAGATTTATAACTAGAATCATTAAAATAAAGCATAGATCATTTTAAAGGGGTAAGGGGCTCACAGAATATTAACACAAATGCAGATGTGAAAGTATATAAGCAACTTCATAAGAGTATTGTCACAGGAATTAGCATACTATAATGAGGAGCTTTTGGAATTCATAAGTAATGCCCTCCTATAGGATGTCGACTCTATCTCCAGTCTGATTGTTAAAGCATAACGCTGAGCTAATCTAGAATATCTGAATTCCAAATATTTGACACTGGAATTAATCTTGAACTCACTCTGGATCAATGCCTTTTAAATGCTTGGCTGAAAGACATAATTTTTATGAAGGATCGCATGAGAGTATGCAGACTATACATTCCTCTGATATAACCTTTCCTTGGATTAAGCCAGAAAAATCAGAAAACTTCATAACTGGAGAACATTATGTGATCCATTCTTTCAACTCCATTTACTCCTACACTCAACCTCTCTCCCCTCTGTCCCGTTAGAATTGTGTTTACCGAATTGCTTTTGAATTAAATGTACCAAAGCCATCAGCCTAAAATGAAAGACAGTGTTTCTAATAAGTATATATGGCATCATGCACAAGGACTTACCAAAGAACTTTATCTGAGTCTTAGTATCAGAAATTATGTTTTTCCTCAACAACTAGTTCCTTTTTTCCTTGTGGGCCCTGAATCCTCCCATTTCCCCTGTCCCTGGTGAAAAGTACATGGAGATTTGTGGCCAGTAATTTGTTTCACAGCCTCACTCCCAGCTCTATATACATTCTTGACCTTGTTTTCCCATTACCTTATATTCCTTGTTTATTTTTAATTATTTTCTTGTGCCATATTATTTGATTCCTTTCAAGTTACCTTTGGAAAAAGGTAGCATATGATTGGTTCTTTAATTAATCAAAATGAAAAATAATTAAAATTTCTACTTCTAAGAATTTAATATGCAGTCACTTTTCAGCAGACAAGAGCCCCTGACATACAGAAACTGTCTAATTAATGTCAGTTGTTATCATCATTACGTAATTGCACTGTAATGTCATAGAAGTGTTCATAAGCCAAATAAATGCACACATATGTGCAAACACAAGCAAACAAATAAATATTTAATGCAATAACCTGGACTATCCTCTCATCACAGTATTTCTAATGCCTAAAACATTGCCTGGACAATGTAGGCAATCCATAAATATTTTGTTAATAACTGAGTTACTTAACAGTGAATTCCTGTTATTATATTTATGTTAGCACATATTTTTGAATATACATGCTGAGGAAAAGCTTGGTATAGTGAAAATAATATGTACTTTTTAGACAGTTTGTGTCCTACACAAATGGTGATAATTAATGGATACCAACACCAGATAAGAAAAATATTTTATTTTCTTATTTGTTGAATCATTTGCAAAAGCATATGCAAAATCATATGCAAAAGCATATGCTGTTGAATCATTTGCAAAAGCATATGCAAAAGCATATTTGCAGTATGCTTTTCTCATTAGAATTTTCTGGTTTTATGAAGATCAAATGAAACAGTCTAATAGAGCCCGGTACTTAAAAAAAAAAAAAGTTCAACAAATGCTAAGCCGCTTACTTTTCCTCTTCCCTCTGACAATACGCATTCCTATAGCAGTATCACAGATGCGTGTGTGTGAGACACAGAGAGAGAGAGGGAGGGAGGGAGGGAGGGAGGGAGGGAGTCAAAAGCTTAATTCACTCAAAAGACTTTACTACCAAAGGACTGCCTGCATTTTCATCTACAACTCTCTTTACCAACCACGGATGGTCCTTCTCTTCTTCCCTTAGCTACCATCCTGACTATCTGATTTTAAAAAGAGGTAGGGAGGGAAGAGAGGTAGGGTAGATGGAAAAGAAGAAGGAAGGAACAAATTAAGAAAGGAAGGAAGAGAAGGAAGGAGGAAGGGGGAGAGGGACAGAGGAAGGAAGGAGAGCAGAGGAAAGAATCTGGTTGTCTCACTAGAAAAGAGGATTGCACATAATAACTATTAGATATGAACAGAATATCCATTCAGAGCATTGTACAATGTTAAAATACAGGTCACCATTCTTTCTTAGAAATCATTGATTTCAAGATTGCTAAACTTGAGTAAATAGCAACTCTTTAGATATACATTGTGCTTTTAGGGACATACTAAGTGGAAAATAAGGCAGATGGACTCCCTCAGAAAAAAAGCTTTAAGAAATCACCAGCTCCATGGCTAATAAAATAGATAACCTGCCTACAGACATCTAGTGTGCAAGAAGCTAAATAATATGACTACCAATCATTCCCAGATGACTCCTGAACCCGTGCATTCATTCTTTTATGTGTGGTGCACTTCATGATGCAGACTTCACAGTGGTGAAGTCTTTTTCACATCTGACACCAAGTTTTTCAATCTGTGATGAAGTCTGCTTTTTTCTCTCCATTCATTTCTCCCCCTCCACTTTATGGGAGAATAAAAAAGGAAGTATTGACCTATAAGACTTTTGTTCAAGGCAATCTTCCCTTGAACTTCTCTATTCGTTTCATTTTTTTGTCTTATCAAATACCACCTCAGCCAGATCCCCAGGTCTCTGTCCCTGATATAGGCAGCATGTTGTGGGAAATGCTTGCTTTAGTATTTGTAGGCACTGTGCTGGGATGAGGTATCAGATGACAGGCTTTCATCTGGATATAATTTATTTATTATATCAGTACTTTATATTAAAGAAAGTGCACCAGTATGAAAATTGAAGGGAAAACATATTTTGGCTAAGGGGTAACCTGGAAATTATTAAAGTTAAAGCTTATGGTCAAAGGGTGCCAGCTTCATGTTATTAGAATAATATGTTAATGTTTAAGTCATGTAACCTCTATGGGTCTTTGAAACACCTGCAATGGAAATGGTTTTCACACTATGATAATGACAACAAATAGACTGAAGCTCACTGCTTTACTTCTGAGTCTACTCATGTGACCGAACTTTATGAGCCAATAAAACATATCCTAACATAAATATAATAAAGATTCAGCCAAATACCACCCTAAGTCAATTTTCTTCACAACTCTGCTTTCTTTTTTCACTGCTACTCCCACCTCAAGCTCCACCCTCTCCAACTCTTCCCCTCCTTCTCTTCTCTTTTACTTAGGTTTCATTTGATGCAGCTGCTGCTGGGCAACTAGTGAATGAGGCTGCCCCTGGGATAAACTAGAAAGCATGTTAGCTGCCCTATAACATATTTTCTGTTATTAAATAAAGATGACACCATGGACTAGATTCTGCCCTTTGCCAAACAGTATTGCAAAAGGTGTATATCACCCCTCATTAAACAGTAAGTATTTATGTCCACTTATTTCACTTGTATTTTTAGCATTAGTGTCTAAACATATGTGTGCACACACACATGCACACATACATATGATTCTCAAGATATGAATTTCTCCCAGGTATCCCAGAAGTCATATAATGCCAAGAAGTCCTCTCAAGACAGGCCTAAGGGCCACTTTCATTTATAATTGGTGAAACTACCTCAAATGACATTCTGAAAGGTGAGGTACATCAGATTACAGTAATTTGCATTTATTATTTCTTAAATACAAATGTCAAATCTCTGGAATTTTTTATGCATACACAAAGTAAAGCTTGTTGGAGGAAGCTTCAAACTGGAAATTCCCAAGGACCAAAGAAAGTGAAATCTACATCCAATGTATCCCTGCCCTCAATAAGTCAGCAAATTGATTATCAAAGAGCCAAGTTACAGAATGAATAGTATCTTCCAAAGTTCATATGTTAAAGCGTTAACCCCCAGTGTGACTC
This sequence comes from Callorhinus ursinus, assembly GCF_003265705.2. Classification (NCBI taxonomy): domain Eukaryota; kingdom Metazoa; phylum Chordata; class Mammalia; order Carnivora; family Otariidae; genus Callorhinus; species Callorhinus ursinus. The sequence goes on from NW_027397066.1 coordinate 105,797,817, forward strand.
TATTTGAAGATAGGGCCTTTAAGGAAGTGATTAAGGCTAGTTAAATGAGGTCATAAGGGTGGAGATCTAATCTCATAGGACAGATGTCCTTACTAAAAGAGGAAGAGAGATCAGAGATCTTTCTCTCTCTCTCTACATCCACACAAAGGAAAGGCCATGTGAAAAGGCAGCTGTCTGCAAGGCAGGAAGAAAGGCCTCACTAGAAACCAACCCTGATGTCACCTTGATCTTAGACTTCTATCCTCCAGAACTATGAGAAAATAAATTTCCATTGTTTAAGCCACCCAGTCTGTGATATTTTGTTATGGGAGCCCCAGCAGACTAATACAAACCAGAAGTCTCTTTTCTTCCCAAAATACAAGTGATAATTGTAGACACAGAAAGGATCTTAAGATCAGTGAGACCCGCTTGTTAAAAATAATATTCACTGGGGACATCCTAAAGGACCTCCATTAAGAACATTCTTCTAGAAAATAGTCTATATATTATCATTGAGACAAGTCAAATCAACAGAGGTGTGTATTTAGACGTCATCATTTTGGTCCCTTTAGACTCATGGCATTAATTTCTACCGAGGGATAGGGTTAAGAAATCACTATGAAAATTGTTTAACATATCTACTATACACTTTTGAGAATATGGCCTTCTTCACATCATTATGATATCCTAAAGGATAAGGTTCTCTCAAGTTTCAGTAACAAAATAATTTGTTTCACCTGAAACAACTATTTTCATTTTCCAGTGGCTGTGACTCCTATAATGATCGTGTTTGCCTCACCAAACTTGAGGTCTAGTTCCACAGGTTATATAGGTTCTCAAAGTTTGACTTTTCATGTGTGAACCAGTTTTCCTTATCTATTCTCCCCTTCTTGCATAGATTTCCTCAAATATTTATTTTGTGTTTTATTCATTTTGCATGCCATTTCAAATTCTTTGTGGAATGAGGAGGGAAGTAAGTGCATGCTTAAGTATATTTCATCTCATACAACTTTTTATTTTAAGGTGGAAAACAGACCCAGAATACTTTAGTGATGTGCTCCAGGTCATACAGAGTGTGGTGCAGATAAGATTAGAATCCTCTCACTCACTCTAGGGTTCCTTCTCTTCCATCATAAAATTTCTTCTTCTAACAGTGAAGGAGGAAGAAAATTCATTCAAAAGGAAAAATATCTCCCTTGGTACATGTGGCTTTGTTTTCCCAACAGGAGTAAGACAAGCCTTAACTGTGCTATGCCAAATGTCCCCACACTGAAGAATGGTCAGCCATTTCTGGTCTCTGCCCACTAATGCCATCAGAGCCCTCAGTCATTATATTAAAATAAAAAGTCTCCTTATATTTCCCAAAGCCCATTCCCACCACATTTTTCTCATTTGTTTTTGTTTTTGTTATTGTTCAAAAGAGAAACAAAAGAAGCAGAAAATACTTCCCCAATCTAATGAAAAATTAAGTCTGTAGGGGCCGGGAGGATCAGAGTTTAAAATATATGCATTTTACACCTGAAACTAATATAACCTTGTATGTTAATTATACTTCAATTAAAAAAAGATTTAAACAGAGCTGCTTTGTTCTGATTATGATATAATGTATAATATACATGATTATGTATATTCACTGTAAAAATTACAAAGTGTTAAAAGTAATGAATGACAAAGTAAAAATAACTATAATCTGAAAAAATAAAATAAAATATAGGCATTTCACAGCTGACACTAAAATTTCTCTCAGGAAGGCATTATAAGTAAAGTGTTGGCAAAAATGACCCTAATAATTTCCTTCACGCTCTCGGGTTGACCCTACCCACACTCGCCTTGGCCTTGGCCATGTGAATAGTTTTGGTCAGTGAGACATTTGCAAGTGTAACACAAGCAGAGACTTGAAAAGCCACTTGCACACTGTGATTTTTGGAACTCTGAGACAATCATATGAAGCAGCTTAGGCTTGCTGCGTATAGAATGAGAGACTGAATTGAGCATATTCAAGCTGTTCCAGCTCGAATGCCATTCAACCTACAAAACCAACCAATCTACCTACTCTTGACATATGAATGAGGCCATCCCAGGCATTTGGCACCACCAACTTCCATGTGACCACAGATACATGAGAGAGTCCAGTAGAAGTCAATCAAGCCAGACCCGACTTAAAAGAGCCCAGCTGACCCACTGAATAGTGAACTGAATAAAACAGTTTTTCTTTTAAGGCACTCAATTTGGGGGTAAATTATTACGCAGCAAAAACTAACCTTACAGAATGGAACTGACTTTGTTTAGGAAAATAAGTTGAAAACATCTACGTTTGGGGACAACCCATAAATTAAACTACTTTGGCACAAGCAAGAGCTCAAAGTTAGAGGTTATCATGAGATTATAAACAGTTCTCTGTTCCCACAAAAACTGCAGAAATCTTGGAAAGTGGGAAATAAAAGGAAAACCGAAGTTTCAGCCAATCTTATCTAGTTCTTAAGAGGCAGTGAGTCTCTGGCTGACATCTTGGAGGAATAGAGATAGAGACAGATAAGGATATGGGTAAAGACAAAGAGATATACAGACAGCATTAGATATAAATATATAAATACATATAGAAAGGGATATCTCTAATTTGCTACAGTCAACAACATATTATTAAAAACCTCACATAGACTATCTATAAACAAGGCAACTCTTAGCAAATTCATTAGTCAGAATGAGTTCTTTATGCCAACTTGAGTGAGGCTTGTGTCCAATGTTGTTCTGCTGCTTTAAGAATACACCTTCAAACTAACACATGAGCCATGTTTATGAGACTTCTTCCAGGTGTGACTATTAACCCTATACTTATTTGGGCATATCTTTGACGTCATCTTCATTTTTTTTTGTTAGTCTCTAGGCCTTTCCTGACAAATTGCTGTCAGTATTCTTATCCTTCCCTTCTTTACATCTCTAACTTTGACTAGCATCTTACCCCCAGCCCACCACAAGAGCCCTCTCCCCCATTATACTCTGAACTGCTCTCCCGGGCAGCTCTACTTAGAAACAAGCCAGCTCCTGATCATCTATTCTTAAATCATCTATCTTTAAAGCATGAGACTAAATATTGGTCCCTACTACAACCTCCAACATCCAGTGTGCAATTAATATACATTAGTGAACTTCAAATACATATCACCTCTTATTCAAAAGCAGTAATAACCACTACCATCAATCACATTTAAATATCTAAACTATTAGAATGGACAATATACACTACTACCCAAGCATGAAGTCAAGTTTATTTTTATCCATGTTATGCTCATAAATGTTGACTGTAACTATACATATAGGCTGTGGCAGACTGTATTTTCCAGACATGTCTTATACATTTTTCTAGAAACTTACCACTCCCCATCAAAACAGAGTCTAGTTCTCCTACCCTTGAATTAGGGAAGGTTTGTGACTTACTTGCAACCAACAAAATGTTGTGGAAGTGATGCTGCATAACCTCTGAGGTGAGGTCAATAAGTGAGTGAGTGACCCACCACAGAAGCAGTCCAACTGCCCTGAGGTTATCATGCTGTGACAAAGCCCAAACCAGTCTATGCAAAGAAACTACACCTAAGAGACTCCTGATGCTCATTATCCAGAAAATAATGACACTATTAACCCTGATAAAGCATGCTTTCAACTAGAATCTGCACTGACAAAGACAGGATCCAATCTCTATGGAGAGGGAAACATCAAAATTACCTAGATTGAAGTACTAGAGTGTGTCCTAAACTGAAGGGCAAATATGATACTGAGGCAAAAGAGCAGTGATACAGACCAGGTACCTACAGTGCCTAAGAGCTCACCCTATTCAGATAAAAATGCCAAGCTTTGGAAAGCAGAAATAATTCTAGGTTCTACCTACAGAGATGAAAGATTTCACACCACAGTTTCTGTATTTTGGTCCAGAGTGCTTCAGGCATTGAGTAGTAATGGGCTTTTAAGCTGAAGGTCTTCAGATGTTGTGACTGAGCAGCAATAATAAAGGTGTGAGTGACAGCAAAAGAGCATGGAGGAAAAAGAGAAGCAGATTAGGGTGGCAGAAGTCAAGAGCAGCTGAGCCTCTCTGGACACAGCCAAGTCAAAAGGAGTTAGTTGTACATAATTCAAATGAAGAACATTCTAAGCAAGAAAAGCATGTAAATATAAAGATAGATATAAGAATGTGTGGCAAGAGCCCAAGTGGAAAAGCAGAGGCACACAAAAATAATGAGGGGTGAGGATAACCAAGTATTACCTAGGAATGAGGAACGCATATTATAGGAATGAGTGACCAAGTATTATAGGAATGAGACCATGGTATCAAAAACTTTGAATATCAACTGAGGAGTTTAGATTTTATCCAACAATCAGGGAGTTGCAGAAGTTTCCTAGATCCACCGTGGGCGGGGGGGCAGCAAGAGGGTGAAGAGAACCTGAGCAGGCAAGATCCTCGGCCCCTTTCTTCCACTCTAACTTCAATGACTGTAATTTCAACTGTTTTACAATTACGCTTCTAAGTAATCTTTCATTTGAAAGATATCTTTTAAAATGCTGGAAGAATTACGATAATAGACAAAGCCTTTTCACTGTACACCATTGATTAGGAAAGTAATGTGATAAAAGCCCTGTTTAAGGATTGTTTCTCGGCTTTGTTCATGATATAAGTGAGAAAGTAAATATAAGAAAAAAATTAAAATGAAGAGCATGAGAAAACAAGATGGAAAGGAAAAGAGAAAACATTTTTTAAAATTAAGAATAGCTTGACTAAAGAAAGTGAGGCTCTGAGAAGCCCAACCCCTATTTCCTTTGTTATCCCCTGCAATCTTGGACCTTCCCAGGCTTTTTTGGTCTCTATTTGGCCTTTTAATCCAGTCCTTGATTTTCCTTTACTCTGTTTCTTTCTGGCCTTCCATGCAACCTTTTATTTCTCAGGTCCGAGGCACCCACCCATGATCACAGTGCTGCTTTTGACTGGCACTATAATTCTTTGTTATTTTCGGTTGGCTTTACATTACACATTTAAGTCTCGCCTGTCCAAAGTAATAACCTCTTCTAAAAATATTTTATTTTTGGTGCTTAGCCTTCTCAAAGTTCCTTACAGACATTATCTCATCTATTTCTCTTGAAAGTAGGTACTCTGATGACAGAGGGGCCCCAAAAGGTAATTGTGCAGATTTGGGGGTATACGTGTGCCTGGGACCTCAAAGGTGTCAATCCTGTCTATCTGGGATGAAAGATGGATGTTCTCAATTATCATTAGTGCCAAAAGCTCTTTCATTCAAAGAGAGGGAAAAAGTTCCATCACCAGCAGGGGAAAGTAAAGATCTTATGTTTAAAAAAAAAAGCATTACTGTCCACCAAAGAAAAGAAGCACAATATATGTCACCATGTTTCTTTTAAATTCCAAGTTTTTACTTCTTCTAGAACTTAGAGGATTTTATCTCTGGGGGTATTATTGTATTCTTATGCATTCCTAAAAAATACATACAGAGTCAGCTTGCTCTTACTCAAAAGTCTGTAAGATCCTTTTATTCACAAACACACACCAACACACACCATTTCCCCATACCACATACCAATTTGTTTAACCATCTTCTATGTAATGAGTAAAGCAGACATTCTGGAGAGGAGACTCTTTAATTATGCAACTGGAATTGCCTCACCCAACCCAGTATGAGAAAGTGAGAATAGCAGAGATAAAAAGGAATCTTTGGGTGTCTCCCTTTCTTCCACACTCCTTACTCTACTGTTAGTGATGTTTCACTGAATTTTAGCCACTGTGACTTTAGGACCCTAGAAACGTCTGAATGCATAACATGGGAAAACATTAACATTTTATTAACTTAGAAGATTCCAGCCTAAATATATTTTTTCTCTCTGCTGAACATATGTTTAAAAGATTATGGGGAAAAAAATTTCTAACTTGAGCCTTCAGTTCCAATAAAGAATGACTCACTTGTGTATTTTCATAAGACATAAAGATTATTTCACTTCAACTATGCTCAGCTTCTAAACCTTTACATGCCCCTGAGTAGGTACATGCAATTAATACTGTAACCCAAAATAAAAAGGAGGTACTAAAACTAAAATGAGGCAGAAAATTTTTAAGAAGAAGAAAGAAGTCCACTGAAAGTGCTGTCTTGCCTTAGACCAAAATAAAGACTAAAAGACCTTCCAAGGACAATTTATAAGAGTCAAATATCCCAAAGGACTGTGCCTCTTGCAAGGAGTAGGGTCCACTTATCACTTAGATCTAGAAGTCCACGGTAACAAGCAGTGGCTTCTGGACCTTTCTTCCAATACAAGCTTTTGCTTTCTTTGATAACAACAGTCCTTTATCCTTGACAAAACAAAAACTGTCCACTGATTAACCGTGGCTTATGAAACACTTACTTCTTAATGCATAGAAAGAAACTGCTCCTCTCTGAAGAGTAAATCTTATTGAAAAGCCCCAAGCCATGGATTTGTTTAAACTGCTGATCAGTTTCCTAATGTACTTTCAAAAGAAACTACAGTGAACACCATGATAGTAACACAACAGCAACCTTGATAAACTCCCTCTTCTCCTCCATACCCCAAAGAACACCTGCAACAGGTCCATCAGGGACATTATATATATACCCCAGAAATTGCTCTGACTATATAATTGTATTCTTACTTAAATGTCTTGATATTCTCATGGCTAAACATATGTATAGGAGCCTTGCACAACAGATGATCATTTTGACCAATACAATAATATTTACCTAAAATCTTTCCACCTAACCATAACAATCACAATGTTTTATTTAAATGTTAGTTCAAGGTTAAGAGCTAAGAAGCTAGTGAGGAAAATGTCCTTTTTCCTTTTTTTTAATTTTTTATTTACTTTCAATTTAGTTAACATACACTGCATTATTAGTTTCAGGGGTAGAATTTAGTGATTCATCAGTTGCATATAACACTCAGTGCTCATTACATCAAATGCCCTCCTTAATGCCCATCACTCAATTACCCCAGCCCCCCAAACTTATGCATCTACTACTCTCCCTTTCCTGCTACAACATTCTATTTGATACCAATACCCACCAATGGTTTACCTACATATTTATAAATTAAAGGGAAAATGTAGACTGAAGTGCCACAAAGTGAAGAAAAATTGCTGGCTATGAAATCTTGGCACTGAGAATGAATTTCATCCCTGAAATCACTTCTGGGACAGATAAGGGGCATCAGACATGGTAGCTCTTACGTCTGTTGCATCAAACCTAGACTCTTACTAAGGTTTTCACCTTAACTAATTCATTCAGAAATCTTGAATCATGTCATTAGCTACCTGCTTACCATCACTTTTCCCCTAAATATGAAAACTAGGATGATAGCTATAATTATTCCACATCGGTGGGATGTTCCAGCCAGATGTTTGTAGACATTATTCAAAGAGCCCAGATTCATGCCATCAATAAAAATTAATGAAAGAAAATCCTATTTCCATTAACCTTAAAAATATGTATAAATATGACATTCATAGGGCATGCTAAACTTTAGGGGCTCTCAAGATCTCCTCTCTTCAATGCCAGAATCAAGAGAAACAATGGAGCCTTTCAAATACATGAAGTTGAGGATGGAACTTTTAGATAGAGCAATAAAGCAATTATAAATAGAATTGATCTGGAAGAAAGGCTTTCTTCTCTTTGAACTCTTATCTCTGTTCTAAAGTTCTCTCTTGGCTTTATCTCAGGCAGTTGGTACTGTGAAACAAGCCTTGGGAAGACTGCCACTTAGAGGGCTTAGAGGGAGCCCCTTGGATAGCCAAACAGAAACAAAGTAGGTCCTAGGAGGGGCAAAGAATCTAACAGCCTGATGACTGCTATGCTAGTCCTGGCTTTATGCTAATAGGTAAAAAGGCATCCTGAGACTCTCTTAGAGCACAGCCCACTTCACCAAAGACACCAGGCAGTGATTTGGGTCCCTATCCCTCTTTAGTAATGGAATGTTTATTGTTCTGGAATGCCCTTTAACAGATAGAGTTATAATTGCAAATGTAGTTGGAGATATAGCTATAGATATATCTGTAACAGCTCTCATTTTATTTGCCTGATTGACACTCTCTTTCCCCTCTACAAAGGATAATGACCAGTGTTCACCACTAACTGAAGGGTTGAAGCTAATATATCCCTCTAGGAAGCCTGAATACGTCTGCTCTCACCTATTAAGTCATATACATACCAAAGTCTGTTCTCCAACCTATATATATCTTGTGCAATAACTTTTACTAAACACAATCTAAACAATAAAAATGACTGCAAAAAGAGAAGATGTTTTGATACAAATTAAGTCTAATGACTTGAAAAGTCTAAGTAAAGGTAAATCAGTTTAAAACATCATTGAATTAGGGGCACCTGGGTGGCTCACTCAGTTAAGCAGCTGCCTTCCTTCAGCTCAGGTCATGATCCCAGGGTCGTGGGATCGAGCCCCACGTTGGGCTCCCTGCTCAGCGGGAGGCCTGCTTCTTCCTCTCCCACTCCCTCTGCTTGTGTTCCCTCTCTCACTGTGTTTCTCTCTGTCAAATAAATAAATAAAATATTTATAAAAGAGTTTAAAAAACATCATTGAATTAAACTGACACAAAACAACTATGAAATACTGGTGGAAAATTCATGAAAATGCAAGGAATCTTATACTCAGATTGTATAAACTGTATAAATTTTTTCTCTGCTTTAAGAAAACAAAATTACAAATCTAGATTATGTTTTACTGGTATTCCCTATGCATGAAAGATAAAATAGATTCTTTTTTTTAAGATTTTATTTATTTAAGATTTTTTTAAGATTTTTTTTATTTGACAAAGAGAGACACAGCGAGAGAGGGAACACAAGCAGGAGGAGTGGGAGAGGGAGAAGCAGGCCTCCCGTGGAGCAGGGAGCCCGATGCAGGGCTCGATCCCAGGGCCCTGGGATCATGACCTGAGCTGAAGGTAGACACTTAACGACTGAGCCACCCAGGTGCCCCTAAGATTTTATTTATAACAGAGAGAGCACAAGCAGGGGGAGTGGCAGGCAGAGGGAGGAGCTGGTTCCCCACAGAGCAGGGGGAGCCTGACGTGGGATTAGATCCCAGGACCCCGCGATCATGACCTGAGCCGAAGGCAGTTGCTAAACCAACTGAGCCACCCAGGTGCCCAATAAAATAGATTCTAAACAGAAGACTCACACTCGAAGAAAAGGTTTTGTCTCTATCAAAATATTGGCAAATAAAATAACATTAAGTGAACATGTTTAAGATAGATATAAATTATTTTTAACATTTCATCATTTTCTACTTGACTTTTATTTTTATTAATAAACTACTGCAGAAAAGAAGGCTTTACAGTCTCCCTAAATCTACACATCTCTCTCTATATATTTATAGATATATCTCTGGGACCTCCACTGAGGTAAGGATGGCACAATAAACAGCTGTAACAAGATTTGCCTTTAGCTACATGTAGCAGACATGGAGATGTGCTACGTAGATCCCTCAAGAAAAAACTCAGTGCCCAGGGGCAAAAAATGATGTTGGCTGACAGCCCTCAACAGTTAGCTCTTCAGGGTCTGCCTCAGCTTTAGAACAAAGGCCACATTCTTCTCAAGGTGGCTCCAAGCTAATAACTGATTAAGAGCGTGGTATAAGGGCCTAGACATTTCAGCTAGACGTAGAACTACTCCAGATGATGACTTTTGTGATAGGGCTCCACAAAGGGCTGGCAGAAACTTTAATAAGTCTATATCACAGTCTGATTTGCCCTTCCCAATCCCATTTCCTTGCTTTTCCTTTCATAGGTGTTAGACCCAAATAAACCTTTTGTACTCCTAACTCCATTTCAAAATATACTTCCTGGAACACCAAACAGGCACACTATATAATGGCACAACTGACACAGAACATTCCACACATATACATATTGGCTTATTTCATGCCAGGTAATTTTCACCACTTACTGAACCCATCACTGGAAGAAGGCACTAAGTGACAATGAGCACATGACAATAAAGAACAAAGTAACTGTCCACAAAAGCAGTTTGGTTCTAGCAAATATGTTTTGGATGCCTACCTCAATAGATTTCCAAGGGTCCAGAGCTAATATTCAAACTATTGAATATTGTATACCATGTTCTGCCAGAAGATTTGCAGGAAACCAGCCAGATTTTCTATCCAAGTACAAAGGATCAATTTCATATACTCCATGAAAATGACCTTCAACAATTTCTTCCAAATTGAGCTGAGACATGCTGGTAGTTATAGCTTGAACTTACTGAAGTTCTGATCAGTACTTAATACGACAAGTTTAGCCAAACTCTGCCAGCCAATCTGATACATATTTAAGCTATTGTGTGATAATAAATGGTACATGGTAGCTGCTCCATAGTACTCTCCTCTCTTTCTCTGTCAATTCTGGATATTAATGATTCAATACAAGTTTAAATATATGCATCACGACCTCCAGAACAGAAAGAAGTAAGACTCAATAATGGGAAAGAGGGTGCTTCAGCACTGCCAATGATTAAGTCAGACATGGTTATTAAGAAGAAAAGACAGTATACACATTCTGATTTACTTTGCTCTCTCTCCTGGGCCTCTTCACACCTTGGCCAAGAAAGCACCAAAAAGCAGAGCTCAACAATTTATGTAGCACTATGGAATTGACAGAAGGCAGGTATGATATATTAGTATAGTATAGGGCCTCTAGATTGAAGAGAATCTGGCTTTTCCAGTACAAAGAACAGCTTGGACTGCCAAAGAAATTAAATTTGAAGCTTAAAGAATGTACATGTAAACTATACACCAAAGATACTAAACTCCTTAAGTGGTAAATCTCCTACTCTGTGAGAACTTGGGTGCATGGATTATGCCCAAGAGATGGCTTTTGGAAATGTCCTTTGGAACCAGATAATCAGTTATTTCCACTCAAACGTTTTACTTTAAAACCTCAAGCTGAGATTAAAATTTAAAACAAAAATTGAGACAAGGACTTCCTACTGTTAGAGTAATCACTAAAAGGAAGATATTTAAGAAATTGGATAAGGGTGTTTCATGATTTATGATTTTACTTGGTAAATGTATGACATTTTTAAAGTCCTAAAACAAATGGTCCTCTGCACATAATTTGAGTCAGTCATTGTAAAATCTATTTAAAAGAAACTAAAATCAGGTAGAGCCTAATATTTACAGCAAAGCTAAAACACAAGAGCAATAATTTGGAGGAGTACCCCAGACTCTGCCAGGACAATTAATAACAAAGTCCTTCCAACTTCTGCTTACTGCCTAATTCCAAAGCCATATCCATATTTTTAGGTATTCATTATAATAGCACCCCAGATTCAGCACCAAAATCTACATTAGTTATCTATTACTGTGTAAAAATTACTCCACTATGTAGCAGCTAAAACAATATACATTTATTATTTCATACTCTCTATGCAGGAGCAGCTTAGCTGGGTGGATCTGGCTCAGGGTCTCTCATGAGGTTGCACTCCAGATGTTGGCTGGGGATGCAACAATCTGAAGGTTTAACTGAGGCTGGACGGCTCGTTCATGAGACACAAGAGGCTTCAGTTCCATATTGGTTCTCAGAAATAGGCCTCAGTTCCTCCCTACAAGAAGCCTCTCCATCAGGTTTCTTGAGTGTCTTCACAACACAGCAATTTACTGGTCTCCCCACAGGGAGTAATCTCAGAAAAAGGGAAGCAAGAAGGAAGTCTTTTAGTCTTCAAAATTAATACACCATCAATTCCATTATATGCATTAAAAGTGGATCACTAATGTCAGTTAACCTACTCAATGGGGAGTGGGGGGAATTAAGCTTTACCTATTGAAGGAAGACATATCAAATAGTTTGTGAACATACTTTAAAACCACTCCGTGGAAGTATTAGGTTCAAAACAACAACTTACAGATCATTATTTAGTGATTTCATCCTTATCTTAACCAAGGGCCAATACCAGATATAAAGATAATTCAGCAAATAAGAGCTCTTCTAAACCAGGTGCAAGTTCATCATACTCTTACTCAAAACCACAATACGCAATAAGATATTACTATACCCCAATTTAAAATGACTAATTTTTTTTTGAGAGAGAGAGGGCATGAGTGGGGGCAGGGATGGGGAGGGACAGAGAGAGAAAGAGAATCTTAAGCAGGCTCCCTGCTCAGCATGGAGCCCAATGTGGGGCTTCATCTCACAACCCTGAGATCATGACCTGAGCCGAAATCAAGAGTCAGATGCTTAACTGACTGAGCCACCCAGGCACCCCAAACGACTAAAATTTTTTAAATGAAATGTTGAGAATATCAAATGCTGGAAAGGATGAGGAGCAAAGGTAACTCTCATATATTGCCTCTTGGAATGCAAAATATTACAGCCACTTATAAAAACAGTCTATCAAGTTTCTTATAAAGTTAAACATGCATTACCATATGACCCAGCAATGATACTCCCAGGTACTTACCCAAGTGAAAAGAAAAGTTATGTTCACACAAAAACTTGTATAAGGGTTGTATTAGCCAGGGTTCTCCAGAGATACAGAACCAATAGAATTTATGTATATAATAGGAAGAGATTTATTATAAGGAACTGGTTCACACAATTATAGCAGCTAGCCGGGTTGGAGACCCGGGAGAGATGATGTTCCAGTTTGAGTCCAGAGGTCATCTAATGTAGAACTAGGACAAAATGATGTTGCAGATGAAATCCAAAGGTACACTGCTGGAGAATTTTGTCTTGGTAGGGGTAGGGAGTATGTGTAGCACGCCAGCCTTTTTGTTTTATTCAAGGCTTCAAGTGTTTAGATGAGGCCCATCTATATTATGGAGAATTACCTGCTTTACTCAAAATCTACCAGTTTTAGATGTTTATCTCATCCAAAACGACCCTCACAGAAACACCCAAAATAATGTCTGACCAAATATCTGGGCACTCTGTGGCCCAGTCAAGTTACACCTAAAATTAACCACCACATTGGTATTTATAGCAACCTATTCATAATCCCCAAAATCTAAAACAATGCAAATATCCACAGAATAAATAAACTGTGGTACATCTATATAATGAAATACCATTCACCAATATAAATGGATTCACCATATGCAATATGAATGAAGCTCAAATGCATTATGCTAAGTTAAAGAAGCCAACTCAAACTCCATATACTATGTGATTGATTTATAGGACATTCTGGAAAAGGCAAGACTATAGGGACAAAAAGAATGAAAGAGCTGCCAACAAAGGAGAACAAGAGAATTTGTGGAGGTGATGCAACAGTTCTGTACTTGATTACAGTGATGCTTACCATGACTGTTTGTCAAAACTCACATAACTGTACACTCACTAAAAGGATGAATTTTACTATATATAAACTATACCTAAAATAAATGAAAAATCTAATCAGTTACTTTCCTACTTACAAGGAATGGTGTCATGTACTTTCTAAAAACCCGTATCCAAAGCTATGGTAAATGGCAGCTATGGACATATACTAAACATCAACCAATTATTATCCATTCTTGTCTCCACATCTCACCAAAATGGCCTCTTCCCAACCACTAATGTGAGAATCCTCATTGGTTACGTGAAGTGTCAGCAAACATCTTAGGCCCCTGCTTAGCTGACATAAAGTCCTAGCCTATCATGTCTAATCAGTTCTCAATTAAGGAAATAAAAAAAGAGTATACACCACAGCAACCAAAGAGTCAAAAACTTCATTCACCATTCAAAGAAAGGGAAAGATTTGCCTCCAAAATGGCTACTCCTGGCTTCTGAAAATTAACCACAGCTGTTGATGAAAACTAGTCCAACTCCACAGGAAAGCCACAAAATTGGCAACCTAAAAACAGCAATATGTCTCCCTGAACAACTTTTAATCATGATCCCTCAAGCACTCAAGGCCAAAACTAACATACCATCCACCCTCAGCTAAAACCTCATCATGGTTTACATACACCACTTTGGCATCTTCCAGAGGCAGTGGCCACACTTTTCCCTAATAAACCAATAAACCACTAAGCAGTTCACATTGAGGGATAGAATCTAATAATCTAAAACTCAAAAATGCCAATGGAAAGGGAAAAATATATCCACACAAATAACTTGTAAGTAATTATACATCAGCAAAGAAAAATGAAGTTGCCAGCAATTGTTTTAGCCCGAGAGAGTGTGGCTGGAAACTTGGATATAGATGGTAGTGTGAAATAAAGAAAGATGACAGTTCTCTTTGCCATGACAGCCTTCTCTCCAGCTTCCTCACTAAGATTTTTAAACTAAAGCTTGGTGTCAGATTTCCTTGTCAATCCATCTCAGGAATTACCTCCTAAGACCAGATGACCTACCCATATTGGGGTTTCAAATCTTGTAGAGACTTGATGACCCTCGTCATTCTTGTCTCTCCTAGTATTTCATTGGGGTTTGGCACAGATATTTTAAAAATATGTTTCTGATTGTTGATACAAGAGTTTTTTTTCTAGTAGTCATATCTAAATATTAACCTATTGCCTCTCATTTGAGCTGATTCATAAAATGTCTTCATTCTGTCACTAGTTTCTTCAGGTTTTCTCTGGCCTGTACCTCTGTGCTGCCTAAATAAAAGAACCTAGTTATTTAGACGTCATAGAGTCACAGTCATACAGTCCTTAGAGAAACCGTATCACTGCCTTAACACAAACAAATATACTTCTTCAATCAGTATAACATTCCAACCTTTATACAAACAAGCATTTTAATACTCCTTAACATGTTTTCAAAAATAGTGTCTCAAAGAGACATACTATGGAAATACCTTCTACCCCATATTTTTAATCAATTTTATTGACATTAATTTACATACTATAAAATTCACCAATTTTAAGCGTACAATTCAATATTTTGACAAAAGTATATAATCATGTAATAGCCACCAAAATCAAGATACAGAACATTTCCATAACCTCAAAAATATCCTCTTATGTCTTTTTGCACTCAGACCCCCTTCCATAGGCTAGCAACCCCAATCTTTATGTCACTGTAGTTTTGCCCTTTTAAAATGTCATATAAATAAAATCACACATTGCCTAGTCTTCTGTATCTCTTCTTTCACATAGCAGAATGTTTTCTGATATTAATGTTATTGTGTATATCATTGTTTTTTTTCATTTTATTGTTGAGTTGTATTCCACTGTATGGATATGCCATGATTTGCATGTCCATTCACCAGTTGATATGGAGATTAATTTCAGTTTAGAGCTATTCTACATAAAGAAGCTATAAATGTTCACAAAAGAGTTTTTGCATTGACATATATTTTCACTTCTCAGTAAATATCTAGGAAAGGAATTAGGTCATGATAACTACAGCCATTTTAAATTTCTACTGGGTAGATAATGGCATTTAATTTTGTTCTCGTATTTCTTTTTTTTTAAGATTTTCTTTATTTATTTGACAGAGAGAGAGACAGCGAGAGCAGGAACACAAGCAGGGGGAGTGGGAGAGGGAGAAACAGGCTTCCTGCTGAGCAGGGAGCCCAATGCGGGGCTCGATCCCAGGACCCTGGGATCATGACCTGAGCCGAAGGCAGACACTTAACGACTGAGCCACCCAGGTGCCCTGTTCTCATATTTCTCTTATAACAAATTATGTTGAGCAAATTTCCGTTGCTTACTTGCCACTGATAATAGCTTTTTGGTAAAATGTCTGTCCAGATGTTTGACCATTCGTTCATCAAAGATTTTGTCTTCTTGAATTGCAAAAGATTTTATGTATTATGTTTCAAGTCCTTTCTTTGATATATATTATATATATATACATATTATATATATAATATATATTGAATATTCTCTCCCAATTCTATGGCTTCCACTTTTGTCTTCTAAATAAGCAGCTTTTTGTTTTAATGAAGTATAATTTACCAGTTTTCTTTTCTTTTTTTTTAAGATTTTATTTATTTATTTGACAGGAGAGAGACAGTGAGAGAGGGAACACAAGCAGGGAGAGTATGAAAGGGAGAAGCAGGCTTCCTGCAGAGCAGAGAGCCTGATGTGGGGCTCTATTCCAGGACCCTGGGATCATGGCCCGAGCCAAAGGCAGACGCTTAATGACGGAGCCACCCAGGCGCCCCTAATTTACCAGTTTTCTTTTATGTTTCTTGTATTTTGCTCCCTCTCAAAAAAAGTCTTTGCCTAATACTAGGTCAACAAAGACTTTCTCTTGTATTTTCTTCTAGAAAGCTTATGATTTATTTCTTATATTTAGATCTGTGATCCAGTTTGAATACAAATTTTTATATAATTTGAGGTAAGGGTCATATAAAGGTCATGCCAAAGTTTGGGGTTTTTTTTACAAATACATATCAAATCATTAACTGCACCATTTGGTGGATAGAATATCCTTTCTCCCTTTAAATCACCTTGGCATTTTTGTTGGGAAACCAACTGGTCATATATATGTGGGTCTATTTCTGAACTCTATAGTCTCTTTCTGGACTCTATATTCTGTTCCATTTACCCACAGATCTGTCCTTACATCAATAACACAGTTTTAATTACTACAGCTTTATAGTCAGTCTTTAAATTAGGAAGTATAAGTCCTCTAACTTTGATCTTCTGTTCCATATTGTTTTGGTTACTCAAGATCCTTTGCATTTCCATATATATTGTAGAATCAGGTTGCCAGATTCTGTGTTAAAGAAAATAACCTCCTAGAATTTTTATTGGGACTGTACCAAATAATAGATCAATTTGAGAAAAAAATGACACATTATATTATCTTCTGATACATGAGCAGAGTATATATCACTTATGTGTTCTGTAACTGGCCTCAGTAATATTTTTCAGTCTTTGGTATACAGACATTGCACATATTTTTATATATTAACTCCTAATTATTTCAGGCTTTTATTGTATCATGCTATTGTGAATGGTGCTATTGTTTAATTTCTAACTGTTCATTGCTAATATAGAAATACAACTGATTTTTTATACTGACATTTTAACATGATCTTTTGGGACACATCAATTCTAGAAATTTCTTTATAAATTCCATATGTGTTCTCCATAGACAACCAAATTTTCTCCAAAGAAAGACAATTTATTCCTTTCCAACACATATGCCACTTATTTTCAGTAACAATGTGGATCTTCAGTAACAATGGGTTACCTTAGAGAAAATACACTTGCTTGTTCCTAATCTTAAAGAAATTCATTTGGCCTTTCAAAATCATGTATGAAACTAGCTATAATTTTTTGTAGATGACCTTTATCAAGTTGATGACGTTTCCTTCTATTCTTACTTTGTTTAGAGTTTTTTTTGTGAATGGATGGGTAGTTAAGTTTTGCCAAATACTTTTTCAGCAGTTATTAAGACCATATTTTTTACTCTGTTAATATGAATCATATTTATTGATTCACCATGATAAACCACAATTGCTTTCTTGGAATAAAACCCTTTTAGTCATGATGTAGTATGTTTTTTATATTTTGTTGAATTTGCTAAAAATTAGTAATGGATTTTTACATCTATCTTCATAAAGCATATTCGTCCATCATTTTATTTTCTTGTGATTTCTTGGTCTGGTATTGTTACCAGAGTAATACCGCCCTCATAAAATAAATTGGGAAGTCCCTTCATTTCTTTTGCTGGAAGACTTTCTGTAGATTAGGTCTTATATGTTCCTTGGAGGCTTAATAGAATTCACCAGAGAAGCCACCTGAGTCTGGTATTTTCTTTGAAGGGAGATTTGACTACAAATTCATATATATATATATATATATATATATATATATATATATATATATATTCATGTTATCTATTTTTTTCTTGAGTAAATTTAGTAGTTTATTTCTTTCAAGAAATTTGCCTATTTATCTCTAAATTGTGGAATGGATGGCATAAAGTTAGTTGTTCATAGTATCACCTTATTATCTATTTAATGCCTTTAATATTAGTAAGGATTCTTCTTCTTACATTCCTGATATTGGTAATCTGTGTCTTTTTTTTTTAACTAATAATTCTGACTAGAGGATTATCAATTTTATTAACATTTCCCCAAAAAAGCATTTGGTTTTCTTCTTTTTAAGATTTTATTTATTTGAGAGAGAGAGAGAGCAAGAGCAGAGGGAGAAACAGACTCCCCACTGAGCAAGGAGCCCAATGCAGGACTCGATCCCAGGACCCTGGGATCATGAGCTGAGCTGAAGACAGACGCTCAACTGACTGAGCCACCCAGATGCCCAGCATTTGGGTTTTTTTAACATTCCCTAGAGTTTGTTTCATATTTGAACTTTGTTCTTTTTATAATTATTTCACTCCTTACTTTGTGTTTAATTTGTTCTTATTTTTCACTTTTTTTGAGATATAAGTTTAGATCATTGATTTTGAGGACCTCTTTTTTCTAATAAAAGTATTTAAAACTTAAATTTCCCTCTAAGCAATGCTTCCCACAAATTGCGGCAAGTTGTAATATTAATTCATTTCAAAACATTTGCTAATACATTGCCTTTCTTTCTGAGCTCATGAGTTATTTAGTTCTGTTAGTTGATTAATAAATACTTGGAGATATTCCAGATATCTTTCTGATATTCATATCTAGTTTAATTGTTACAGTGAGAAAACATACTTAAAACTTACTGAGGGGTGCCTGGGTGGCTCAGTCATTAAGCGTTTGCCTTAGGCTCAGGTCATGATCCCAGGGTTCTGGGACAGAGGCCCATGTCCAGCTCCCTGCTCAGCAGGAAGCCTGCTTATCCCTCTTCCACTCCCCCCTGCTTGTGTTCCCTCTCTCACTGTGTCTCTCTCTCTCAAATAAATAAATAAAAATCTTAAAAAAAACACTTATTGAGACTCCCTTTATAGTGTAAAATGTGATCTATTATCTCCATAATGTTTTATGTATATTGAAGAGAATTTGTATTCTGTTGTCATTTGGTGGGACTTTTATAATGTCAATTTGGTAAAGTTGATTATTAGTATTTTTCAATTTTTCTATATACTTACTGATTTTCTGTCTACTTTTCTATACATTAATGAAAGAGAATCAACAACATTTAATTATAATTATGTATTTATCTATTCTCTTTTTTAATCACTTATTTATATTTTTTTCATGTATTTCAGCCTTTATAATATGGTACATAAACATTTATTCTGAATTGTATTATCCCTTGATCAGTTTATCCTTTTGTTATTACAGAATATTCTACATTATCTCTGGTAATATTCCTTGCTCTGAGTCTATTTTAATATAAATATGACTACTCCACTGTTTCCTTTTATTTTTAATATATCTGTGTCTTTATGTCTAAAGTGGGTTTCTTGTAGATAGCAAATAGTTGAGTATTGCTTTTTTAATCCATTTTGATCATCTCTGTCCTTTAATTGTAGTGTTTAGACCATTTACCTTTAATGTAATTATTAATATGGTTGAATTAAAACCTACCATCTTGTTACTTGTTTTCTATGTGTCTTATTGTTAGCTTTTCTTCTTTTCCCGCTTTATTTTAAATAAAATTAGTGGTTCTTTAAGATTCTTTTTTTTTTTTTTTACTTATAGCTAATTAGCTCTACCTCTTCAAATTGTTATTGCTATTTTTAGTTGTTGCTCTAGGCTTTAAAATATACTTTTTGCTATCACAGTCTAAATTTAAATAATATTAGAATTGTTTAAATAACAAATTCCATTTAAAAGTGTAAGAATCTTATAATAGTATGCTTCCATATTCTTTAGATCTTTTCTTTTTGCTATTTTTGTCACACATTTTATTTCTAGAGAAGTTATAAATCCCCTAATACATTTTTATCACTTTTGCTTTAAACAATAAACTATCTTTTAAAGAGATTTAAAAAGAAGAAAACATATTTTCTATAAACTTACTTTTTATCCATTTTGGAGCTCACCATTCCTTTACATAGAGCCAAGTTTCCATCTGATGTAATTTGCTTTCTGCCTAAAAAACTCCTCTTAACACTTCTATAGTTCAGGTCTGCTGAAAAAAAGAATTCTCTCAGCAATAAAAGTCTTTATTGCACTTTCATATTTGAAAAATATTTTTAACTAAGTATAGAATTTTAGCTTCTAAAAGAATTTGGCTTCTTTTAGGAGAAGCAGTTGTTACTTTAACAACAACAAACTCAAAAGACAGGTATGATTAATTAGCCAAGAATGAAGATAAAATGGAATTCTTTTAAAAAGACATTTTATACAAAGTAAAGCAGAAAAAGAGAAAAATGAATAAGATATCCATAGCAAACATATAACAAGATGGTAGATTTCAACCCAATCATACTGATAATTACATTAAATGGTCTAAACATTACTATTAAATGGCAGAGATTATCAGATTGAATTTTAAAAAGCAAAATCCAATTATATGTTATCCATAAGAAACTCATTTTGAATATAAAGATACAGATATAGCCTTAGAAATGGATGGTAAAAGATAAACCAGACAAGAACTGTTCTATTTAGTACTTTAAATCTATTGCTCCATTGTATTCTAGCTTGTATAGTTTTTATTGAGCTGTCTCCATCATTTTTGTCTTTGTCCTTCTGTGCCTTTTTTTTTCCCCCTCTGGGTGCCTTTTTCTCTGGGTGCTTTCAAGATTTTCCATTTATGACTAGCTTTTTATCAATTTAATTATAATGTGGCTTGATGTGGCTTTATGTTTCTTTTGTTTAGGATTTGTAAGTCTTCAATCTGTGAGTTTATATTTTTCATCAAATTAAGAAATTTTAGGCCATTTTTCTTAAAATGTTCTTTGTGGTTCCCATCCCTCTTCTCTTTCTGGGACTTCAATTATACACATGTGAAACTCTCAGGTGTTTTCCACAACTCACTGAAGCTCTGTACATTTTATCTCTCTGGTCTTAATTTTGGATCATTTCTATGGTTATATATGCAAACTCACTGATCTTTATTCTGAAGGGCAGATAATTGAATTTATTTAGTAAAGAAATTACTGAGTAGGAAAGTAACTCAGAGAAGGCATTTCTGTAAATGATTAACGTAACCTGAATATGCAGCATGCTTTATGAAAGAGTGTCTCAAGAAAGACTCAAGAGATCAAAACAGAAATCTAGATAAAAACAGATCAAAGACTAAACTGGGATTGTGGCATAGAAAACTGAAAGAAATCAAAGTATGAAGTAGATATTTTAAAGGGAAATGTATATAGTTTAGTAGAGTATATAAAGATACTAAAAAGAGGGATAACTCAAGATAAAGTCATTTCAAATTTAAATGACCAGGAAAATGATGGTATCAATTAGGAGATAGACAGTTTAGGTAAGGAGAGTGATGAAATTAATTTTAGGTTAATTTAGATTATACAAGTGTAATAAGCATCCTGGAAGAAACCGGATATAAATAACTGAAGCTCAAGTGAAAAGTCAACCCTAGAGATATTTATATATTTAGTGACAATTAGCATAGTTGAACAAAAAAATACTGATCAATTCTCTATACAAAAAATCTACACTGAGAAAAAGCACAGTAAGCTAGGGGACTAGATCTTTATAAATAAGCTTAGGAAGAGAAGGAAAGAGAAAAGTTTAAAAAGCAACAGAAATGAAAGAATAGTTCAAGAAATAAAAGGGAATGCAGAATAGCTTAAAGTCATAAAAGCTGATAGAAACATTATTAGGGGATGAGACCCAGAGTTTCAATATTATAAACTTCTGCAGAAACTTCAAGAAAAAATAAAAACCGAAAAAATGACATCTTAATGATACTCAAGAGGGACAGTCAAATTAACAGTAGAAATGTTTACTTATCAAACAGGAAGCAATCAGGCTGGAAGAAATTTACTTACAGGACTCAAAAGTGCCCCACCATTCTCTGACAACCAAGTGTAGAAGAGTAACAATTTCTAACCAGATACAGAGAACTTCAAGTATGCAGACCTTTCCTATATTAGGAAAAGGGGTAACAGCAAAGTGCCATAAAAGGTATGCTTTAAATATTTAGAGTGGTTTAACATTCACATTTCCACAAAACAAGTCTACCTTAAAACATCATCACCGAGTATAATAAACAAAACATCTGACCCTAATCTCAGCTTGGGTTTCCACAAAAAGTTTATAAAATAAGTTTAAAAAGACATAAAAGTAAAGTTACAATTATAACAGAACTACAAACAGTCTCTAAATTTTAAAATAAAAATAACAGGGTATCCAAAAAGTAGAATTCACATTTGTCCTTCAATTGTTTGTAAATGCATTTCAAATAAATCTAACTCCATAACTCTGTTCAGATCTCTCTATGGTCTATTAAATCAAGAATGTTGAGTAACAGGAAGTAAAGTGAGTTCTTTCATAACTAGTATCCACAATGTCACACCTCATACAGTTTTCTTCAACCATCCTCCCTTTATTATTATTGGTAAACCCACACTCTAAGAATATCTGCATTTTAAGAATCTGAAAAATGTATCCCCAAATCATTTGTTCAGGAGTTTGGGGAATATTCTCTTTTAAAACTCATGCACAATAATTGAGTTAACTCATGCCCCAATTTTTTTAAAGGCAGATATTTTTAGTGATAAGCTGTTAATGAATGTCACAAATATCTGAAATTATAGAACTGTTTTCATCACTGGAATCTATTGTGTGTTTACCTGGGAACAATGACAAAACTCAAAAAACTTTATAATCCTGCATGAAATTGATTCGTTAGACAAAAGCCAGACAGCCTTAATGTGGCCAATCCAAAGAAATAGAAAAACCATTTTCAGTTCCTACTCGGGTTTTTGTCCTGGCTACTCCTATAAACACCGCCATATTTCATAATATATGGTATAATTTAAATATTAAAAATTCAAGAGAATTGAAACTTATTAGAAATTATGAAGTTTAAGAAGATTGCTAGATACAAGATCAGAAAACAATAATTAATTTGCTTCCTAACAGCAACAAACAATGCAAACATTTAGTACCAAAATAGCTAATATATCAGAATTGGTTGGGTCTGAAAGAAACAGAGAACAAAATTATAGTAACTTAAACAAATTAAGGTTAATTTTTCTCACATGTCAAAAAATCTGAAGGTAAGCACTCACATGATTCAGCTACTCTACAATGTCAGCGAGTACCTGAGGGCTTTTTTCCATCCGTCTGACTGCCATGTTTTTATACCTATGTTTTGTCATTTCTTATTCACAGAATAGGTGAAGTATCTCTAAGCACCATGACTTCATACTTGCACCACAAACAGGAAGAACAGGAAAAGGATATTACCAGTAACATACCTTTTTCCAGAAAATAAATCTTCCTAATAACCACTCCATTGGACTTAAGTGCCATTGGCCAGAACTAGGTCATATGTTTACCTCAAGCTGCAGGATTAAGAATTGCTACTAGATTAGCCAATACACAAAGCCTGCCACAGACTCTTCAAAACTCATCAAAAATATATAAGTTAACTAGAAATAAAATTTAATAAAATACATGCAAAAATGTAACGGAGAAAATAATAATTTATTCAAAGACATAAAAGAAGACTTAAATACATGAAGATATATATTTAGGAATAGAAAGAATCAGTAAAGGTAGCAATTATCCCCTATTAAATTATCATAAATTTTACCAACTTTAGTTATACCTGGTCACCTGTAGAGATAGCTGTAAAGAGAAAAGGGTAGAAAATGTGTCTTTGTATCTAAAATATTTCATTTATTTAAAAAGAGATTATTAAAAAGATTTATTTTCATTCATTTATTTCATTTATTTAAAAAAATTGTTGAATCACACTATATTGTACACCTTTTAAACATACAGCATTAAGTGAGAAATAAATTCATACTGTGTTAAACCATGTGATTTAGGAGTACTTTGTTAATTCAGCATAACTGGTTTATCTAATATAGATAAAAACACATAAGCAGTGTGAGTAAGTAAATTATGAACTGAAATTAAAATGTAGAAGAATGTATAGCCCAACTTTTATATGAAATAAAATAAATATGAATCCATGTATAAAATGGAAAAAGTAATAACCACACTGTACATTAAACTTTACCCAAATATTACCATTTTATCAGTTAATCAAATCTTTATTAAAAGGAATTTTCTGCTATGCAGTTCTTAACCCTGAAAAGTTATGAACTGGTAAAAAAAAAAAAGCAACATGTTATCACCACATGAAGTTAGACTGCATTCATGACTAATAAGCCAAGGACATAAGATCTTATTGGAAGCAATATGGCCACAGAGAGCAGGACCCAAGGCAGAAAACTGGAGTTCAAAGTTCACCTTTGCTCAGGGTGGGATGAAGAACAGCAGCAGTAGCTGTTAGCAATAGTATGTGCACAGATTTCGAGAAACTGAGTGCTTGCTATATGCCATCAATGTTTTACCACTCCAAAAGAACTTACTCTAATCATTTCTTTACCCTTCCATTTGTTTCCTCCGACCCTCCCCCATAAAAAAAAAAAAATTGGATCTTTTGGTTCTTACATTAAACAGCTTTGGCAAGACCACACCCACATCTAAGGGAGATTGCGGAGTCAGTACCCAGAGGTCCTTGATCAGTATCTCTGCCTCTAGCTTTATAGTAAAGTTCATTTGTCCTC
This sequence comes from Callorhinus ursinus, assembly GCF_003265705.2. Lineage (NCBI taxonomy): Eukaryota > Metazoa > Chordata > Mammalia > Carnivora > Otariidae > Callorhinus > Callorhinus ursinus. The sequence goes on from NW_027397066.1 coordinate 105,822,343, forward strand.
AATCCACCCACTGACTCAGAACCTTAAGTGGATGGTTTTTATGTGAGTTATGAGACTCATTTTAGACCTAAAGATACCTGCATATTGAAAGTGACAGGGTGGAAAAACATTTATGACCCAAATGGATGGCAAAAGAATGCTGGAATAACAATATTTATATTGGACAAACTAGACTTTTTTGTTCTTGTATTGTTTTTATCCCACTTTGGTATCAGGGTAATACTGGGCTCATAGAATGATTTTGAATATGTTTCCTTAATTCCATTATTTGTAAGATTTTGAAAAAGACTATCAATTTTTTTAAGGGTTGGTAGAATTTATCAATGAAACCTGTAGTCTTGGGTTTTTCTGTGCTGGGAGATTTCTGATTCCTAATTCAACTTTCATTCTTGTTATTGGTCTAAGAAGATTCCTATTTCTTGGATTCAAGATTCATGATTCAATCTTGGTAACTTGGGCATTTTTAGGAGTTATCTAGGGTTTTTTTCAAAGTTATCTCATTTGTTAGTATACAAATGTTTATAGTAATGTTATCACACTATGTATTTCTGTGGTATCTGTTTTATTGATTTCCACTTCTCATTTTTGAGTCTTCTTAAGAAAAAAATCTTAGGAATGTAGTTAAAGCATTGCTAATTTTCTTTATTTTTTTGGAAAAACTGGTCATTACTTTCAATGTTATGTTATTGTTTATTCTGCTATTTTATTTCTGATTTTTCTTTGTTATTTCCTTCCCCTACTAAATTTCAGATAAGTTTCTTCTTTTTCTAGTTCCTTATACTACAATGCTAAGTTGTTTGTTTGAACTTTTTTCTTAACATAAGCATTTATAGCATAAAAATTAAAAACAGAATTACCATATAATCTAGTAATTCCACTACTATTTACACATAAAAAAACACTAATTCAAAAAGATATATGCACTCCTATGTTTACTGCAGCATTATTTACAGTAGCCAAGATATGGAAGCAACCCAAGTGTTCATCAATAGCTGAATGGATAAAGAAGAGGTGGAGATATATATATATAGAGATAGATAGATAGATAGATAGATAGATAGATAGATAGATAGATAGATGATAGACAGATATAGATAGATATACACACAATGGAATATCACTCAGTCATAAAAAATGAAATCTTGCCTTTTGTAACAACATGGAGGGATCTAGAGGGTATACTGCTAAGTGCAATAAGTCAGTCAGAGAAAGACAAATACCATATGATTTCACTTATATGTGAAATTAAAGAAACAAAACAAATGAACAAAGGAAAAAAGAGACAAACAAAAAACCAGACTCGGATTAAGAGTACATCTACCGGGGTGCCTGGGTGGCTCAGTCGTTAAGCATCTGCCTTCAGCTCAGGCCATGATCCCAGGGTCCTGGGATCAAGTCCCGCATCGGGCTCCCTGCTCAGTGGGAAGCCTGCTTCTCCCTCTCCCACTCCCCCTGTTTGTGTTCCAGCTCTCGCTATCTCTCTCTGTGAAATAAATAAAATGCTTTTTAAAAAAAAAAGTACATTTACCTTGATGAGCACTGAGCAGCATACAGAATTGTTGAATCACTATATTGCACACCTGAAATTAATATAACAATGTATGCTAATTATACTGGAATTAAAAAATAAATTAATTTTAAAAATCCATCTTGCTCACGTCTTTAAGCTTTAGGTGATATAGTTGACTAGAGAAGCTGGTAAGAAGAATAAACTTAGTTGAAAAAAACCTATGAAACAAAATAAGTAAAGCAAATGCAAAAACCAGTATAGAATCAGATCACAAGTCACCATTCCTCCCATCTAATACAATAATGAAAAAAGATGTATACATATTGTAGGTGAGGGTGCAGAGGATGGACATTCTCACATACTGTGAGAGCATTCCTGGTTTAATCACTCTGGAATCAATTTCATTTTATGTATCAAAATTGTAAATACTCATCACATTTTCACCCAGAAATTCTACTTACATTAGTTTATCTTAAGGAAATTTAAAACGCAGATTCATTGCAAAATAATTTATACCAAGGAAAAATCTATACCTAAACTAGACAAGATGACATATTAAGTAAATCATAAAATATCCATATACTACAATTCTTGAAACGACTAAAAATATGTAATAAGAGACTATTGAAGAATGAGAATATGTCCATGATATTTTTATTAAGAAGTCAGGTTATAAACAATATAGCTGGTATGAGCTCAGTTTTGTAAAACACACATATATACATATACATTCATACCCAAACACTTAGACACACATTCATAAAGACTAAATATACATTTTTGCAAAAGTCACCTACCTCTGGATCACAGGCACCTTAGCAGTTTTTTTGGGCTCTTCCTTGAGTAGGACATACCAAAGTTCCCAAGGAACATGCTAGAAGAGTTCTTTGTCACTAGTTTTATTTTGCTGAGTGAAGTACTCCAGCTGAGGGGAAGAACCCCAGTACTAAGGGCAATAAAGGGATACCCCATAGGGGAGTTTACAGGTGTGGCTTGTGGAGAAAGAAAAGGGGATAAAAAGATAGCAAGAGAAACAAGGGAGACAGGAAAAAATTATTTTAGGAAGTTTTGCATTGTGGTATGCAACTGAACTGCTCTTCTATCATCTCAAGAATTTCAATAAATGCTTCAGCGTTTGACAAAGCGTTTGGCTTTGTGGTAGGGCTTGAGGAAAATGTTGCTTATTTGGATTTGCTGGTTTGTTTAGATGGAAATTTTTGGAGATGCAATAAAATTCTGAGCCTGGCCTCTGGAGGAATATTTTTATTTCATATAGAAGACCAGGCCAGTCCCACATAGCAAGGAAAAGCTGTGGGCATCAACTCAAAAAGGAAAAGGAAAGGGTCGGGTATAAATATCACTAAGCAAAATACTCATCTTATTATCCAAGCCATGGTGGATCAGACAGTGAAAACTCACACAAAAGGTGACAGAAAGCAGACAGGAAAGGCAGTTGGCACTTGATATAGCTAACAACAGATGTCAAGAACAAAGTTACTGAGAGACTCAGGTTCAACATAAGAAATTCAACTCACTTCAGTACTAATCAGCAGCCCATCTGGAGGATACAGAATGCATGACAGAAACCAAATAACTTAGGGTGAAATTTTTAAAAGAAAACCAAATCATTTGGATGCCAGGGTGCCAAAAATAGAAGGCAACATATATTTAACCTTAGCCAATTAGTTATTTTTACAGCTCTTATTAAGATCCTCTGACTTATGTAAGTATTGTACCTAGAATGTAAACTAGTCCTAAATGTGCTTACCTCTCGGGAGGAGCAAGATGGTGGAGGAGTAAGAGACCTAAATTTCGTCTGGTCCCAGAAATTCGGCTGGATAGGGATCAAACCATTCTGAACACTATGAACTCAACAGGAGAGTGAAGAAAAGAAGAGCAGCAACTCTCTGAACAGAAAAACGATCACTTTCTGGAAGGTCGGATGTGCAGAGAAGTGAATCCGAGGCGATATTTGGGAAGATAGACAGTGGGGGGAGGGGGACCTCCACCAGCCACTACTGGCAAGTGATAGAGCAGCAGAGCACAAAATCTGAAATTTTAGAGGTCCACTCCACTGAGGGACATCGCTACAGAGGCTAAGCCGGGGGTGGAACCCTCATTGGGACAGTGTGGTCTCAGGACCCTCAGGGTCACAGAAAGACTGGGGGGTACCTGAGTGCAGCAGAGCTCCCAGGTAACGGAGCAGGGAAGCCGGCTGCAGAGACAAAGCCGACACGCGGGCTCTCAGCTCAGGGTTGCCATAAACCGTGATTCACAGCACAGTTGGGCCACTGCTCTTCCAGAAGGGACCCAACAAGCGGCAGATCTGGGGAGACTCCCCTGCCACCCCTGGGAGGAGAAGCATGGGTGCGCAACACAGGAATCTGCTGGGTTTGGAGACTCCAAACAGGGTCGTGTGCCAGAGATAGAAACACTCGGTCACAGGCTGGGTGAGCATGGAGTGCGACCGGAGACCGGGGAGACGGGAGTAATTGACTGCTTTTCTCTGGGGGCTCACTGAGGGGGGGGCCGAGTTCTCGGCCCTTCCGGGGTGGAGATTGGGAGCCCGTCATTTTCACTCTTGTCCTCTAAACCTATACAGAAAGCTTGCAGGGAACAAAAGCTCCCGAGAGCAAACCAGAGCAGATTGCTTAGCCCAGACTGGCAAGGGCGGGGCAATTCCACCTCCGGCAAAGACATTTGAGAACCACGTCAACAGGCCCCACCCCCAGAAGATCAGCAAGAACAGCCAGCCGAGACCAAGTTTACCGATCAGTGAGAATGGAAAAATGCCAGCACTGGGGGAATACAGCACATAGAATTCATGGCTTTATTCCCATGATTCTTTAGTCTTTCAAAGTTAATTTTTTTTAACTTTTTCTTTTTTTTTAATTTTTCTTTTTCCCTTTTCAACCAACATCTTATCAATCCCTTTTTTAAAAATATTTTTTATTTTTCATTTTTAGAGTCATATTCTATCCCTTCATAGTAGTTAACCTTATTTTTGGTATATATATATATACATATATATATATATGGTTGTTCTCTCTTGAAATTTGGGATACATTTTCTTCTAATAGACCAAAATATACCCTAAATCTCTAGTGTATGGCTTTGTTCACATTCTTTCCTTTTTTTTTAATCCTCTTCTTTCTTTTTTCAACCAACTTCTTATCAATTCCTTTTATAAAACCTTTTATAATTTACATCTTTACATTCATATCCCATCCCTTCATCATATTTACCCTTATTTTTCTACATATATAAGTTTTTCTTTCTTTAAAATTTTGGGAGGCACTTTCTTCTGACAGACCAAAATACGCCCAAAATCTAGCGTGTGGCACCCTGATCATATTTGATCATATTCTGTTTTTTTATTTGTTTGTTTTTATCTTTATCTTTTTCTTTTTTTTCTCTTTTTTTTTTTTTTTTTTTTTTTT
>NW_027397066.1:105827392-105873489 GCF_003265705.2 Callorhinus ursinus
TTTTCTCTTTTTTTTTTTTTTTTGTTCTTTCCCTTTCTTTTCCCCTGGTTTCAGATTTCTTCTTGATTTGTTTAGTGTATATTTTTCTGGGGTCATTGTTACCCTCTTAGCATTTTGTTCTCTCATTCACCTATTCTCCTCTGGACAAAATGACAAGACGGGAAAAAATCACCTCAAAAAAAAAAAGGGGGGGGACAGTACCACTGCAAGGGACCTAATCAATACGGACATTAGTAAGAACTCAGAACAAGAGTACAGAATGACGATTATAAAGATACTAGCTAGGCTTGAAAAAAGCATGGAAGATATTAGAGAAACCCTTTCTGGAGAAATAAAAGAACTAAAATCTAACCAAGTCGAAATCAAAAAGGCTATTAATGAGGTGCAAAAAAAAAAAAAAAAACGGAGGCTCTAACTGCCAGGATAAATGAGGCAGAAGAGAGAATTAGTGATATAGAAGACCAAATGATGGAATACAAAGAAGCTAAGAAAAAGGAAGATAAACAACTACTGGATCACGAGGGCAGGTTTCAAGAGATAAATGATACCATAAGATGAAACAATATTAGAATAACTGGAATCCCAGAAGAAGAAAAAAGAGAGAGGGGCAGAAGGTATACTGGAGCAAATAATAGCAGAAAACTTCCCTAATTTGGGGAAGGAAACAGGCATCAAAATCCAGGAGGCACAGAAAACCCCTCTCAAAATCAATAAAAATAGGTCAACACCCCAACATCGAATAGTAAAACTTATGAGTCTCGGAGATAAAGAGAAAATCCTGAAAGGAGCTCGGGAGAAGAGATATGTAACCTACAATGGTGGAAACATTAGATTGGCAACAGACCTATCCACAGAGACTTGGTAGGCCAGAAAGGACTGGCATGATATATTCAGAGCATGAAATGAGAAAAATATGCAGCCAAGAATACTATATCCAGCTAGGCTGTCATGAAAATAGGAGAGATAAAAAGCTTCCAGGACAGGGGTGCCTGCGTGGCTCAGTCGGGTAAGCGTCTACCTTCTGCTCAGGTCAGGATCCCAGGGTCCTGGGATCGAGCCCTACATCAGGCTCCCTGCTCAGTGGGGAGCCTGCTACTCACTCTCCCTCTGCTTGCAGCTCTCTCTGCTGTGCGCTCTCTCTCTCTCTATCTGTGTCAAATAAATAAATAAATTCTAGAAAGAAAAAAAAAGGCTTCCAGGAAAAACAAAAACTAAAGAAATTTGCAAACACAAAACCAGCCCTACAAGAAATATTGAAAGGGGTCCTCTAAGCAAAGAGAGAGCCTAAAAGCAACATAAACCAGAAAGGAACACAGACAATATAGAGTAACAGTCACCTTACAGGCAATACAATGGCACTAAATTCATATCATTCAATAGTTACCAAGAATGTAAATGGGCTAAATGCCCCAATCAAAAGACACAGGGTATCAGACTGGATAAAAAAACAAGACCCATCAATATGCTGTCTGCAAGAGACTCATTTTAGACCCAAAGACACCCCCAGGTTGAAAGTGAGGGGGTGGAAAAATATTTACCATGCTAGTGGACACCAAAAGAAAGCTGGGGTGGCAATCCTTATATCAGACGAATTAGATTTTAAAACAAAGACTATAATAAGAGAAGAGGAAGGACACTGTATCATACTTAAAGGGTCTATCCAACAAGAAGATCTAACTATTGTAAATATCTATGCCCCTAACAGGGGAGCAGTCATTTATAGAAGGCAATTAATAACAAAAGGAAAGAAACACATCGACAACAATACAATAATAGTGGGGGACTTTAACACCCCCCTGACTGAAATGGACAGATCATCTAAGCAAAAGATCAACAAGGAAATAAAGACTTTAAATGACACATTGGACCAAATGGACTTCACAGATATATTCAGAACATTCCATGTCAAAGAAACAGAATACACTTTCTTCTCTAGTGCCCATGGAACATTCTCCAGAACAGATCACATCCTAGGTCACAAATCAGGTCTCAACTGGTACCAAAAGATTGGGATCATTCCCTGCATATTTTCAGACCACAATGCTTTGAAACTAGAACTCAATCACGAGAGGAAAGTTGGAAAGAACTCAAATACATGGAGACTAAAGAGCTTCCTACTAAATAATGAATGGGTCAATCAGGAAATTAAAGAAGATTTAAATAATTCATGGAAACAAATGAAAATGAAAACACAACTGTTCAGAATCTTTGGGATGCAGCAAAGGCGGTCCTAAGAGGAAAGTATATAGCAATACGAGCCTTTCTCAAGAAACAAGAAAGTCTCAAATATACGATCTAACCCTACACCTAAAGGAGCTGGAGAAAGAACAGCAAATAAAGCCTAAACACAGCAGGAGAAGAGAAATAATAAAGATCAGAGCAGAAATCAATGAAATAGAAACCAAAAGAACAGTAGAACAGATCAACAAAACTAGGAGCTGGTTCTTTGAAAGAATTAACAAGACTGATAAAAACCTGGCCAGACTTATCAAAAAGAAAAGAGAAAGGACCCAAATCAACAAAATCATGAATGAAAGAGGAGAGATCACAACCAACACCAAAAAAATACAAACAATTATAAGAACATATATTGAGCAAGTATATGCCAGCAAATTAGATAATCTGGAAGAAATGGATGCATTCCTAGAGATGTATAAACTACCAAAACTGAACCGGGAAGAAACAGAAAAACTGAACAGACCTATAACCACTAAGGAAATTGAAGCAGTCATCAAAAATCTCCCCACAAACAAGAGCCCAGGGCCAGATGGCTTCCCAGGGGAATTCTACCAACATTTAAAGAAGAATTAGTACCTATTCTTCTGAAACTATTCCAAAAAATACAAATGGAAGGAAAACTTCCAAACTCGTTTTATTTGGCCAGCATTACGTTGATCCCCAAACCAGACAAAGACCCCATCAAAAAGGAGAATTACAGACCAATATCCTTGAAGAACATGGATGCCAAAATTCTCACCGAAATACTAGCCAATAGGATCCAACAGTACATTAAAAGGATTATTCACCATGACCAAGTGGGATTTATCCCTGGGCTGCAAGGTTCGTTCTACATCCGCAAATCAATCAATGTGATACAATACATTAATAAAAGAAAGAACAAGAACCATATGATTCTCTCAACAGATGCAGAAACAGCTTTTGACAAAGTACAGCATCTTTTCTTGATCAAAACTCTTCAGAGCATAGGGATAGAGGGTACATACCTCAATATCATAAAAGCCATCTATGAAAAACCCACAGAGAATATCATTCTCAATGGGGAAAAACTGAGAGCTTTCCCCCTAAGGTCAGGAACGCGGCAGGGATGTCCACTTTCACCACTGCTATTCAACATAGTATTAGAAGTCCTAGCCACATCAATCAGACAACAAAAGAAATAAAAGGCATCCAAATCGGCAAAGAGGAAGTCAAACTCTAACTCTTTGCAGATGATATGATACTGTATGTGGAAAACCCGAAAGACTCCACCCCAAAACTGCTAGAACTCATACAGGAATTCAGTAAAGTGGCAGGATATAAAATCAATGCACAGAAATCAGTGGCATTCCTATACACAAGCAGCAAGACAGAAGAAAGAGAAATTAAGGAGTCGATCCCATTTAAAATTGCACCCAAAACCATAAGATACCTAGGAATAAATCTAACCAAAGAGGCAAAGAATCTGTACTCAGAAAACTATAAAATACTCATGAAGGAAATCGAAGAGGACACAAAGAAATGGAAAAACTTTCCATGCTCATGGATTGGAAGAACAAATATTGTGAAGATGTCTATGCTACCTAGAGCAATCTACACATTTAATGCAATCCCTATCAAAATACCATCAACTTTTTCAAAGAAATGGAGCAAATAATCCCAAAATTTGTATAGAACCAGAAAAAACCCTGAATAGCCAGAGGAATGTTGAAAAAGAAAAGCAAAGCTGGTGGCATCACAATTCCAGACTTCCAGCTCTATTACAAAGCTGTAATCATCAAGACAGTATGGTACTGGCACAAAAACAGACACATAGATCGGTGGAACAGAATAGAGAGCCCAGAAATGGACCCTCAACTCTATGGTCAACTCATCTTCAACAAAGCAGGAAAGAATGTCCAATGGAAAAAAGACAGTCTCTTCAACAAATGGTGTTGGGAAAATTGGACAGCCACATGCAGAAGAATGAAACTGGACCATTTCCTCACATTACACACAAAAATAGACTCAAAATGGTTGAAAGACCTAAACCTGAAACATTAGTCCATCAAAATCCTAAAGGAGAACACAGGCAGCAACCTCTTCGACCTCAGCCGCAGCAACCTCCTCCTAGAAACATCACCAAAGGCAAGGGAAGCAAGGGCAAAAACGAACTATTGGGACTTCATCAAGACACAAAGCTTTTGCACAGCAAAAGAAAGAGTCAACAAAACCAAAAGACAACCAACAGAATGGGAGAAGATATTTGCAAATGACATATCAGATAAAGGGCTAGTATCCAAAATCTATAAAGAACTTATCAAACTCAACACCCAAAGAACAAATGATCCAATCAAGAAATGGGCAGAAGACATGAACAGACATTTTTCCAAAGAAAACATCCAAATGGCCAACAGACACGTGAAAAAGTACTCAACATCACTCGGCATCAGGGAAATCCAAATCAAAACCTCAGTGAGATACCACCTCACACCAGTCAGAATGGCTAAAATTAACGTCAGGAAATGACAGATGTTGGCAGGGATGCAGAGAAAGGGGAACCCTCCTACACTGTTTGTGGGAATGCAATCTGGTGTAGCCACTCTGGAAAACAGTATGGAGGTTCCACAAAAAGTTGAAAATTGAGCTACCCTACGACCCAGCAATTGCACTGCTGGGTATTTACCCCAAAGATACAAACGTAGGGATCCGAAGGGGTATTTGCACCCCGATGTTTATAGCAGCAACGTCCACAATAGCCAAACTATGGAAAGAGCCAAGATGTCCATCGACAGATGAATGAAGAAGATGTGGTATATATAAATGTATATATACATATATATGTGTATATATACAAGGGAATATTATGCAGCCATCAAAAAGAATGAAATCTTGCCATTTGCAACGACGTGGATAGAACTGGAGGGTGTTATGCTGAGTGAAATAAGTCAATAAGAGAAAGACATGTATCATATGATCTCACTGATATGAGGAATTCTTAATCTCAGGAAACAAACTGGGGGTTGCTGGAGTGGTGGGGGGTGGGAGGGATGGGGTGGCTGGGTGATAGACATGGGGGAGGGTATGTGCTATGGTGAGCACTGTGAATTGTGTAAGACTGTTGAATCATAGACCTGTACCTCTGAAAGAAATAATACATTATATGTTAAAAAAAAAAAAAAAGATAGTTGGAAGGGAAAAAATGACGGGGGGGAAATCGGAGGGGGAGATGAACCATGAGAGACTATGGACTCTGAGAAACAAACTGAGGGTTCTAGAGTGGAGGGGGGTCAGGGGGTGGGTTAGCCTGGTGATGGGTATTAAAGAGGGCACGTACTGAATGGAGCACTGGGTGTTATACCCAAACAATGGATCATGGAACACTACATCAAAAACTAATGATGTAGTGTATGGTGATTAACATAACATAATAAAAATAACAAAATAAAAAAATAAACTAATGATGTATGTTGATTAACATAATAAAAAAAGTATACCAAAAAACATGGAAGAAAGGAAAACACTACCATGTTGTGTTGACATTAATTCAAAATGTATTTATGACCCCCATTCCACAACTTCAGTTTGAGCTCTTATTTCTTGGGAAACCTAGAACTGAGAAAATGCACCTAAATCTACTATGAAGACCTTCCAATTCTATGCCATGTAACCTGCGCACCGAAAGAGAATAAAGAAGCTCAGAGGTCTCAGATTTCCCATATTTGAGTAATAGTATGTTTTTGTATGTGATACTCTAATAAAATATAAAGTTCTATATTCTGTGGCTAAAATCAGCAACACAAGAAACAACAGATGCTGGCAATGATGTGGAGAAAGGGGAACCCTCCTGCACTCTTGGTGGGAATGCAAACTGGTGCAGCAACTCTGGAAAACAGTATGAAGGCTCTTCAAAATTTAAAAATAGAACTACCCTACAATCCAGCAATTGCACTACTATGTATTTACCCAAAGAATATAAAAATACTAATTCAAGGGGATAAGTGCACCTTGATGCTTATAGCAGCATTACCTACAACAGCCAAACTATAGAAACAGCACAAGTGTCTATCGACTGATAGATGGATAAAGAAGAGGTGGTATATATACACAATGAAATATTACTCAGCCATAAAAAGAATGAAATCTTGCCATTTGCAGTGACATGGACGTAGCTGGCAGGGTATTATACAAAGCAAATAAGTCAGTCAAAGAAAGATAAATACCATGTGATTTCACTCAGATGTGGAATTTAAGAAATAAAACAAATGAGCAAAGGGGAAAAATAGAGAGAGAGAAAGAGAGAGGCAAATCAAGGAACAGACTTCTTAACTATATATATAACTGATGGTTGGTTACCACAAGGAGGTGGGGGGATGGGTGAAATAGGTGATGGGGAGTAAGGAGTGCACTTGAGATGAGCACAAGGTGGTGTATGGATGTTTTGAATCACTATATTGTACACCTGAAACTGATATTACATTATATGCTAATTTAAAATAAAGCAACACATATTTCAAACAAAAAACTCTATATTCTGCAATGGGATATTGGCTCTGTAAGAAGATGCACTGCTTACAAGTGCAAACTGTACAAGATTATGAGTCAAACCCTCTGAATTCATAGAGATTTTAACTGATAATAAAAAAATGACCATGATAAAGAGGCATGAAAAAGAAACTAAGATGCCAATGACTAATGCCTTAAGAAAGTAATTAACACTTGGCACTAGCCGAAAAGTTCACCATGTTGCTGTGTAGGTACATCTGTGATGTAATTCATTCAATGAAGTAGTACCCCCCCCTTAGCTGTGAAAGATACATTCCAAGTGGATGCCTGAAATTTAAATAATACCAAACCCCATACATGCTATTTTTTTCATATACATACATGCCTATTATAAAGTTTAATTTATAAATTAGGCGATAGTAAGAGATTAACAACTATAATAATGAAATAGAAAAATTATAATAATATACTATAATAAAAGTTATGTGAATATGGTCTCTTTCTCTCTCAAAATATCTTAATGTACTGTATTCACCCTTCTTGTGATGATGTGTGATGATAAAATGCCTACACAATGAGATGAAATGAGATGGCTGATGTAGGTATTGTGACAAAAGTGTTAGGCTACTACTGATCTTCCGAAAATACATCAGAAGAAGGATCATCTGCTTCCAAACTGTGAATGAACTCAGGTAACTGACACAGTGGCAAGCAAAACCATGGATAAGAAGGGACTACCGTATGACCTCCATATTACCCAAAAGAGAGTTTTAGCAAGCCTATCCTGCAACTCACTTGAAGGGTACCCACTCAGACACCAATATCCTCACTAACAGAAAAGCACATCCCTTCCCCCAGAAGCTTCAACAGCACACACTTTATTCAGTCCTGATTCAGATTCCAGAAGAGCAGTGCCATTTATTTGTTCTGAGCTGGACACTTGTAGGAGATGCATGAAACTAGAATCAACCCAAGAAAACAATGAGAGTAGCTATCCTTTAATGAATCTTACCAAATGCCAGGTACTGTACTAATCACTTTCCAGGCTTTAGTCATTTATTCTTCACAAAATACTTTGAGGTGTATATTACTATTCTTATAGACAAGGAAGCTGAAACCCATAGAACTGAAGCTACATATCCAACATCATATAGCTAATAAAAAAAAAAGAAACTAAGATTTTAATGAGGTCTGTCTAATGACAAAGACTTCTTTCTATTACAACGCTGTCTGGAATGATAGAGTTGCTCCTAGTTTCCACAGTTTCCAAGAGACTAATTACATTCAATCCCTTCAAGTTGATCCCAACCCTCAAAACCAATGTGCTATATAGCATGATGGCCACCCTGGAACAGAATCCCCTGTGAAATTTCCAGACTTCATCACCAAACACGTTTCACATGCATGGGATGATTTTTATAGCTAACTGACATCTTCTATAATCAGGAGAGAAACTGAATAGGAGAAAAGAAAAAAAGGTGTTGGGGTAGGGAAATAGGTGGGGAAGGGAACTAAGAAAAACAACAAGAGGGCAAGGATGAAAAGGGAAAGGGAGAACCAGAAGCTGAGACAGACACCAGATTATTATTTGAAAGCTGTTACTCTGCTAAATGACTCCAGAGTCTTTGAAAAGTAAGTGTGAAGAAATGAGAGACTTTTGCCAACAGACCCAGTAAAAATAAGCAGCTACAACAGTGTAGCCCATTGTTTTGAACCTTCCTCTAGCCTACTAACTAAATTTAAACATGACAGCCAGTTTAATAAATTCTTTCCACTGCTTTTTTATTTCTGTTTTTTTTAATACAGGTTGAAATCAGAACTTTCTCTGTTCCTTTTCTCCAACTTTGAAATAAGTCCTAACAAATTTTCTTAGACCCCAGTACCACCAATACTCGAAATGCTTATACACGTCCAGCTATGTTTCTAAGGGTCTTTGGGCTACTTTTTTTTTTCTGGTGATCACTTTATGACCTTATTTTGCCTCGTCATTACTACCTTTACCTTCAGCAAGCTAGATATAAGTAGTTTATCTAGTAGTACTTATGTTTTCTCCAGTAAAATTAAACAACTATGCCATGAACTTTAAAGCCAAGCCTTCAACATCACATTAATTTGATGTAGTTTTACTTCTGACTTCCCAATCACTTTAGTAAACTGTTTCCCTATTCTACTTGGACCAAGTGGTTAGTCATGTCAATACTACTCTGGCTGGCATGCTAGATTTCCTCACCATCCATACTCTGGCATAACCACTGTGTCACATCATACAGCACTAAAGCTGTATTTACCATTCACTAAGTGCCAGGCGCTGGGAGAGCTGCCATTCCACAATCATGGACAAGCTCCATAATCTCTTTTCTCATGTAGCCAGGCTAAAGAATATTCTCTGAAAGAGCTGATACTGGGTATCTTCCACAATACATTCATACTACCTAATCTGAGCTAGGCTCTTAAATTTTTTCTGAAATTCATCCCTTCATTCATACATATCAATATCTGTGCCAAACCTAATTCTAGGTATAGAAATACAAGAATAAATGAATCAGACAAAATCCCCACCATTGTGAAGCTTAAAATTTATGAGAAAAAAAGACAAAATAAAAGTATATAATATCAAATAATGGTAAGTGTTATGAAGAAGCAGGAATCCATCTAAATTTAGTTCTCTAATATATTCCCTTTAGTGGCTCTCTGAATTCGTTTTCACTGTGCTAATATTTGCAATCCTATAAACAATAGCAAAGACTACAGTTTGTCTCACTATATAGTCACTAAATCTCTGTAGACTACCTTTCCTTCAATTTTACAGATAAGAGAGAGGCTAGTAATCATTTATACTCTGGGCTCCGCTACAGCTCAAATTATCTGTACCTTCACCCACTGTCTTAGGGAGAATGTAAAAATAAAGTCAACTGAAGTGAAGTTGCAAGTAAAAATAAACTCAACCCAAGCTGGTTTATACAATAAAGGAAATTTATTGGCTAGTATAACTGAAAACTCTAGAATAATCAGGCTTTGCGTTCATGGCAAAATTTCCAGTTCTTTTGATTTTCTCTATTCTCTCCTTTTGCATGTTTAAGCTTCATCCTCAAGCTGGCTTCCCTCGATTGAAAGACAGCTGCCAACAGCATGCTTCCTCATTCGCATCCTGAGAGCAAGAGTGAGTCACTTTTACAGCATCACAAAAAATCCTAGAAATCCTAAACTCTGGCTAAACTACCACTGAAACAATTACCAGGAAATGCCTTGGTAAGATTGGATTGAATGTGAACCTATCAGTGGAGCAAAATGGAGGTCCAATATTATAATATGGGAGCTAAATATCACTGGAGAGTACATGTAGATCTATATTAGATACAATTTACATAAAATTTCAGTTAAGTCCAACTCCCAGAATTTGAGTTGTTTGCTCAGGTAGGTTTCCTGTACTTCCAGTAAGCTCCCTTGTCAAAAACAGGCAAGGACTATGGAATTTTGCTCTGTTTAATAGACATTTACCATCTATTTTCCACATGACATAATAATAATCAGGGAATTAAAACATAATAACTACTTAATTATACTTAACTCTAATACTATTATATGTACAATTCAATCATCATAGATCTCTTTGAATATTTTACTGACTGTGATCATCACTATGAATACCATCTATCAAGGTCTTTGCAAAGCACAGGAGTGACAATTAATAGTGACTTATAATGATTAAATGTTTGATGTCAGAAGTTTTCATGAACAAGCTTTTTTTTATTTCAAGAACACAGTGAGACACTGTATGCATATATTCCAAAATAAAGCTGATTCCTTCCCCAGGAACAAAGAATATCTCAAGCAAAATGGCCCACTGGGGTCCAGTGCAGAAGAAATACACAAGGTGGGGGGCATTATGTTGCCCGATTTCAAGCTATCTTACAAAGCAGTGATCACCAAGACAGCATGGTACTGGCACAAAAACACACATATAGACCGATGGAACAGAATAGAGCACCCAGATATGGAGCTTCAACTCTATGGTCAAATAATCTTCGACAAAGCAGGAAAAAATATGCAATGGAAAAAAAGACAATCTCTTCAATAAATGGTGCCAGTAAAATTGGACAGCTATATACAGAAGAATGAAACTCGACCATTCTCCTTTCTACCTTTCTTTAATGAATTTTCTTTTCAAATATAACATAGATGTATAAAATTAAAAGCATTGTTCCTATTAGAGGTATTACAAGTATCTAGAAGTAAGTTAGGGGATAATAGTGGTTATATGTTGCTTTTCCCTGCACAAAGCTCAGATTTTGCCATGCAATGCTACCTTTATCCTTGAATGAAGTTATGGTAGGTAAAACTATCTAACACAATCACTTTGGCTCCCCTATATTTGCAGTGTTCAATAGAGTATCTCAAAGGCTAATAATTTTTGGTTTCAATCCCAACACCAAGAGAAGAACCCTAAAAGGGGTGTGATTCTTTCTTGTTCTGGATCAGGGCTTCTCTGGTTCCTATGCTTTAGTGTTTTTTAAATTCTGAATCCACAGCTGTCTGACAAATCTCATTTTTTACTGTTTGCCAGAGACTCTTCCTATTGCAACTAAATAAATTAAACTTTAAAAAGGAAAAAAATTGGATGCAGAATAGTCCTTCTTACTTGGCTAAAATCCCTATATGTGGATAACTGCCTGTGCCATCTTTGCAGCAGACTGCCTATAACTTCAAATTTTGAAGAAACAAGCACGGATCTGGTATTTCATTTCCAGTTAAAATTCTCCCTTACACATAGCCCGAGTTCTCATTGGTGTTAATTTATTTCCAGCTTATGACCTTTACAAGATAGACACTGAGCTACCAGAGAATAATTAGAATTTATTTTTTCATTTTAATTGGAATGAGAATTAGTTTGTTAGGAAAATTACTGACTCTTCATGGTACTATCCCAAATGTCCAACAGCAGTATTAGTAACATATTTTAAGAAAAACAGTGACCAGAAGAAGTAAAATAGAAATCAAAACTGCCATTAAAAAATGGCTAAAAAAATTTGTTTCTAGCAAAAGAACATTTAAGAATGTATGATGTTTATCTTAATATAGGCAAATATATATATATATATCATGTAGAAAGATTAAAACTTAGAGTAAAAGGTAAATTCAACAGGGTGCCATATTTAGTCCAATGTAAGAAATGCCTTTCAACTACAATTTCCCAAAAAGGGAACTAGTCACAAGGTTAGAAAGTTTTCCACCTCTGGAAATGTTTAAGAGCCGTAAATGACATTTTATGGAGAACGAGAAACTTCAATTCTCAAATTCTGTATTTCTATGTACCTCAAACTAAAATTTCAGTTACTCTACTTCATACTCAAAGAATAGTGCTATCTATAATCTATCACAACTAAAATGTTTAATGCAGAGGGTAATCATATATAAAATGAAACAAAGGAATCCCTAAAGGTTACACCCAAATGTTGCACAGTTTGCCTTTTGATTTCCTTTCTAGAACTGTATTCCTTGGATTCATGCCTTGTATGTTAAATATAACTAATTTTTTCACGTATTATTTACAAAGTAAGTTACCATTTTCAAACAGGAAAAAGTCATCTAGGACAAACCAGTAGCAGATGTACTTCCTTATACTTTGGGTTGGCAAATCCAAGATGGCCTTCTCTCAGAGTAATAGCAACTGTTTTATCGGCTACAGTTTTCGTATTAATCTGAACCAAATTTTTCTATCATTATTTCCATTATGGAAGCTTTTATTTCTGCATTTACATTATTTAAGAAGAGTGGTAGGCACATGTTTTATGCAGGTTTTCTAAGAAGTGGCTTCCAGATCAGTGGTTGATGATGTAATAAGTCTCTGTATTCCCTGGGCAAGACAGGCACAGTAATAAATTGTTTTATAACAACTGCTTAACTTGTTACAGTGTCATAATATTTTTCATTCCATACCACAAAGGCCCTGGTGATGTGATCTATGTATAGAATCGATGCTAACTCTATAGACCACATTACTATAGCAAAGGAGAAATGGACTGGCAACCGCAAGCAGTCATACTTAATAATACGTGACTCCTAAACTAACCATTCTGTTTCCTTGCCTTTTCCTACCAATTTTAACATTTTCAAAACTGAAAATATCCCTCACAATCAACTAATCATTAAGAAAGAAACTTTAGCATTGTACCTACACACATACCAAATATGTCCTTTATCACACTCATGGATGGTCAACTTTTAGAAAGAAGTAAATTGAAATAAACTCATTACAAATATGCAAGAAAAAACTGCCTCCATGTTGTCTCTTTGAGGGGTCATATCCACAACTGACTTAGGGAATTTAACTCATTAGCTTAAACAATTAGAAATTAATTGACCTGAGGAGTTGAAGGTAGCCTGAAAGCATGAATATTATGCATCCTATCTTACATCAAGGACATTCAGATTCAATATTCAATATTCCAGCATGGGAGCAACCAGCCATTTAACAATTATTTATATAATTAAATACAGAAACCAGTATACAGATATCATTCCTTTCCTTTCTCTTTATGTAGTACTGTTACTTGTTACTTGGTCACTTGAAAATATACAAAATGTATGTTTACTAAGAAATCTTTCACTAATTTATCTTTAAGGTTCTTAAAATATGTCTCCTGTTATGTTGCCTATATGCCTTAAAACAACTGCTTTCAAAGAACTTGACAAAGAAAAGAATGATAAAGTTGGAAAGTCATTTAGCCTACTAAATGCTTCACTAATTTTCAAGATTGGTAAACTGTGAATAGACTAGAAGACAATGGAATTGAGTGTTTACTGCATTAAAAATAAATGAAAGAGACTTCTTTTCCTCTTCCAGATTTCAAATCCACAACCTTGAAGGAGACAAAATATGAGGAAGAGATTGAACAGATCTTGCTAAGACTATTGGAATTCCAAGCAGCCACTTTGCAACCTGTTCTAAATGGAAAATAAACAGCAAAGAACATTATGGAAGGATTCCGTCAGACTGCTTCTGGAGTGCTGTGTTGAGTTCTTAAATACTGCTTAGTATTTAACAATCATGTTCTTCTTAAATACTGAACAATATTTAAGGACATCAATAAACCAGAATATATTCAGAGGTAAGTGGTTAGGTGGAAAGTCATTTGAAACTATGTCAAGAGGAACAGTTGAAAAAAAGAACACTGTTTAGTTTGGAGTAAGAAAAATCAGCAGAACAAGAAAGAGTCATAATAAATATTTTCAATTCTGAAGGCTTTTTGTGGGTAAGAGGGTTTAGAAGTTTTGGTACATTAAGATATAAATTTGGCACAGGGATACAAATTTAGTTCAATAAGAGGAAAAGAGTGAAAATGCAGAAATGTTTGAAGATGAAACTGTGTAACACACATGACTAGGAGGCTTTCTATTGCTGGATCTCTTCTGGTATAAGCTGGATAATTACTTGGCGGAAATGTTACGGAGGGAATTCAAGTAATTGGCTGATGAATACCTGAACTATATGAGTTTCAAAGTACTTTTCCTATATTAAGGTTCTGAATTCTAAAATAGAAATGTTATACTCTCAGTGGTTTCACCATCTTCCCTAAAAGGGGATTTCCACTGCTCCTTTGGAGTAACTATTGCAAGCCTGGAGGAAAAGAGGACTTAACTTAAATATAGTGAAGATCATGGAAAAAGAAAAAATGAAAGAGTGAAAGTGTTCCATAAAAATCAGTGTGTGTGTCCACATGGACACATGTGCTTGCATGCACACTCACACACACACACACACACACACACAAAATCACTTTCAAGCCTACATTGGAATTAACAAAAGTGTTGAAAGGAAACAAAGAATTAACATACTAAATCTCAAATATAAATATTTTCTTTATAAAACACAAATGTGTGGTTAGCTAACTCAAGACTGCCTTAAGGTAGACATGACCAGACAGATGACTAGACACAGGATAGTGTTACTAAAGCAGACTAAGGGTTTTTCCAAATTTCATATCAAATGAGTCCTAGAAATGTTCTGTATTGTTTGACCTTTGCTATAATGAAAATAAAGATCGGGGTGCCTGGATCACCCAGCTGGTTAAGCCTTGACTCTTGGTTTCGGCTCTGGTCACGATCTCAGGGTCGTCGTGATCTCAAGGTCCTGAGATGCAGCCCTGCATCGAGTTCCATGCTGGCGTGCAGAGTCTGCTTGGGATTCCCTCTGCCCCTCTCCCAGCACTTGCTCACTCACTCACCCTCTCTCTCTCTCAAATGAATACATCTTTTAAATAAATGAATGAGTGAATGAATGAATATCAGAAGAAAAACAAGGCTATTTTCACTGAAGAAACACGTGGCAATTTTAAAACATTCCTTCAAATTACTTCATACTCTCCCATCCACAGGTGGAGTCAATGTTCCTCCTCCCCTCAGATCTGGACTCTGACTGATGGACCAATAGAATACATCAAAAGTAATGCAGTGCAAGTTTCCACACCCAGGCTCTAAAAAAACTGGCAGCTTCCACTTCCTGACTCTTGGGACACTCTCTCTTGGAACTGGGCCCCCATTCTGTGATGAAGTTCAAGTACCCAGTAGAGAGGCCAACATGGAGAGGAATCCAGATGCCTGGTCTTGGGACCCAGCTGAGCTCCCCTCCAACTTGAGTCAAAGCCATATATATGAGTCATCTTCGAAATGATCTTCCAGTGCCCCATCATTCCACCCCAACTGACTCTGTGGAGCAAACATATGCCTCCTCAGTGGCCCCTGAAAATATGAAGGCTAAATAAATAATAGTTGTTCTTTTTTAAGTATCTAAGTTTGGGGTCGGTTGTTATACCATAATAGATAACCAGAATCAAAACCAAAACAGGCACTGGCCACATACATCCTACTTTGAAATTTTCTTCTTTAAGCATCTATTGCTCTCTTATACCTAGAATACTGATTTCCCAACTCTTCTTGTAACTTTGTCTAAATCATCTCTTTTCCGGATTTTAAGTAGATAGAGTGTACTATTGAGCATACTTTTCAAAAGATCTAAATGAATTAATTCTAATTTTTATTTGAGAATTTTACAGTACTCTTTGAGATCATTACAGATATTGGAAAATCAATCACAAAAGTGAATATAGGAATCATCATACCTGGTAGGAGGTAGGTATGGGAGTTTGGGAGCAGAGAATATAATCATGTGCCCCTATCAAAATCATCCAGAGTTCTCCTCCCCCTATTCCAGAAGAATATTTTGAACTAGAAGGGATTCTATATATCACTTAGTCCATTCCATGACATTATATATATAATACAATAAATGAGCAGCAGAAATAGGTCTCAAATATAGGCATCATGACTTTTCCTTATGTGTGTTTTCACAAAATCCTTGAAAATCAAACTAAATAAAAATTAATACGGAGGTAAAATTTATAAAAATTTATTTAGAGCTACAAAAACAGTTCTCAAGAATTTATACATTTCCTATAGTTATTTGCTTTTTGCTGAGCACTACAAATGATAGGAATAGAAAGTACATAGATAGTCTCTGCTTCACAGAAGTTCGTACTGTAAAGTATACATATCTTAAACAATTAGGAAACTATGATGGGCAGGGGCCAGGGGAGGG
The DNA here is from genome assembly GCF_003265705.2 of Callorhinus ursinus. NCBI lineage: Eukaryota > Metazoa > Chordata > Mammalia > Carnivora > Otariidae > Callorhinus > Callorhinus ursinus. The sequence continues at coordinate 105,843,690 of NW_027397066.1, forward strand.
GGTGTCCAAAGTAAGAGATGAGTCAGAATAGCATTAGATTTGTCAAGAAAGTCCTCAGCCACATGTGGAATACATTAAGGAGACCTTGTCATTAAAGCTACGGGACTTTAGTATGAAACAGGCAGAATCAATAATGTATACACATTTGCTGGGGCTATTGAACAGTATATTTTTACATGCCTTATTGAAGTATTTAGATTTGCTCCAACAAACAAGGAGTCAGTGTAGCAATTTTAGATTTTTCAGCTTCTCCTACTACAATTTATTTCATGAAAACATCACCCCTTGATAAATCCAAGCTTATAAGCAAGCTATTTTCTCTGCATGAAATAATCTTTTTTTTTTTTTTTTTTTTTGCCCTGACAAACACCTATTCGTCCTTCAATATCCAACTCAAAGACATCTTCTCTGTAAAGGCTTCCTCAACTCCCGGTCCTATCCACCTATCTAGAGACTCTTTTTTATAATACTCTTATAGGATTTGCCATTTTATGCTATAATTCATTTGCTTAATGTTCTCTTCATACTCTCTGGTATATTAACTCCTTAGGGTCATGTACTCTTTCTTACACCCACCACAATGCCTGGCATAGGTCAGACACATAGTAAAATTTATGATTAATACATGTCAAATTAAAGATCAAATCTGTCTTATTTTCGTCCATGCTCAAATTTTCTGCAACATGTAAGGGAAAATTAACCCAATAAAACTACCTTCAAAACACTCAGGATGCTTAAATAATTGTCTCCTTCCTCAAGGGAAATTTACTACTCATTATGAGACTGGCATTTGCCAAATATTCCATGAATCAAGCAATAAAATTATTATATCATTTTTTCTTCATAGGCATAAAATGCCCTGAACCCAAATACTAGAAAATAAACTGTAGTTAATCAATGAATGGAAATTAGCATCTTAAAATAAATCCTAAGTATACTTAGTGTATTCAATTACTTTTCATCCTATCTTGCCATGAAGAGTTGTTATAGTTATTATTGTCATTACCATGCCCTATCTTTACAACTCACTTCCATTTCAATGCCAAATGTACAGAAGATGACTCAAGATTTCCATGGATCCATAAGACTCATTGAGCTTCAGACATATCAGGATCATAGGGGACTCATTCAGAAATCATGCTCAGTGCTAAATCAAGAAACAAAAGTAAAGAACTGCTTTAAATGATGCTTTTAAATAGCACAAAGGGAAAAGTCATGAAACTACACACATATAATGTCTGAGGTAGAATTTCATCTTATGGTGGGCTTTTGAAAACTTAACTAAATTTTTATATAGCTCTAAAAAATTTGTCTTTGATCAGCTTGTGTCATATTTTAAACTCTGTAAATTTCAAAAGAAAGAAAAAAAGAAAGAAAGAAAGAAAGAAAGAAAGAAAGAAAGAAAGAAAGAAAGAAAGAAAGAAAGAAAGAGGAAGGAAGGCAGGAAAAAAGAAAGAAAATCCAAACCCCACGTCATTAAGAGAAAAAAATCCAGATAGACCACATTTCTCTGGATTGAAACCTGTCTATTAAATTATCATTCCCTGGAATCTGCATTTTCATTTCTCCATGAAATTTGTGAAATAAAAATAATAGTTCCCTCATAAACAATAGAAAAATGACAAAGAATTTATTATTCATTCAATAATTAAATGAATCATTATTGATCATATACTTGAATAATAGATTCTGATTCAAAACTGATTTATGCCCTACCTTTTAGTAATGATCAAACAATTACTATTAAATGGGGTAAATGCCACAACAACAGTAGGCAAATGCACAGAGAGAGCAATTAATTGCCTGGGAAAGTTGGGCAAAACATTAGAGGAAGTGATACATCATCTTGAAGGATTCAAAGCAGTTTAGATAGCAGGAATAGCATGTGCAAAAAAAAAAAAGTGGAAACACAAAAAAGAAGAATTTATTTCAAAAAAAATAATAATAGCTTAATAAAACCAGAGGCTATAGATTAGGGATGGAAGTGGCAGGAAATGGACTGGAAAGGTAAGAAGAGGCCTGATGGCTTAGCATTTTGCACACTGCAAAGAAATTTGAACTTTACCTTTTGGGCAGTAAGAACCCATGAAGGTTTGGACTGTTTGTAAGAAGAGACAATATCATAAGATTTATGTGAAGAAAAATAACTGGGCTCAGCATGAAGAATAGGTTGGAAGGAGTAAAACTAGCCCCAGGAAAAATTAGGTGTACCAATGCAAAATGAAGATGAAAATGATCAAGTTATAACTAAGACAGAAGATGGACAATAGGGAGTAGATAGTAGAGTCCTAAGACAGAATCCACAGAACTTGGTGACTAGGGGTGAGATAGAGAGGAGCCTACAACTCTAGGATTTCCAACTAAGGAATATATACAGTGGTGACATTATTTAAACCGGGAATTCAAGAGATGGAGCAGGTTTTCGGGAGAAGAGATACAAGTTCAGTTTTATTTGTGTTGAGCTTGATTTCAACCCTTGGCATCCAGGAAATATGGGTCTGAGCCTCAGTCTGGACTGAAATTACAAATTTGGGAGCTAGCACAGAAATTAGGACGTGAAATGAAATTGTGTACATAGTGAGAAAGAAGCCAAGGTACACTGAGAATGAAAGACTATAGAACCAGGAGAAAAAAATGATCAGTGTACAGGAGTGATGCAGGGGGCAAGGAACAAAAACATCTTTAACCAAGAAGTATCTGGAAGTGTTTGCTGCAAGTTAAAATAAAAATCTGAGTATTAGGAGAACTTACAGGGTAGACTGATCAGAAGTCTATTTAGAGGAGGAGCTGAGAAGCCTTTAGGGTAGGAATACCCTCATCCTCATCTTTAAGAAAGAGACTACAGGTACAAAAGAAAAATTGGTTCAAGAATAATGGATTGGTAATTTTCAACAAAGATGCCAAGACATTTCGAAGGGGGACAAATAGTCCTGTCAATAAATGGTACTAGAACAATTGGATACAAATATGCAAAAGAATAAAGTTGAACTCCTTCTTCACACCATACATAAAAATTAACTCAAAATGTATCATAGACCTAAACATAACTAAAACTATGAAACTTTTAGAAGAAAATATAGAAGTAAATCTTTGTGACCTTGGGTTAGACAAAGCTTTCTTGCATGACACTAAAAACACAGGCAACAAAAGAAAAATTACTTAAGTTGGACATTATAAAAAATTTTTAAACTCTTGTGCTTCGAAAGATACCATGAAGAAAATGAAAAGGCAACCCACAGACAGGAAAAAATATCTGCAAACCATATATATGATAAGAGATTTGCATTTAGACTATATAAAGAGCACTTATTAACTCAATAATAAAAAGACAACCCAACTAAGAATTGAAGAAAGTTTCTGAATAGATATTTCTCCAAAAAAGATACAAAAATGGCCAACAAACACACAAAAAGATGCTCAACATCATTAGCCATCAGTGAAATGCAAATCAAAACCATAGTGAGATACCATTTCATATCCACTTTAAAAAAGAGAATAGTAAGTGTTGATGAGAATGTGGAGAAAGTGAAACCTTTATACATTGCTAGTGGGATTGTAAAATCATGTAGCTACTTTGTAAAACCATCTGGCCATTCCTCAAAATGTTAAACAGAGATCTACCATATGACCCAGCAATTCCATCCCTAGGTATATTTCCAAAGGAATTTAAAACATATGTTCCCACAAAAACTTGTACACAATTATAGCAACATTATTCATAATAAACAAAAGGTGAAAACAACCAAAATGTTCATCAACTTATGGATGGATGAATGAAATGTGGTATATCCATACAATGGAATATTATCCAGCAATAAAAAGGGGGGAAGTACTAATTCATGCTACAACATAGATAAACCTTGAGAAGATTATTCTAAATGAAAAAAAGTCACAATGGAATACATACTGTATGATTCCATTTATATGAAATGTCCAAAGCAGGCAAATTACAGATACAAAAAGTAAATTAGTAGTTGCATAGGCTGGGAATTGAGGAAAAATAGGAAGTAATGGCTAATAGGTACAGGGCTTCATTTTGGCATGCTGAAATGATTTAAAATTGATTACGGTAGTGGTTGTACAACTCTGAATATACTGAAAATCACTGAATGGCACATTTCAAATGAAAGAAATGTGTGGTATGTGAATTATATCTCAATAAAGCTGTTGTTTTTTTAAATGATTCAGGATTGTTCCCAGATTCAGTCCCCAAGGACTCACACCCAGTTTCACAGTGGTTTTCATAAATATTTGAAAGTCTAAATAATCAAATAACACCGATGTCAGCAACTTACATAGGGACCAAAAACAATAATAAGCTGCTTTGGCAACAACAGTTACCAGCATCAAGTCACCAGAGTGTCAATAACACTGGACACTGGGAAACAGCTGGATGAAGCTGTGGTCTCTTTGACCAGCAGCAAGGGTGTTTCTACTCTCCTTCAGCACCTGTAACATAACTGCCTGCTTCTGAGCTTTAGCAGGAAAGGAGAAAAATGGCAGCTTACCACAGGTCATCAAGAATTGTTCAACAGAACATATAGGAAGCACTACTCCCACAATTATTTTGATGAAATTTTAGATGTTCTTGGGTTCCATAAGAGTAGGCAGAAATACTCATTTGTGCCTTTCACTTTGACATTCCTCTAACTCCCACATCAACACACTCTCAGGCCAAATTAGACTGCATTGCCACAGGTTACAAAGAAAGCAAGTAAGAGGAGAATGAGGAGAAACACTTCAGGTTCAGAGATTAAGAATTTACTGTTAAATACAGCAACGCACTTTTAAATGAGTGGTAAACACAAAGCCACCAATTCTGTAGAGTAAATGTTGGGTAAGTATATAGAGATAATAATTACAGACAACTTTTCTCAATGAGTTTGGCAGTATCCCACTCTCCACTGTTCAGTCCTCCTACTTAATTCTCATTTTCTGACTGGCCTTACTATATAGGGGATGCCAAATGGGTTCATTTAGTATATGCTCATATGTGACTTGAATTTTCAACTGTCTTTAATTCCTTTAAAACTTGACTCATAGTTACAGGCCACAAAATTAATAGGCTAGATAATAAACAGGAATAAAGATAAATACATACTATTTTTAAAGATATTAGATAAATACTGCATATATAAATTTTGGTTCTCTTTTACTATATCTTCAGGCCTATACTTTATATAAGTGTGTAATACTCATCCATCAGTGTCTGAGAACTTTCCACCTTTCTTTTAATATTTAGCTCATATTTTTCCTATTCATCATTCTTTTTGTCTATTTTCTATCCCAGTTGCAAGTATGGAATATGGGTGCCTTGGTCAATCCAATTTTACAGACTATCACATTAGAACATTGACTTATTTGACATTACCAAAGCTGCTATCCTCTTGAGAAGTTCTGAAAGATCTCTCTCCAGTCAGGCTCAAATACTGTTGGTATTGATTTTAACTTTACTATTAGATACAATGTACTATGAGAGATGCTGATTTTCAAAATGGCTTAGGCAAAGTTTTACACCAAAAGATACTTTTAAATTAATTTTGAGTGAAAGGTGGCAAGGAGGACTGAATTGTCATAGATAGGGAATGGAAGAGAGAAGTTAAGAAGATAAAGACATGAGCATTTCTTTGGATAGAAGAAAAGCATAAATAATAGGGTCTGCAAGAATGAATCCTGAAATTGGTCTTATCTTATAAATAATCTCAAAAGAGTATGCACAAAGGAATCTCTAAGATTTCCAATGACACTGAACTACTTTGAGTAGCCAAATTTAAACTACATTTAAAAGATGGCAAAAATAAAATAAAATAAAAAATAAAAGATGGCACACTCTGAGATAAAAGTTTCAGTCCCAAGAAAGAACCTGAGAGCAAACCCAATATTTCTCTTTATAAAAAAAGACATCAAAGTTCAATATATAATCAAAGAGGAGCATATGAAATAAAACAGAACACATCATGCTCTCCTGTACAAAAACCAAAGTAAAATGTACTGTGCATGTCTGTTGATGCCATACTTCAAAAAACAGCAACATGGAGAAAGTCCAACTAAAGGTAAGTGAAAGGACTGAAGAGATGAAGAAGCTGATAAAAGACTTGAAAAACTGAATTCCAGTCAGGAAAGAAAACATCTGAAGAGAGATTTGAATTAAATGGGGGTCTCAGGATGAAGGAAATTATCTGGGCAAGAGGAAAGGGTGTAACTTTACTGACTCTTGAAAGAAGAATTACTATACCGTGCTGAGATGAAAGCATTTATTTCTGACATTGTCAAAAACACATTTTAGGCAAATCCTGGCCTGACTTTTCCATGACTCCTTCCTTTTCTACCTAATCCACCATGATTTCTCTCTTCCTGAATTCATTACAGTAATTCTCTATACCCATTGATTTGTTCTCAGTATAAATACCTTGATAGCATTTTATTACTAGATGTTATCTCCCTAATTGTAATGGTAGCCTCCTAAACTGGGGATTCCATGTTTTCTTTGCTGTCCACATATCAATAAGCATAATACTTTATCAACTTGTTAGTATTACCAACAAGTATAGTGAAGTTGAATGTAGATCCATTATAGTGAACACTAAAACCAAGAAGTGTTCCTTTGGCACAGAACTAAGTAATTTGGAAATAAATAAGATAAAATTTTACTTGGTAAGTAATAAACATCACAGAAAATGGTAAAGACCAAAAACACAGTTAATTTCAAGGAAGGTTTAAATCAATTAATGAAGGACAATTTTAAAACTGAAAATTTTATAGATGTTTACAATGTATCTCTACCCTTTAAAAAATGATATCAGAAAAACTCGGTGCCACACTGTCTGACAAAGACTAATGGGACTACCCTATACAAGATATATAAAAGGGTAAAAATTAATAATTAGCCTGAGACAAACTCATGATTAAGGCAGTTTGTCATTGTTTCTTGTCTATATCCTTCATCTTTGGTGACTACAATAGCTGTCAGTGCCTTAGCCTGTCTCCAGCTATAGACATCCCACCTGCATCAGCCAACCCTCTGTCATTCTTTTTTCATCAAGCTTCATGTTCTTGAACTATTCCAATGAATAATTCCAAATAAATGTAGCAAACATCTATTCTTATGAAAACATTACAATACTCCAAAGTGGTTTAAGACCAAAATAACTGTTCTTAGTCTTTCCCAAGAATATAGTCTTTCTAAGATTAGATGGAGTAATGCTAATAGTCAAAATTTTCAGTTCTATGGTAAAGTTGGAGTAGTACCTCTACTCTTTGAATGGGCAAATAGCACATTTTAATATATACCTCTGTCCATATTAACAATAAACCCAGATAGTGAAGCAAAATGATAAAACTTTAATTCTAACAAAAAACAGTTTAACTCTTTCTTTTGCTTTCCCTCCATTCTTTAATTTTCTTTCACCTCAGTCCCCAAGACACTTAGAAATGCACACATCTTCCTACAAAAACCACCATTTTACTTCGAGGGATTTTATGTGGTTTTGGTTGTTTAACATAACTGTATTCATAATAAGCTGGAGAAAATTATATTTAAATTAGGATTCAGAACATTAAGAACAAAAGAGGAATAATGGGCATCAGCACCACAAATCATTGTCTTACATGTACATGACAAAAAAAATCCACTGAACAAAACAAAAACATGCCATCCCCATAAACACTGACTCATTACCCTAAAAAAATACAAACAGTGGTAAGTAAGAAGACTATAAATATGAATCCTTATTTTTGTCTCAAAATAATTTGCATAAAACAAAATAAACAAAAGACAATGAATCAAAACAGGCTAAAAAGATGAGGGGATTTCAAACAGTTCTATATTAGAGGACTCAATGAGAGGCATTAAAAAATTAATAATAAATTTGGACACTTCACAGATTTGAGAGTCTGGGCAAGGAAATGGGAGCTATTATAAAAGCATTTTTGCTAAGAATTCAACATTTGGAACAAGCCTGGTGGCCAAGTTTGGCGACATGACATTAGTATCATAAAATTGTAGAATACTTGGAAAGCAGTATGTTACACTGGAGATCACTACGTTAGTTTGGCAAACTTGAATATTTTTGTTAGGAAATATTTCCATCGCAACAGCAAATAGGATATTAAAGAGATCAGGTCCAATTTTTAGGATGTTTATGATTAATATATTGCATGACATTTCCTGTGACAGGGAATTGTGAACCATGTCTCTGTGTGCATTGTGTATACATGGATACATGAAATAAAGTACATAAAGTATATTTCTGCTAGCCAAGTGCCCATCTGTATGCACAGCACCAGCTCTGTAGAACTGTACAACAGCGTGAGGAAGGACAAAGCCAAAAGCTCATTAAGCCTAATAGTGGTGATGATCACATCAATTCCTCATATTTACTCACTAAATTTCTTCCAGAAGGATGGTTGGAAGAGAGAGAGAGAGAAAAAAAATAGAGAGAAAGGGACAGAAGAAGAGGGGGGCAATAAAATACTGAGGATATTATGTAATCAATCTATTTTTTCAGTTCACATTTATATATACATATATACACATAAAATGTGCATCTGAACAGACCCAGAGACTGAGAGAAAATGTCCAAAAGAGAACCAGCCCAACAACTGTATAATACATTAATTTTCATGTATACATGTCTAAGGTCATGGCAAATTAGGGAGAATGAGAGACACACAGCATTTATTTGGATCACCACTAAGCATGCTAGCTGACATGTTAAGTAGAATAAAAATGACTTTATAAATCCAAATCTTAACAAGTAAAAGTCCTAATATTGTTTAATTGGTTTATTTGGTATTAGTCATTATAAGAGAAACCTTGTTTATCATAAACTAGATATTTAAAATGTCTATTTGAGGCCTCTATATCTATCATATTGGCTTTCCTACTTTTAGAGATTACCACATGGGTTTATGCTTAAACACAGGCTTACTTCCTTAGCACATACACCTTTCCTGCTTGGTAAAGAAATGGGAGTCAGAATGCCAAATCTGTGACTCTAAATTCATTTCCATGGCAACAGAAGATGTTGCCTTTAATAGAGTGTAGTAAGGTAATATGATGAGACAAAAACAGCATAGCAAGGAAGAAAATTTAACCTGGATACAAATCTTTCAACAAGACACCGAGAATAAAGAGGGGAAAAAAGGACTGAACCAGAAAATTGTTTCTCAGTCCTCATTTTCCTGAAACTATCTTTATGGCACCTTGATAGAAAAAAAAAAAGAGTTCTAAATTCCACTAACAAAATAACCAAGAATGGCTCCAAAGAATATAAATGAATAAAACTACTATACGAAATGTGAAGAAAATGAAACATCTTTCAGGAAACATAAATATGCTGAATTTTTCATAATCACAATATATAATTTTACCTCTTTAAAGAGATACAAGTTATTATATGTAATAATTTGTCACTTTTGAATGTGAAGAAAGGTGTTATCGAACAAAGGCTCCTCTCTCCAGAAAAAAAAACAGAGATCTGGACAATACGATAGGCCACTTGGAAATCTGTAAGTCACACATCCTCACAAGGGAGAGAATCCATTAGAACCAGTCAAGATTCTTTGTCCCATTACCTCAAACTTGAACTAAGTATACTAAATCAATGCACACATTTTAGATATCTTGAGTTTGGGAAATTATGTTTCAATTACTTAAAGAGGCAAATGAATTTTTCCTACTTGGGAAATTTGCTTTGCCTGGTTTACGTCAAAGCTTATTGGCATAATTTAAATGTCACTAAATGTACTCATAGTTCTAATGCATTTTTACCAAATTTCCTCAAATAATTGTATTTATGGAATTTGGCAGGTTGGCACATTTCCCTTTCCAACCCTCTTCGACCTCTATTATGTTGAAAAGATCTGAAATATAAAAACCAAGTACTTCAAGCACACAGTTCCATTAGTTTGGTGCTTGCACTGTATATAAAGGTAGAAGAAATTTTTCCCTTCATGCAACTAAATATCTGACATTATAAGTGTCAGTCCCAGCATTGGACTAGCATACAGAGGTGTCTTTCCTTCATACTTCTTCAGTTCAGGGACATACCCTGCTGGCCAACCTTCTAAACTACAAAATTTATATCTTAGTCAATATTAGCCTCAAATGAAGCAGACCCTGCTCAATACAGAACACTTTGAAATTCCTATGAGAGGTGGGAGAGAATATGGAGGAAAGATTTGTTTTCTAACATTTACTATCACCACGTCTCTGCCAATGACCTTTTCTTTTTTGACGTAAATATTACATACAATGAAATGCTCAGGTCTCAAGTACGCAATTCAAAAATTTTTTTAAATGTATAGACCATGAACCAACACTCAATCAAAATATAGAAGTTGTCCATCAACCCCAGAAAGTTCCCAAGGAACCATTCCAGTCAATCCCCATGCTCCTATAGGCAACCACTGCTCTGATTTCTAACACTGTATATAATTCTGCCCATTAACAAACTCCATGTAAATAAAACCATACAGTTTTTAGTTTTTTGTGTGTCCAGCTTCTTCTGCTCAAAACAACGTCTTTGAGATTCATCCATACAATTTTAGGTAATCACAGTTTGTTCTACTATCTTGGTAGACATTCCACATTTGCTTGGTATTCTGCAGTTGTTGGGGAGAAAGAAAACACCCACAGAGAAGTACATTAAAGAAAGTGGGAGAGGGAGAGAAAAAAGGAAGAGAAGAGAAAAGAGCAGAGACTAACATACTAATGTTAAAGTGGTAAACAGTAAGAGAAAGTTTACAAGAATATGGCAGCATTCAGAGAAATAGAGAAGAATCTAAAATAGGAAAGAATTTTAAGGAATTATCAATGTTGTAATACGCTATAAATAGGTCAAGGAAGGTAAGAACTGAAAAGTATCCATTATATTTTAATCCAGCAGGTACTAAGAACTTGGTATGAGCAATTTCAATGGTCAGATGAAGGTAAAAGCCAATCATTGGTCCATGCAGTAGTAAATGAGACATGACAAAGTTTAGACAACCTTTTCAATAAGCTAGGATACGAAGAAAAAGGAACTGGAACAATAACTAAATGAAAAACCAGGGTAGAGAGGGAAGTTACTAATATGAAAGAATGAGTGAGAGGTGGGACCTTAAGCTCTGGGATTGATGGAACAAGACCCCAGAAGAGATAGGAGTCTGAGCTAGGAAGAGATAAGGATGGAGAAATGAAGTTGACATTTGTTGATTGTCTGCTAGATTCCAAGCACTTGGGTATATAAATGTATTCCTATTTAATCATCCCCATTAAACTAGTATTATCCCCAATTCGCATATGAAGACACTTCAGACAATAAATAATTCACCCATGGTTCCTCCACTAGGAAATTGCAGGGCCATGTTTCAAATTTTTCTACATATTGCCAAAACACAATGTCTACACTGCACTGCCCCTTTCTCTGAAACAGGTAAAAAGCATCAAGACAGATACATGTAAACATATGACTATAGGTAGAAAGGAGCAGTGGTGAATATGGGGGGTGAACCTCTGATTCAATCACAATTTCCTACGAGAAAACTACTGACAAGGGGTTGACGTAGTGATGGAATGGGCCCTTTAGGGGATTTCTGAAAGCTGGGACAGTATCTCTAGCTTTCTGAGTTCAGACCAGAGGCATGGCCATTTGGAATGTAGCTAAGGAAAGAAAGGGAATTTGTAGTGATCCCAAACCTTATCATTTCAAGTTATTTTCCCCTTGCTTTAAGAAACTAAGATGTAGGGGTGAAGAAGCCAAATAGCATATACTAAAAACCTCAAAAAAATTGAAAATAAGTTGGCTATAGTAAATAGAGAGATAATGTTTGAGAAGGGAGATTATTGTAGGCAAAGAAAAGTCTAGTCACAATCATGAAATGTTATTTGAGCAACATTCAATAGGTAAATCAAGGACTTGGTTAGGTAACAAAGAATCTGAAAGAGCCCCAGGGCTACTTAAGTGTGAACAGCCCAGTGAGAAACAGAATAATTTGTGTGAAATACTCCTAGTGGTTCCCCTCTCTTCTACCAGCAGAAGGAATCTGGATATGGCCCGAGGAGTTAAGTAACTAATCTATTAGAGTTTGGCCTCCACACTTCTATGGCTAGACTGGTACAGACTGAGGGATACACACTGGCACATCCTAAGTGATGGGATGCCTACACAGATTAAGAGAGTATGAGTTATAGGAAGAAGATGAAATATATATACTCAACAATCTCTGTATCTTGGACTTTGGTGCATGAATGTAACTCTGCTTTCATCAAATGACAAACTATGGAAAATACTATAAGTGCATTAGATGCTAGCAAGCTTGGTACTGAAACTGTGGACTCGGGATGTCAGAATGGCTATGGGAAGTCTTGCTTTAAATGGGAAGGCTAATAACCAATTGGCTTGCACAAATGCTCTATAGGCAGAAAATACTCTATAAACACCACTAACTCAGTGCTCATTCATAATGACAACCTGGAAGAAAAGGGCCAGATCCCACATGGATAAATGCAGATGCCAAAACCCAATAGGCAGCAAAGTCTGAGCTATGTTAATCTGAAGCTATATTAAAACCTAATACCAACAGGCAAATGATTGGACTAGAATAGTAACAGCCCTAAGATTTTATATACAAGGGGATTAAAAGACTCAATCCAGAATCTTGTAGTGGAGTTAATACAAATAAGCACATTGTACTTAAGTGATAATGTTTATGTGGGTGGCTCTGAGGTTTAATTGGAATTAAGAAGACTTATAGCCTCTTTCTAAACCATTTTTGACACAACCACAGAAATGGAAAAGTATTAGTAAAATACTATTATCTGGTAAATATAATAAGCATCAACTTTTAATCATTAACATCCACTTTCCCTACTGAACAAAGGTTTCAGACCTCAAGTCCCAAATACTTAGTGGCTTCATCACTTTTCTGAGATAGGATCTGGAGGATGCTCACATTATTGAGTACTAAATGGCCCATTGCATAATATGCTTGAAATTCACATTAGAGCTTTAGGAACAATATGGGCCAATCTATGTAAATGGCTAATTGTCAAGCCTCCAGGGAAAGAGACTGCCACTTGGAGCCCCATGAGAATGTCTCAGTGACACTATTAGAAAGAACAATTATTTTGTAATCCCCATGTTTAACAGCAAATATGTTTTTTTCTGTGATGTTGCCTGAAACCTATTAACTGTCAGTGACACCACTAGAATTAATTCATCAGTGGCACTGAATTAAGAAACATCTGTATCCAGTGTTTTGCTAATATCTTGTTACTCCACATGACTCCAGGAACAGTAACTGTTAACAGAAACCTGTATAACATGAAATTCAAAGGCCCACATAATCAATGGTAGTTTCCAGAGCCCAAGTGAGTTAATGCTCCAGGGACTAGCATCAAATCACAGATGCTAACCATGGTGTGGTAGCCAGTCCCCAAGATGACTCCATTAATCCTCACCTCCTGGTATTCACAGGTGTAGTCTCCTCCCACACACTGTCATAGCTCACCCATGATGCCAGGAGAATACTAGAGAAGTGCATTACTGCCTAGGCTGTCATAAAAAATACTAGGTTTTCAGCCTTGGTGTCTTTTGGATCATTCTCTCTGGGGGAAGCCAACCTCTACGTCATGGAAACATTCAAGCAGTCCTATAGTAAGGCCTCCACAGGAAGGAACTGAGGTCTCCCACCAACAAACATCTCAGATTTATATGCCATGTGAGTGAACCACCTTGAAAGCTTATCCTCTAGCTCCAGTCAAGTTTTTAAATGACAGCATCCTGGGCTGGCATCTCAACTACTACCTCAAGAACTGCCCAGCTAAATACTCCCAAATTCCTGATCCAGAGAGAAAAAATGTTCACCGTAGTTTTAAGCCACTTGTTTTATGGCAATTTGTTACACAGTAATAGCTACCTAATACAAGTGGGTTTTATCCTTTCCATCTTGATGATTCTACAAGTCTGAGTTAGTGACCCTCTTCTGTGTTCCTTCAAAATCCAGGGTTTATATATGTTGTGCCATTTATCATCCTCTATTATAAATGCTTACTTATCTGCCCCTTCTTTAGATTGCAGGGACCTTGAAGCTAGGCCCTGGGCTTCCACAGGGCAAAGCATTTCAAGTGTACAATAAATGCTTGATGAATGTCTGTTGTCTACAATAAGATGACTGTTGGATTGAGTATGAAAAAAATAATAAACAATATATGGTTCCAAATCACCTACTAGATGCCAAGGAAGATATAAATAAACCAGCAAGAACAAGTAAAAACGAATACTTCAGGCTGGTCACAGTCTTAGGAGCAGTCTCACTACAGCAAAAACCTTTTCAGAGAGCAGTTACAGATGCCAATCCCAGGACAAATTCAATGTGAACTCACTGGGAAAGTGCCTACTATTTAAAAATGGGCTCAAACTAAACTTTAATTGAATGAATACTTAATGAACAAATAAAATAAGTTGATATTTTAGGTCCACCTCAGACTGCAATATTTGTTGAAGCTTAGCATTATAACATCAAGCCCAATATAAAGAATGTTTACATTTCACATGAACTGAGTTTATTAAAAACAGTAACAACAATTACTCAGAAGGGCTGCTGCCTACTGTAGCAGCAGTATCATTAAGCATTTGTCTTTTGGACCACCACATCCCCAAAGCAGGCATAGTGCCTGGCGCAAAGTAGGTGCACAGTAAAGAATTGTGGAATAACTCAAAGAACCTGGAAGTGTTTTCAGTTTCCTTCACTAAACTTCTTCCACATGACTGAGATGAAATTATATCCAGGCTTCCAGAACCACCAGGCTAATTCCATGCAGTATAGTATCAGCCACAGGTCTCAGGATTATCACTTTCACATTTCTGATCACAGCCTACTCGAATGTCTAATCTAACAACAACCTGATATCATCCTATCAACACATCTTGATTTGAGAATCTAGGAGATAAATGATTTACAACAGGCAAAAAGAGATTTTTTACACCTCTCAAAAATGACTGTCTTTCCAAAGGGCTACATGAAACCCTCAGGTTCCTCTGCATCTGACTTTAGGCATCCAGAGTGGATGAGTCTGACACTGTAAAGTTCTGTGTCACCTCATTGCCATCCCCTGGCATTTATCCCAGAATCAGACACATCCAAAGCAGGATGTCCATGAAAGGAGACATTTTAAATGATACTTTCATTTTTTTTAAAGATTTTATTTATTTATTTGACAGAGAGAGAGAGAGATAGCAAGAGCAGGAACACAAGCAGGGTGAGTGGGAGAGGGAGAGCAGGCTTCCCGCTGAGCAGGGAGCCTGATGTGGGGCTCGATCCCACGACCCTGGGATCATGACCTGAGACGAAGGCAGATGCTTAACGACTGAGCCACCCAGGCACCCCTCATTTTTTTTTTACTATCTCTGAATCCCCCACTGGGGATACAAACATATAAAACCACATAAGGGATTCTTTTTTACTTTAATTGGAAGACTGCTAAGAACCCTTATTCATTTCTCTCTATGGCACCTAGTCTCTCCAGCACTCAAAAAATTCTGTAGAAATATGTTTTTCCATCATTCAGAGCTGCTGTAATGTTGAGAGCCATAAATACTGAACATGCTCACTTAGTTCCAATATCCATAATAATACTATTGTGCCAAATTCTCATTCTATGTAATGCTCTCAAAATTTCCCCTGAGTATTGTATAAAATAAAAATCTAGTCTGATACTCTGTTTTAAACATGGGAACTTCCATCTAAGTATTTTAAGGCGCGTTATAACTGAGGCTAAAATGATTTGTTGAAGGCTACTCAACAAATCAGCAGGTCAGGTTCAAATTACCTAGGTCTAAATTCTACTTTTTTTCCATGGACAATTCTCTGGGATTTGTTATATCAGCACTAGAGGAAGTGTATGATGTATACTCACCAGTGAAACATTCACTCTTACCCATTCTTAATAAAGAATGACCACACGCTATCTCACCACTTACACCAAAAATAAATCATTCTTTCTTTTTAGCAAAAAGGCAATAGAATTAGTCTACATCTACTAAAGAGCAAATATTACCTTGTTTCATACAAAACTGACAGGAACATGTTACAATAGAAAAATAGTCTTTTTTAACATGAAACCAGATCTAACTGGACCTGCCTCCTTCCATGCCAAAAGAGTTCCTATTTGTGAGTCCATTATACCCATTAAGTATGACTGTTCAGTCCTCTCAGTTGCCTTGATAAACAACAAAAGGATTTAATTTGAAATTACTATTAATAAAATCTGGAGCCATATTTGAAATATGTGAAATTTTATGTTTTCATATTCCTCATTTCTGAGAAAGGATTCTCTACTTTATTCACTCCATATTACTTTCCCCAATATAATGATTTTTAGCATGCATTATACTTGATCCTTGGAAATGCCAAGTTGTTACTAATCTGGATGGGTAACTCTTCCAGATTCAAATGTCAATTTCAAAACTGATTCTCTAACAAAGAGCATTATAGAGCCAGTTGGTTACAAAGATCTGGATCATCTGGTAAAAGTTGTGTCCAAAAGAACAGATTGCAGCTCTAAATATCTTGGACTAAAAAAAAAAAAAAAAAGTCATCCTGGCCATCCCTGAAATATGAGCTTTCAAATGACCCTATTCAAAAGGAACCAAATCCATGTACTTGATCAAAATGGCAAGACAAATTTGAAACAATAGGTAAGAAAGCCATAGAATAAGATGAATAACGTATTCATAAGGTGAATAACGATATTTCTAAGCACTGTAGTTTCTTGATTTTTCCAACAGTCTCACATTCAGTCAAAAACCTATGTCAATCAATTGTAAAAATAGACAGCATTTATTCAAACATAAATGAATTTGTCATCTGGCTATTCCCAAGTAGATGGAAGGAAGATGTACTCTATACACACACCTGAGATATAATTCTTATTGACAATAAATACAGCAAAAGTCTTTCTTGGACAGTTTTGAGGGTTTTGTACAAATTCCAACAGAATGTGAAAAATATGTTAGTGTTAATATTGCTTACATCTACAATGTGTCACATCAAATTAGCAATAGCTAATGTGTTTGGTTCCCAAAAGTTCTCAGTATACATTTTTATAATGGTATAAAAACATAATGGCAAAGTTGAAAAGACATAGAAAATGTGATGATATCTTGACAAATTATTGCAACCAATTCTTACAAAGCTATCTAAAGCACCTAGGAATTCAAGAGAAATATACAGTTTTGAACTAGAATGACTCAAGTCACTGAGTCTGTATAGAGTGGTCTATCCAAGCTACAGTGAGTTCGTGAAAGCTAAAACTAAGTTTTCCATCAAAGCACCTTTTTCAAAAATAAATTTATGTGCAACAACAACAAAATGTTTAGGATAGCTTACACCTAACAACAAATGGTCTGTTTTTATATCTGTATCAATTAGTTTTTGCTTGCATACAAAATTACCCCAAATTTAATGCCTGATATAACAAACATTTTTATTTCTTATGATTCTGTGGGCTGGCTGAGTAGATCATCTGGTTTACACTAGCATGGCTGGCACTGAATAATCTATGATGGCTTACTCACATGTCTGAGGGTTGGCAGGCTTGTCGGTCTAAGGAGATCAGACCTAGGACAGCTTGTCTCTGGCTCCATGTGGTATTTCATCCTCCAGTAGGAAATTTGGGGTTTCTTTATACAGCAGTCTCAGAGTTCCAAAAGAAAACACCAAGATAAGGTAAGCTCCAACATACAACACTCCTCAAACCTCTGCTTGAATCAAATTTCCCAGTGGTCTGTTAACCAAGGTAAGTCATATTATCAAGCCTAGATTCAACGATAAGAAATTAGATACCATCTCTGATATATCTGTGACTTGTTTTTTCAACTAACTACAATATCTTCAACTTGATATCAATAGCCTTGTTTAGGATTTGATATACAGGGAAATTTTTTTTATTCCAATGTTAAGGTTGCTTCTCCACTTCTGAATTGATGCTGTAATCTTTTTTTCTTGTTCTATAGTCTTCATTTCTTTTCATTCTCTCCCAACCTTCCCCAGAGTATAGATGCACTTAAGGAAATAAAGAGAGCAGCTAACTGGGTAATGGGAAATATCAAGAATAATGAGAGAAAACACAGCACCATCATGCATCTCTCTATTTATATCTCAAATCAAAAGAAAAAATGATCTAGAAGTTTCTGATTTGCTTTACGTCCTATGGATATGACCTAAGTACAGGTCTGATATTCAGGGGAAAAAAATTCATACCAGTAGTCGCAATTAACAAAACAAATTTGGGATCCAGGGTGGGCAACTGATTTTTATCTCAAATAATGAAAAGTGGGTTTTTTATTAGTATTACAAAAAACATACATATTTAATATGGAAAACTAAGGTAATCCAATTTTTTTAAAATATACTATTTAAACGCAGTCATTCAAGAGCTAATGCCAAACATAATGCAGATTGTTCTGCTAACGTTATTAGAGTAATGAAAACCTAGCTTTCAGAAAGAACATCTAATATAATGGCAGCCATTTTGTTTAACACAATCTGATCAAGAACACTTCATCATAGGTAAGTGACAAGAAAGCATTTCATTGCCATCTTAAATAACCACTGACATCAGTGGTAGGAAATGTCTTTCATCACCATTTCAGATTTCTTGAAATAGCAGGAAACGTGATTTTGTTATTGTAGTGTTAATGCAGTTAGGGTGTGTAATATAAAAGTAAAAACAGAGCTTAAGATTTAATGACAATCACCATCAGTTTTTAAGACAAACTATATGCATTTGATCAAACAGACTTGTAAGGTATCTTTTTCTTGTCAGTGAAACCATTTCTATTCCATCATAGAATTAATTATTCCAACCTAATGATAAAGGCAGTCAGCAGAATTTAAAATAAAACTGCGTGTAAATAAGAATAATCCATACATTTTTCCACTGGTATCTTAAGATATCACATTTCATACATTTGCTTTAAACCACTCCTAAACTTTTTCTTTTATTTGGTCAATACATAACAGAATCTTCATGAAAATCTTCTACCTTAAAAACTCAAAATGCAAAATAACATATAATTTTGTGATATTTCATTTAATTCAATAATTGTTTCCATATTTTTTGGCTCTTTCTGGCTAGCGTCAAACTGTTTTGATTATTAGCTGGTGAAAATGAGGAAACTTTTTTCGCCTGTACACTGCTGTTCAGCTTTCACTTAATAGCAGTTATTTCCTCTGATATCATGGCTTGCAAGCACTGCTTAACCATTTAAATCATGTGCTTCAGATTTCCGACTTTACTGCAAAGTAATCCTATGTGGAAGCCTATCTCTACTTCCAGAAATTTTACAATTGGCAGCTACAGTATCCTTCAGAACTTAAAAAAAGAGAAAAAAAAGACCACCATGATTGCAAAAAAATACTATAGTGCTCTCATTCTCTTTAAAACATGAAAATCTATGGACAAAGGAGTGAATGGTATATTGTAGTTATGCTTCTTAAATTATGGCAGGGTAAAACAATATTTGCCAGTCTTAAAAAAATCCCTTACCCAAAGAATCAAGTTGAATATGACCAGAAATATTTTATACTTTTGTTTTCTTATTAATTTATATTTGGTTTTGTTCAAAAAGTTTAGAGTACAGCACGTGGCTGGCTCAGTTAGTGGAGCCCATGACTCTTGATCTTGGGGTCATGAGTTCAAGCCCCAGGGCATAGAGACTACCTAATAAAAAAAACCTTTTTTTTAAGTTTAGAGTAATAAGCACAGAAAATTTTATGCTATCTCAGGTAGCCTTCAAACACCTTTGGTGAGGTTAATCAGAGTTGGGAATTTTTTCAAACTTCTACAAAAGCAAGACCCAGACTATAGCTTAAAAAGGTTCTCAATGCAAAAAAAGGGAAATGGCAAAAAAAAAAAAAAATACCTCAAATCTCATTGGGATCTAAATTTGACTCTCAACTGTCCTGTGACAATAGTGCCTTTGAATGTACCTACTCCCAGCAATTAACCTTTCACTCCCTGTCTTCCTTCCCTTCCCGCAAAAGCTCATCACATTTAAAATCAATTTTAAATGAAGGCTCAAAGGAAATTATTCCCACAATCCTAGCTTCCTAATTAAGTCTTCCGTCTCACAAATATACACACACTTTACTGAGGGTTGGGGTCACTATAGCTCAACTCTTAGAAAACTCCATTCCTATCATCCAAAACTGATGGCAAGAAGGCATGGCTGGACAATTTGTGCCTGCTCTGGCCTTAATCTGAAGAGACAATATTCATGCTCATGGTTGCTTGCTTCCAAATTGATCACCACGTTTTTGACAAATCATTACTCCTGTTTTGTTGTTGTTTTTTTTTTCCTCAAAGCAAATCTAGAATTCTGGAGTCCGTACTACCACCACCTGAACTGTAGAGCCTCCTTTGAATGGGAAGGTCCCAAGGTTAGTGTAGTCAGCAAAGGCAAATGGAAGTAAAAAATCTGTTCATAAATCTAAACAGTTTGTGAGGAGTCACAAATATTAGCACAAATTCCATGAAGCATCCACCTTGGGGGCATATTACATCAAGAGAAACCAAGGAAAAAGGCTGGAAGAGGAAAATTAAAGGTTCTTATTCTTACTCTAACACTAACCACCGCCTACCTGCACAGTTTCTAGGTGTCCATGTATAATGTCAGTTGGATATATGTGGCATGTTTTAATTCCATTTTGAGCAGTGTGAATGAATTCCACTGTTATCTTCTTATCACAAAGAAATATGGTAAAACGGAATCATAAAAATTTTCCTCCCTTTCCACCTATTTCCAGTACAAAGGGAAAATAAATTATCCTTATGGGGAAAGAAATGATGAGAAAGAAAAAATTTCTTGGATACGTAAAGAATAAAGAACACACTAAGGCACTGAATGACCCTTAAAAAACACTTGTCTGAAAGTAAAATCCATGAAGTCTGAGAAAAACCAAGCTCTAATTGTTATTCAAACATGGAACTGTTAAAATAATTTTTAAGTGAGGGTATCTTCATTCTTTCCTAATGTTTATGAGTACTCGAAAGGGAAGTTAAATATTGTGATTTTTCAATTTTGTTTTGCTAATGTTTTGATCCAGAGTTCAATTTACTAAACTTCCCCTAAAAAGTATGTGTTGTCCCCACTTTCTTCAGCATAATTTGGTGTGTGTGAGGAACTGGAAGGGATTATAAGAAAACCACAAGGCATAGTTCTCTTCTGGCTATTATTATTATTTGGCACCAGAACTTGAGCCTGAAAGGTTTATTTCCGTAAAGTTCAAAACACATCTTGTGTGCACTATGTAATTATCATATTATATATTTTTTACCTCCTTGAGGGAAATTTGCTCTTCTAGTTTGGTTCCCAGATGGCATAATTCCATGGGTTGTGTGTGTGTGTGTGTGTGTGTGTGTGTGTGTGTGTGTGTGTGTATTTATAAATACATCTTAAAGCATACATGTGATAGATGTTACAGTCCTCCAAACCAGCCCTCAGCTGGCTCTAAAGTGCTAAGTCAAAAGTCCTATTGCTTGGCCCTCAGCAGTTTTGGTATTCATGTCCAAACTTCTGTCTTTAATATTCATATAATCTTCAGCCAGTTTCTTGCAGCTTGCCTTGCTGGGCCACATGGCAATGCTACCACCTAGTGGAGCTTGATTATCGCTTGGTGAACAGATTGCAATCTAACCCTATGAAGAAAGTCCCCACTTGTGGGTGGGTAAGTAGCCTTCTTTCAAGAAACTTCTTCCCAAAAATATGCCTTCCTATAGCAACTGCCAACCTTTGATCTGTTCAGAAATCCCAATATTAGATTCACTTTTGGGAAAGCTAGCCTTTGAAGAATGTATCATTGCTTCCAACAGAATGTGATCTTAAATGTATGTAATAGCTAGGAGGGAAAATTGTAATTCTTATTTTTTCAAATTAACAGATTTTTTAATCTAATTACCAACTAAGAAGTAATTTCAATGTCGAAGTATAGTATGCTCAGAATATAACCTGAAGAACATGTACCAAAATATTAGCAGTGATTACCTCTGAAGGATACAGATGAAAGTAAAGGGAGCAAGCTGTAATGTTTTCTTGGTTTTTCAGATTTTCTGCACTGAGCAAGTACTTTTGAAATTAAACAAATAAATGTTAATCTTTACTTGTAAACCAGCCATGCAGAATGAATGTATGTAACCAAGTTTTCAAACCGGTCAAGAGCAATATCCTTTTATTATAGACAAGGCAGCCAAGGCTCACAGAATTTAAGTGACTTACCTGAATTAACAATAATGCTTAATTTTATGTGTCAACTTGACTGAGCCATGGGATGCCCAACAGCTAGCTAAACATTATTTCTGAATGTGTCCATGAGGGTGTTTCTAGAAAAGATCAGCATTTGAATCAGTGATCTATGTAAAGCAGAAGCCCGATTGCAAAGTTGGTGGTCACCATCCAACCCAGAGGGCCTCGATAGAACAAAAAGGCAGAGGAGGGTTGGTTTTGCTTTCTGCCTGACTGTTTAAGCTGGGACACGGATCTTCTCCTGCCCTCAGTGCTCCTGGTTCTCAGGCTTTCACCCCAGATTGGAACCAACACCATCAGCTCTCTAGTTCTCAGGCCTTCAAATGACACTCCCCAGCTTCCCTGAGTCTCCAGATTGCAGATAGCAGATCATGGGACTTAGCCTTCACAATGATCTAAGCTCATGAGCAAATATCCTATAAGACATATCTTCCTAGATACAGACATACACTGCTGGTTCTGTTTCTCTGGAGAATTCTAATACAGTAACACAACTAGTCACTGGCGGAATCCCAGCTTCTCAGCTTCAGTTCCAGTACTTATGCCACTATATCATGACACCTTTCCTCCATCTCCCCTCTGGTTGTATTTCTTATATAACCTCTTTCCAGTGCTCATCTCACACTTATTGTAATTTTTCCTATGAACAAAAATTTAGTCATGTATTCTTGTATGAAAGTGGAACAGTAAGACTAGTGGCAATGAATGTCACGTAAGTGACAGGAACAGAGTACAATCTCATTGTGCACAAAATAATGTGCAGCATCCAATTATCTCAATTGATCAAAACACTTCTGATAAGCTAATAACACTGGAATACTGACAAATGTTTTCAGACTTTCTTATTAAAATATTCTCAAGGATAACATATAAGATAAAATGTCAAAACTCTAACAAAAGCCTAAAATCTTTTTGAAATAGTGAATAAGCAGTAACACCCTAACACTGACTTGGTAAAACCCATGAGATGTTCTCTTCTGTTTCTCACACCACCCCTCCCTGGCCTACTTGCAAATAAGCAGGATATAACAGAAAAATTCTACTGTCCAAGTAAATATACTAATTATTTCTAATCATTTTAAGTTTAAAAGAACAGTCTAATCCAGCTTTTATCAGTACTCCTTGTTATCATTTGTTAAGGTGCTACATTCTAGGTGCTTTGTAAATGTCAGTAATTCTTACAATAAACCCACAAGGTAGGTGGCGTTACCATTTGCTTTACTGATAAAGAAAATGAGGTTCCAAGAGCTATTTGCCCAGTGATTTCACACAGAGACTACCAGTTCTGCCCTCAAGAAGATTAAATATTTATGTCTAGAGTTGCATTTAAGTACTTTGTGTGCTAGGTGCTAACAAGTTATATCAGGATCTTGTTTACAATTATCCAGGTCACAAACCATTTCAGCAGTTGACCAAGCTGCCTGTTTGACAAGCATCTTCCTTTGCAGACAAAAGTATAGACATGAAATTAATTAACTGTTCCTTCTTAAAGAGGCCAAGTCAATTCAAGGATGAAGCAGAAAGGCTGTATGAGAGACTCCTCAGAAAAATAAAACACTATATCTAGTTCTTTCATAGAATTTCCTGAGGGGGAGGTAAACTGCCCAGTTTCCCAGAACATCAAAATTTTAGTTGAAAATGAGCTAATCTTTCAATCAGCTCCATTGGGCTCTTTGGCAAGAGCCTGGACAGTCACAGTCTGTTGTGAGACTGTGAGATTTTCTTCCTCAGTGCTATTGTTTTGGCACCTTTCACAAGTAATAAATCCTTTAAAGCCTAACAAGTAATTGTACAGATTGAAACTAAAGCTGCTATAGTTGCAAAGCTTTTAATATGTCACAGGAGTAAACCATCACGTTCACTGTTCTGAAATGTCCTTCAGTACTACAGGGTTATTTTTTTACCACCTGCTATATATCTGGCACTGTGTTAGTAACTACAAGGAATACACACACACATGCATATCCAAAACAGCAATTCCTGTCACAAGAAATTTAATGTAACAATGAAGAGGCAAAATGTTTACAAGCAATAATCTTAATTTCTTAGTGAAACTTCCCTAGCATATCAACAAGAACAGATTCATAGTTGGGACCTTCCAAAATTGTCAAATCCAAATATGAAGTTGTAGACTCTTGTATGGGTCCCATTAGAAAACAGAGTTCTCCCCCAGATGGTTCAAATGAAAATGTGCTAATGAAGGGCCCAACAACAAAGGTGTGGGAAGACCTGAGCTAACAAACAAGGGATGATGAGGAATCCAGAGACCCAATCATGGGAAGGCATTACCACTCCTAAGGCTGAAGGGGCAAGAGGAGAAAATAATGTTAAAGGAGCCCAGTAAGAGCTAAACCTCTGGATGGGTCTACCCAAGGGGAGCTGAGCTGAATCGTGGAGGAGCATATCTACTATAGGAGAAACTGCTATGTGGAAGCAGGAAGAGCTGTGGCTCTTTTCCTCTACGCATCCATGTCTTCCCAAAGCCTCCTCTGGCTGAACCCAAATGGAAATCAGCTAGAAAGGGGAACCCAGGTAATGCTGTTCACAATCAGCAGTCAACTGTCAGCCATGAAGTAAGGGAGGGGAAGTAGAACAAATACAGAATATTTACATATATGCCAATGAATTTTTATCATTATAAATACTAATAAGTAGTAAACACAATGGATTTATAATACCAAACACTGGTCTCAGTGTTCTACATATATTGAATAATTTAATCTTCACAATGACCTTTTGAGTTAGAACTGGTATTAACCCATTTACAGATGAAAAAACTGAGGCACAGGGAGGTTAAGTATCTTGCCCAAGGTAACAAAACTAGAAAGTGGTAAAGCTCAGATTGGAACCTAAGTGATCTTGTTTCAAAGCTCATGGCCTTAAACATTATGTTCCACTGCCTATCCTAAGCCTAAAAACTCTCTCTCCATGACAGCACCCCAGAGCAGTGTCTTTGGATATGAAATCAACAAAGTAAAATCAAATTTGATGCCTCAGGATTTCACCAAATATTTCTGTTAATGAACATGAAGAATAAGTGTTTGGGATGTCCACTTCTTTACCATACATGGGAAAAAAATTAGGTATCATTTTAATTTTACCTTTAATTCCCATAGATGCAGGAATTCTTGGAGGAGTAGTGGGAAAATAATCAGCAAACACTCTATTGCAAAGGAGAAAACCAGTGGCGGAAAGGAAAAAGACATGATTTAAAGCCCAAAGAGAGAAGTTATTTTAACAAAGAGCAACTACTGCCATTGCTTTGCCTCTCCAGATTTGAACCTGGAGAAATGTTGATGTTCTCAAACTAGTAAAACTGTAAAGCTCCTCAGAGACATTTCTTCTTGGAGGCAGAAGAAAACTGATTAGCCATTTAACCTGAGGTAGGTACGCAACTTGAGTTTAAAAGAAAGCAGGCATAAAGAACGACTTATTCAAACAAGTCTGCAATAGTCACCAGATTGTTGCTGCAACTCATCACATCCTTCCTGAAAAATATGGAAGAAATGCTAAGCTTTCCCTGGCCCATAATAAATCACTCAGGAGCTGCCACTCCCAGGCTAAATCTTCCGGTCTGCTCCCTACCTCTCCCTTTTTTTCCTTCATATTTTTCCTCTCATATTTCTCATCTCTGTTAAAAGGAATGAGAAGAGAATGGGAGTAAAAGTAGACCATTTTCCTGCTTCTGCTTAAAATTTCTGCATCAGATATCATAGTTGACAACTGTCCACCATGAGGGCATATCATTCTGACTTTGTACTTAAAGAGAGTAGGTGATCTGCTCACTTAAAAAGATGCAAGTTTTAAGATGGATCAAAAGATTCGTCCAGAGTTTCTCTCCCACTATCCTGTCATCAAATTTCTTGAAGATTTATTTTTTTGAACTATCAGTAAAAATATCAGCTTATGTGCTGAACACATTTCAAAGCACATTAGACATGTTACCTATTTGATCTTCATAACAAACCTATGGTTTATCCAACTTGCTTATCTCTATTCATGTCAACCACCATTGTTTATGGGGATTAATAAGGTGGGGCCTCTGACAATCTGAAGACTAAATGAGGCAAAGAGTACAGTATGGAAAGGAGAAAAAAAGGAGTAAATTTACAAGGGAGAAACATGACAAACACTACTTAAACCAGGTTAGAAAGGTTAACATCAAGAGTGATGAGACATGTTAATAGTGTGTACTCCTGATGTTCTGAAAATGGCACTTTATCTCTGTGATTTTCCTCCCCAAAACTCATAAACCCAGTTTAATTATGAGAGAAATATCAGACAAATCCCAAGAGAGGGATAGTCTACAAAATCCCTGACCAGTACTCCTCAAAACTGTCAAGGTCATCAAAAACAAGGAAAGTCTATCACAGCCAAGAGAAATTAAGATGTGATGACTAAATGTACTGTGGTATCCTAGAAGAGAAATAGGACATTTAGGTAAAATATAATAAAATCAGAATAATTTTAATATAGTTAATAATATATCAGTATTGCTTTATTAATTGCAACAAATTGCAGTACTGTACTAATATGTTAATAATAGGGGAAAGTAGGTATGGAATATATGGGAACTGTGTACTATCTTCACAATTTTTCTATAAATCTAAAACTGTTCTAAAAAATAAAGTTTATTATAAAAATGAAATGAGATAATATAAAATTTTTTTTAAACCACGGTATATTCTTAGGGTGATGATGTTAGTAATGATTAGAGCTGCATTTTGGTAATAATTTGGCAGTAACTGGAAGGTGGATTAGTGCAGTATTCACAAAGGATTTTCCTTGGCTCAAATTTGTACCACAATAGTCACAATTTCATTTTCTTGGAAAACACAAGTTTTCAGATACATAACTTCTGAAAGTAGTTCTAGTTATCATCATCTAGATCCCAGAAATTATTCAATAGTTCATGAATCATTCTGCAAGTGATTTCTTCTAGTACTCACCATGTGGTGGATACTGTCCTAAGTACTGGGAACATAAAGGCTCACATAGTTGACCTGCACTCCCAACCCCAAGGAGTGAACCCATAAAGGAGGAAAGTAAAAGAAACTAGTGTTTATTGAGGTTCTATGGTATAACGAGAACTTTACCTACACTGCCTCATGTAATCCTCATGATTTCGAAAACTTCTAGGAAATCTTTCATTATTGCCCAAGAATGCATCCAGTTCTTATCCCTCTTCTGGCACTTACCACACAGCAGAGCAATAGCCAACATACTGTCCATACCCACGACTAGACTGTCAGGTCCTTGAGGACAAAGACCTGTTCATTGTTGTGGTTCAAGCATAGTAAAGGATAATACTTGCCTATAATTGGTGAAGTGGGTGAAGGAGATTTAGTTGAGCCTCCAAAAGCTTCCACCAATAAATCTCATCACCCTTACTTATGATGCAGCTAAAGAAGCAGTAGAAACTCTTAAGAAGATTCCAGATCATATTGGTGAAAGATAATTTAATATGTCACTCTGTGCTCTACAGAAAGAATCTTTCCTGCTGAACAACTAATGGAGAAACATCTCACTGCTTTTCTAGACCAGCTCTGTTCCACTATAATGGAAGTCATCTAAGACACACTGGGTCATATTTGGAAGACTGCTTGATATGTACCTGTTCTTTGCTTTTTTTTTTTTCACCTTGACTGTTAATACTTGCTGGGAACTCTATGCAATAGGTCAGAAATAAGAAGTGTAATATTTTTCTGCAAATCAAATTACTCCCTACTTCATTTGGCAGCAGAAAAGTTAAACCCACTGATGAGGTTAAACTCAGTTAATTTGGGTACTTTCTCAGTCAAATCAGAATAAACTCAATTTCCCTTCCCTCATTTAAGTTCTAGTTGGCTTAGTGTCATGGCATCAGGGAAAGGCACCTGCTCCTCTGTCCATGTTGACCCCTGTTGATATGCACCTCATATGCACCTGACTCATGGAAGGCACCAGATCTCCATGCTAGCCTCTGCTGAGGACATGTATCTATCTGTGCTGCTTTCCAGTGGTGGTCCTTGTTACAAAAGCAAGGCCACTCCACAAATGCCTGCTATCAGGTACACATCCACACCACTCTTGGCTATACTGGAAAAGATTTGGATACTCCTCACACTACATATGAGTAGAAGGAGATTCTCTCTAAGAGCATTCTCCAAGCAACCCTGTGTTGTCTCCAGCTACTCTGCTGCTCCATGGATAAGGACTGAAACACCCCTGAAAAACCAGGAAGAGAATAGGACACATAGCCTCTCTGAGTTCACCCAGTCCTGGGCCAAAACTGCTACTGGGTCAGGTGTAGGGAAAAGCACAGGGCCCCTTGCCAGAGACTTCCAAAAGTGTCTGATGCCTTTCTTCTCCAATTCTTTCTCCATAGCCCAAGGAATCTTTATCAAGTCTGGGAAAGAAGAAGCATTCCCTTACATTATCATGAATTCTTTCCAACAGTCCAATACTTTCTTTTAACTACTGTTTCTACCAGGAGTTTTAAACTCAGAAGCTGGGATCAACTAGTTTGTTTTCAATTGTTCTTCCAGGCCTTCTTTCTCTGAAACAGTGAGCTCAGTCTGCCTGAAATGGAGATAAAGGTTTTGCAGAAAAAACTTTTAAAAAGGAATTACTAAAAATGAAAGCACAGTTGTTAATGTCAAAATTTTTCCTATGATATAATTTGAACGAAGCTGAATTTCTATATTTGAGGTACTGAGACCTGGGCCACAAAAGTGTAGAATGCAGATAGAAAAATTGAGCTGTCTCAAGCTGAACAGACTATGAATACTTGCTTTCAGAGTGACTTGACAAACTTCTCCACAACCATTTCACAATAATTTTGGGGCTATCCTAAGAAATGACCAGAGCAACCACTTGAAAAGACCTATGTAGTTTTCTTTGGCTAAGCCTTTAAGTATACGATAACCAAGACAAGAAGAGAGGACAAACTTCATGTTTAGCAATGAGAGACTTTTGTAATGAACATCATAACTTTATAATGGGCTTTATAACTCCAAACCATGGCAAGTATCCAGAGGCCACTATGTGGACAGAGGTTTCCAATTCCTCCCTACCCCACCCCCTGCCACCATGAAATCACTCTCATACTCCAGCCTGAAGAAAAGCACAGAAAAGGGATACAAACCTAAAGGGCCACGAATTTAACACAAAAGACACTGAGCCATCAAAAAGACATCTGATGAAGGGTTAGTATCCAAAATATATAAAGAACTTATAAAACTCAACACTCAAAAAACAAATAATCCAATTAAAAATGGGCAGAAAACATGGACATTTTTCCAAAGAAGACATACAGATGGCCAACAGACACAGAAAAGATGCTCAATATCATTCATTATCAGGGAAATGAAAGTCAAAACCATAATGAGATATCACCTCACATCTTTCAAAATGGCTACAATCAACAACACAAGAAACAACAGGTGTTGATGAAAATGTAGAGAAGGGAACCCCCTTGCACTGTTAGTGGGAATGCAAACTGGTGCAACCATTCTGGAAAACAGTATGGA
>NW_027397066.1:105873589-106009791 GCF_003265705.2 Callorhinus ursinus
TATCGGATATTACTCAGCCATAAAAAAGAATGAAATCTTGCCATTTGCAATCGAACTAGAGAGTATTATGCTATGCAAAGCTAGTCAGAAAAAGATAAATACCAGATAATTTCACTCACGTGGAATTTAAGAATCAAAACAAGTGAGCATAGGAAAAAGAGAGAGAAGCAAACCAAAAAACAGACTCTTAACTATAGAAAACAAATCGATGGTTACCAGAGGGGAGGTGAATGAGGGGATGGGTGAAATAGGTGATGGGGATTAAGGAGTGAACTTGTTGTGATGAGCACCAGATGCTGTATGAAAGTGTTGAATCACTATATTATACAGAAGAAATTAACATTACACTGTAAATTAACTGGAATTTAAATAAAAACATTTTACAGAGACTAAACTAAAAGAGTGTAAAAGATTATAAATTGCATAGCACAATTTATTTTTTCTTAACTACCCAGTGAGACTGTCAGCATAGAAAAAAAAAAAAGATGCTCAATTTTCCTTGCACTTCCAAGTGTAATGAGAGCGACTGCTGCTCTGTTAGCCAATCCTCCAAAATCAGTCTTTCCAACAGTAGTATACAGAAAATGGAATGAGGCAAGACAGTACTCACTGCTCCCAGGTAGCAAATTACAATGTTCCAAATCAAATGTCACAAAATTTTGTACCCTGCTTACTACTTTGGCTGAGTTGTGGATACTGAGGTGATTAAAGAAAAAGGAAAACACATGGAAGGAAGAAAGGAAGGAAGGAGGAAGGAAAGAAAAGGAGAAGGGAAAGAGCAACAAAAATGACTTGTGTTATACATAGTAACTCTATGGTAAAATCATTTCCTCAATAAGTCATGAGTGAAATGAAAGCCAATGACAGTGCCAGATTGTTCAAATAAGTAATGCTTCAAAAAGCTCTTCAGTGTATCCCCACTGAATTCAGAGCAACAACAACAACAACAACATTTAGGTTTTCTTATCTTTACCTACCCTCCTGGTTTGAGTCTCTTCTCCAAAAGAACTTGATAACTTTTTATGCACCAAGTATAAAATTATCAATTTATGAAATGTTATAAAATGCTGCTTTTTAAAAATGAATGAAATAAAGAAGAAAGGAAGAAAAGAAGCATAAAGCAACCTAAAGGCTTTGAACATCCACACATCAATGATTTTTATTAATGTCTCCACAGAACTTACAGGTAAGTTCTAAAACCCATACCCATTTATCAACTGATTTTCTGTGCTATTGCTTACAGATGAAAAAGATACAATCCTCTCAGCAGAGTTGTAACCCATTTACCAGACTACACTGTAAATGAGCCTTCTTTCCTCCCAAGCTCCCCAGAAAGGGTGTAATAGCAACTCCAGTCATCATAATTGTTCCACAAATGCCTTCAAGGAGATCTGAGAAGACCCAAAAGCCCACAAAGCTTATTGACTTTTATATAGAATGCACAAAGGAATTTTATTTTCAATTCCAGTGTCTTAATTTTTTTATTATTTTCCCCAGCACAAAGCAGTCTTTGTGCCTGTGGATCTCCCTAAATGTTTATGTCCCAAAGGACACAGGGGTGTGAAAAATGTGACTCGTGTTCTTGATAAATTCATATTATAAGACATGGCCTTGAAAAGGAAAAGCAAATGAAATCCTTCTTTCCTCTAAATTTTCTTTCATGTCAAAGGTTAGTCTTGCTTATTCAACAACTTAGACCTCAGCACTTGAAAAATAATGAGTCTATCCAAGTGGTATCAACAGCTAAGATTTTAGAAACATGAACAGAAAGTCTTTAGAAAAATAACTCAGGGTTAGCAGTTAGAGAAGAGTTCATAGTTTTAGTAGTCCAGAAATAAATTATTGCAAAATGAATAACTGATACATGTTCATTTGCTAACTTCTCCATAACCCACCAGGAAAATTAAGAATGAGAACATTTGACATTAACTGCCTGACTCACTTTTAGAACACACTAAAATCTCGAGTATTCATCCTGTAAAATAAAACTGTCAAAATGTAACAATCAAAAAATAAACTCTCTTTTCTAGGAAAAGTATAATAATTAGACCTATATTTAAGCCAACAACAAATCCTAACCACAGATTACTCACTGAATACGACAGAAATTTTTGTAAAAAAAATTATTTGTTCTTTCTCCCCCACCATTTGCTGGTTAATGAGAGCAAATCTCTGACAGGCCACCAAAGAATTTAGCTTTAAATAGCAGATAAGATAGTTGCACAGTGGTCATACCGCACTGTGTTCTGAAAAGGACTGGGACTTCTCTTTGTGTTTAGTTTACACATGGAACCATTATGAAGTTGTGAGTGAAAATAAGAAGGTCACAAAATTTACCTGCCAAAATGCCCTTACTTAAGCTGTCTGTTAACATGTACTGTCTTGTCTACTCTGTAAATTCTTAGTCTGTATTAAGGTAAAAATAATAGCTAACATGTACTGTGTGCTAACTATGTGCCAGATACTGTTTAAAGCATTGACAAAAATTAACTCAAACAGTATTCATAACACTTTTTGCATTCCTTAGAAGATGAACTAAAACCAATTGGGAATATGAGAAAATGAAAACAGTCTGATTTGTCTGGATGGCTAGATCATGAACTAATTTTTTCTTTCATTTTTATTACCATTAACATCGCTGCTGCTGTTATTTTCACATAGTAAATACAAATGTAAAGTCTTGGGGTTTTTTTTAAGATTTTATTTATTTATTTGAGAGAAACACAGCGAGAGAGAGAACACAAGCAGAGGGAGTGGGAGAGGGAGAAGCAGGCTTCCCGCAGAGCAGGGAGCCCGATGCGGGGCTCAATTCCAGAACCCTGGGATCACAACCTGCCCTGAAGGCAGATGCTTGACGACTGAGCCACCCAGGTGCCCCAAATGTAAAGTTTTTTTTAAGCCTCTTCCAAACATTATTTCCACCCTGGAAAATGGAGATAATAATAGTGCCTTCCTCATAGGGCTGCTGTATCAGTTTTACACACCGCAAAAATCTTTCCAAAATACCACTAGTATTCATACAACATTCAACTGCTTGCTGGATCTAATCAAACTTCTTAGCTGGTCATGCAAGTCGCTCTTTACCTCACTTCTCTGTACAACCTTTCATTCCAGTCAGGCCTAGGTTCACACCTAAATCATTCCATCCGTGTATCTTAACTCACCTTCCCTTCCCACCTCCTTACAAATATACTCATCACCCCTCTGCTAATCATGCCTCCTCCAACCTTCATCTTCCAAGTCACATTTCCCTATTTCCTTAAAGTCTTCCCCATCCTACATGGATCTGACATGTACAGAGTACCAACAGTGTACTTCGCACTTTTTAATATGCTTTTTAATTCTTTCAACGATTCTAGAGATAGTTAATAGTATCCCTATTAGATACGTAAGGATTAGAGAACTTGTGATTTATTCAGGGTGGTGGAGTCAGGGTTTGCACTGTTATGTGGATCCATCCTGCACTTAAGAGCTTGTACCAGAGGGGTGCCTCGGTGGCTCAGTCGTTAAGCGGCTGCCTTCAGCTCAAGTCTTGATCCTGGGGTCCTGGGATGGAGCCCCACATTGGGCTCCCTGCTCAGCGGGGAGCCTGCTTCTCTCTCCCTCTCCCACTCCCGCTGCTTGTATTCCCTCTCTAGCTGCCTCTGTCAAATAAATAAATAAAATCTTTAAAAAAAAAAAAAGAGCTTGTACCACAGGGCATCTGGATGGCTCAGTTGGTTAAGCATCTGACTTGATTGCGGCTCAAGTCATGATCTCAGGGTTGTGAGATAGAGCGGTGTCTCGGGTTCTGCGATAGGCGGAGGAGCCTGCTTGGGATTCTCTCTCGCCCTCTCCCTCTGCCCCTCCACCCTCCTCTCTCTCCAAATTAAAAAAAAAGAATTTGTGCGACACAAGTCCTTAAGTTTATATTGTCTTGTAATATTCTCTAATTGCTTAATATGTTAAATTCATGTGATTCCCTAAGTTCCTTAAGGTCCACGTCTCATGCAGTTCACGCTGTAAGTGCTTAGTTAATACTGCTGACTTGAATTAACAGACAAGGAAAGCCTCAAAAGTGATATGAAGGGGCCCCTAGGAGGCGAAGTTGGTTAGGTGTTGGATTCTTGGTTCCAGCTCACATCCTAATCTCAGGGTCTTGAGACATCCTGCTCCGAGCGGGGTTTTCTCCCTCCCTCTCCTTCTGCCCCTCCCTGCACTCACTCTCCCTCCCTCTCCCTAGAATAAATCAATAAATCTTTTTTTTTTAAGTGATAAGATGGGGTGCCTGGGTGGCTCAGTTAGTTAAGCATCTGCCTTTCGCTCGGGTCATGATCCCAGGGTCCTGGGATCAAGCCCCGCATAGGGCTCCCTACTCGGCAGGAAGCCTGCTTCTCCCTCTCCCACACCTCCTTTCTCACTGTCTCTCTGTCAAATAAATAAATAAATAAATAACAATCTTAAAAAAAAAAAGTGGTATGAAATTCCCATAAAAGAGGTACTACTCTTCAAATAGTAAATCCCAAAATTCCCTGAAAGGACTACAAACTACCAGATGCTTCAAACAACCTGGTAGAAGCTTCAGGAAAGTACCATCAGAGAAACACTCAATAGGTATTTGAAGATGATGATGAGAAACTCTCGAGGAAACTGGACCTTTGACAGACTCGAGTAGAAGTGTCAGAGGAAAATCAGAGTTGCCCTGCAAAATGTTAAGCACCCAAACATTTAACTTCCAAAGATTTTATGTCTTAAGAAGTGGGAAAGATAAATAGGGTGTTTCCTTCTATCACTTTCATGTTTCAAGGCATTTCCTTTTTTTCTTTTTGACCCTAGAGGTTCATGTCAGCTGAAGCAGATTTAGAAGACAACTAAATTGGATTGTTTCACTACCACTAAGTAAATTCTGACATAATTCTTTATCTTCTATCCAGAGGCCTGGATCCAAATGGAAAGGAGGGAGAGCAATGCCTGAACATGTCTCAGCAACTATTCACCCAGCTCTTACTCTGGTATCACCAGGGAATATCCAGCCAAATAGCCTGAGTTGCTGTCTTGTATCCCTCCCACACTGTGTAACAGAACTTCAGGCCCTGAAGAGGTGCCCTGGGATGGAGCTAATGCCAATAAACCCACAGCCAAAGAGCTATCTGGGGAAAGCAAAACTTTGATAGCTTTGGGTTTCAACCTTAGCCTATGGCTAATCGCCATACCTCTAAAAGAAAATTCCTACCCAACATCTTTTCAAGCAGTCTTCTTAGTAATTTTTAAATACTAACTATTTCCATCACTATGGTCCTTAAGTGCTTCTTAATAATTAGTCCTTTGGAAACAGTGAACAAACCAGCAGTTAAAATCCCCTAGCTCCTCATTGCAGTCCTGCTCAGTGATGTGTATGAGTCTCTTTGTGAATTTTATTCAGGACATGTGGCAGCTGGAGCACAATCAACCCCATCCTTCAACAGCCTCATTTGCCTGGTTTTCAGGGGTCAGAGACAACACTCCAGCTGCCAGTTCCATGCCCAATGACAGGGTGAAGGATCTTTTCCACAGAAAGGCAATGTTAATAAACAGCCCAAATCACTAACTTCTTATTCTTTTTACTCTCCTTCCCTCCCCTGTGCCAAGGGACCCCCCTCAGCTTTGTAACGCCTTCTGTCACCAACACAATTAAGCCCACTACCACGCACCCCCAACCACCTGATTTGTAGAGAATACTAATGTAACAAGACTTGGGCCAGCAAAGGAAAGAAGGAAATATCTTACTGGGAAAATCTGTTCACTAAACCACTCATCCTTTTAAGAACTTATTTATATACTCCTAAAAAAATTAGAAAGCATTATTACCTCCTCAAACTTCTAGGCACATTTACATGTATCAGCCAAGAATGTATTTTCTTTGGGTTTTAAGGACTTACTAGACTATCATGTGAAACATCACCAAAATATGAATATATATGTATTTTATATTAGGTATAATATTGTATATAAATATATAAGCACAAATATTTAGAAATACATAGAGCTGTATATTATTTATATTTTGAATTTTATTATTTATATTTATATATCTATGTATGAATAAATATATATGTATTTTAATGTATAGATATTATATAAAATATGTTAACATGAATATACATTAACAAAAATATTTCAAGTAACATATAGAAAATTTACCTTATGGGTAAATATGAATATTTCCTAAAATATATATACCCTAAACAAGACCTTGTGAGAGTCATTCAGGTCCACAGTGAAATTTCTTTCACTTATTTTATCTTTTTATGTTTATGTTATGAATGCGGAGGGGCTGACAACTACAGAATCACCACTTCTAATGAAGCCTGGCTATGCTATCAGGTCAAGTAAAAACATCAACAGTTCTACAACCTTGAGGTGTCCTCATTATTTAAAAAGGAAATAAATAGGGGGAAAAAAAGAACACTCTCATTTTCTAGAGGAAGATAAAGGCATTATAAATAAAAGTTTTACTCCTAAACATCAACTAAAATAACTATTTTTATGGACTTCATAGATCAATATAATGATTCCAAAGTCAAGACTAAAAGTGGAAAGAACAGAAACCTTTAAATAAAGCTACAACAATGATAATATGTATTCCCAAATACACAGATAACTTAAATAAATATAACATATATACCATAATAATATAATACAGATAACCATTAAATAATATAGTCTCAATCCTTGGAAAAAGGTTGTTCATCAGTTTCAAAAATGTGTATGTGCATATCTAAGTCATAAAGAATTTATATCAAGGAAAATATAAATGTACAGTTCTTATTCACTCATTTTTTATTTATCTACTTCCCACTCAACAAATTTCTGAAAAGCATCTGAGGCAGAATTCCTTTCTAAACTACCAAAGATTTTACTAGTCAAAGGGTGTGGGCAGCAGTGGAAGTAGTGTTAATATGGCTGCTGCTTTTCCTGTCCTCCCCCAGACCAGGCTCTTTTACACCGGGTCAACACTGTCCTCCCACATTCCCTTGATTCAAAGAAAAATAAATAAATAAACATTTTACTATCTGGCAGTACATCTGACTTTTTAAAAGCCATTCAATCAAACATTAAAAGTAAATAATTGTACAGTTTATGTATACAATTTGCATTGTTTATGGCAATTACGAAGGAAGAAAGGCAAAGAAAGAGGAAATATTTTCTTCTGGCATTTCAAAGCAGCTTCTGACATAACAAGTTATTGCATTTTAAAAATATAAACTGCCTCAATAAATTCTATTCCCCTCAGGAACTGCCAAAATTGTACTCTACAAACACTAAAAAAGAAGAACAATAATATTTCTGCCAAATCCAAAAATGGTATCTAACAGTGAAAGAGTTAAGAAAATGAAAGAGCTTTGTAATAGATTTCCTTTTCATTCTAAGTATGTTTAAAACATTTTAGCAGCTCAGATGGATACATTTAGCACCTTATACCTTGAAATAAATTATTAATTTCACTTTAAAAGTTTACTATCAATGCCATAACCCTTTTCCCAAACATTTTTTACCACAAAATTGTTTCATCACATACATATTAACACCTTGTCAGATACTAATATTCTCAGAGCATAGCTTAGAAATCAGTTGTACAGAACTTAATAATCTGTTATCCAATGGTATGGATACCAGAAGTACATACAAGTGCTAAAGAGGGCAAGATAGGTATTTATAGATAGAGAATGCCCCCTAAATACTACACTCAGTAGTCCCGACTCCCACTTTCCCCCTCCATCCAGTCTTATTCAGGTTCCATACCTTTTAGATAATTCCTTTCTATTTTCCTAATTTTAGTTCTCAAAATCATTCATGATTATTTGCATCAATCTTATTCAGATTTTTATTTACAATTTTTAAAATCCAAATATAACTAACCAAGCCACATTAAGCCTGTGCAATTATATAAATATAGTATTGAAATGGCAAAAATATATGAATTAAAAGATATTCCCCTTTTCAAGAACACTGCAGTTTTAACTAAAGTCAATATGATAGAGAAAGACTATAGAGTATATATAAAATAATTCTGAAAGGATACACAAAAACTGATAATAATTGTTGCCTCTAATAATTTTTTCACTGTGTATTCTTTTGTAGTGTTAAAATTTTTCATCATTTATATATCGCTTTTGCAAAAAATAAAAATTTTAAAACAATAAAATAAATTTTAAAACAATAAAAATTTAAAATCCACATGGCAAACATAACATGCTGGATTTGCCATCTACCTCACACATAAGAATTTCATATTTAGTGAAAAGTTAAGACTAAATATGAAAATTGTTTAAATCTTATAATTAGCAAGAAATATTAGGATCTCCAGAGAAAAAACAAATAGCTATCCAAAACAAAAAATAAAGCTGATGCTGATGGGTTATATCTGACTCTTGATTCAACATTAGTATTCAAATAAATATCTAAATACTTAAAATTATTGAATCCACAGTCAGAAGCTATTAAAATAGCATTTCAGAATGTAAAAGACTTGGAAGAAGGAACACTAAACTTTCTAAGCAGTGACACCATGACACAAACAGAAAATCCTTAGGAAAAGAGAAAATGATTCAGACTTAAAAACTTTCTTTTATTTGAATACTGTTGATACACAATGTTACATTAGTTTCAGATGTACAACTCAGTGATTTGACAAGTTTATACATTACTATGTTCACCACAAGTGTAGCTATCATCTGTTCCATTACAATGGTATTACAATATCACTGACTGTATTCCGTATACTGTGCCTTTTATTCCATTGACTTATTCATTCCATAAATGGAAGGCTGTATTTCCCTCTCCCATTCACCCATTTTGCCCAACATTGTTTTCCATAGTGGCTGTACCAATTTACATTCCCACCAACAGTGCACAAGGGTTCCTTTTTCTCCACATCCTCACCAACATGCTGTTTGTCTTTTTTATTTTAACTATTCTAAAACTGGTATAAGGTGATATCTCATTGTGGCTTTTACATTTCCCTGATGATTAGCGATCTTGAGATCTTTCCATGTGTCTGCTGGCCATCTGTATGTCTGGAAAAACATCTTTACAGGTCCTCATCCCATTTTTTAATTGGATTGTTTGGCTTTTTGGTGTTCAGTTGTGTAAGTTCTTTATATATTTTGGATATTAACCCCTTATCA
This sequence comes from Callorhinus ursinus, assembly GCF_003265705.2. NCBI lineage: Eukaryota > Metazoa > Chordata > Mammalia > Carnivora > Otariidae > Callorhinus > Callorhinus ursinus. Next base: position 105,882,736 of record NW_027397066.1, read on the forward strand.
GATACATCATTTGCAAATATCTTCTCCCATTCAGGATGTTGTCTTTTTGTTTTGTTGGTTTCCTTTACTGTGCAAAAGCTTTTTATTTTGGTGTAGACCCAACAGTTGATATTTGCTTGTTTCTCCTGCCTTAAGACATATCTAGAAAAATGCTATGATGGTCAATGTTAGAGAAATTACTGCCTGTGTTCTCTTCTAGAATTTTTATGGTTCCAGGTCTGACATTCAAGTCTTTAACCCATTTTGAGTTTATTTTTGTAGGGGTTAGAACATGGTCATTTTATTCTCTTACATATAGCTCTCCAGCTTTCCCAGCACCATTTATGGGGGGAAAAAATACTGTCTCTTCCCCATTGTAAATTCTTGCCTCCTTTGTCATACCATATAATTATGTCATAACCATATGATTATGGGTTTATTTCTGAGTTTTCTATTCTGTTCCATTGATCTATGTGTCTATTTTTGTGCCAGTACTATACTGTTTTGAGTATTACAGCTTTGTAGTATATTTTGAAATCTAGTATTGTGATACCTCCAGCTTTGTTCCTTCTCAAATTGCTTTGGCTATTCAGGGTCTTCTGTGGGTCCATACAAATTTTGTATTCTTTACTCTACTTCTGTGAAAAATGCTATTGATATTTTAATAGGGATTGCATTGAATCTGTAGATTGCTTTGGATAGTATGGACATTATCAATTCTTCCAATCCAATATCCTTCCATTTGTTTATGTCATTTCAATTTCTTCCATTAGTGTTTTATAACTTTCCAGAGTACAGGTCTTTCACCTCTTTGGTTAAGTTTATTCCTAGGTATTTCATTCTTTCTGGTGCAATTGTTAATGGTGCTGTTTTTAGGGAAAAATGGTTATATAAGAACTGAAAAATAATACATAAGAAGAAAAACCTTATATATTAAGATATTCATTACAGTTTTATTTTAAAATAGGAAAAATAATAGAGGAATTATTCAAAGTTATAGAACATCTTCTCAATTGAATTTTCATTAATTTTCATCATAAAACCTATGGGAAAAAATGAAAATTATTTTTATCTAATGAAATTATAATGTAAAACTGCATATATTCCATCATCAAAATATGTTTCTGTGGGATATTTGTGGTAATTCATTACTGCAGCTCCAAATCATAGAGAGAAAAAAAGCTAAAGGCCAAGACTCCTAATGTTCAATCACACACACTCTCACACACACACACACACACACACACACACCCCTCTCCCACCTCTTTAGGGTTGGCATGAAAATGGACACACGTATCTGCCACATGAAAAACACTTCCCAAAATATTATCCCCTTCCTCAACCTTGAGGAAATCCCCCCCAAATAACCCATATCTGTCCAGGATTAGAGCCCTTCTACCTATCTCAACATAAGCCAAGCTTCTACCTCCTCCCTTTTTTGAAGCATATTTCTAAGCTTTATACTCTTCACTGGACCTAAAACCCTGAGACACAAAACATTTTGACACCCTCTCTGCTAGTTAAGGGATAATGTCAGGAAGAAAAAGGAGAAGTCAGGAAAAGCTGCAAGGTTAGTTGAGGGAAATATAAGTCATTTGTTCCATCATCCAACAAAAAATTTACTTTATGCACAGTATGTACTGGCATGGAGAACACAGCAGTAAACAAAATAAACACAGTTGCCATTCTCATTTGGGTAATTAACAATGAGTTTTATTTGGACACATTGAATTTGAGTTATTGCCAGGATAACCTAATGGATAAGCTTGTAGACAGATAGAAACATAGTTTTCAAAAAAGTACAGGCAAGAGTCCACAGGGTTAGATGCTAAGCAGAAGAAACTGAATAAAGAAGATTTAAAGGGGTTGAGTAATTGAGTGTTTCACTGAGAACACTCATACAACCCACACTTGGTAGACTGGGCAATAAGCAAGATGTCAATTCCACAAATTTTGGAGACCTCAGAGATGGAAGTCTACTTGTAACGAATGATGATGTCTAGAGGACAGTCACACCGGATCAGGATTAAGGTGGAGTGAATACAGGAGTTGGAGACCTCAAGGACAGCCAGGCCCACTAAGCTGAAGAAGTGGAATAGGACTGTTTTCATTAGCCAAAGATTTTTCAACATATGAGCAATTTAAATCAACACAACAGAGCTTGAGATAAATTTCAATAATATCTCCAAAAATGATTCTAAAAGAGAAGGAAAGCTTAAAAGAGGGTGACATGCCTTAAGAGACCTGAGAAGGGAAAATTTCCATGAAAACAAATAATAAAATGGCCTGGAGATGAGCTGAAAGACAAGGTTAAATTTATAACTGTATATGTTTTTATACATACATATATATTTTTACGTATATGACTCACAGAAAATACATTTTGGGGAAAAAAACAGTAAGAAAAATGTTTAAAAAAATATATACAGCCTCAAAGATCACTGGGAAACTTGGAAAGAAAAAAATGGAGGTGAGGAAGACAGAAAAGAGCTAATAACCATTTCCAATTTGGCTCAAATGATGCAAAATGTTTTACTAAACTAATAAATAACATCAAGATATAAATACTTTGTAGCCACTAGTGACCTAATATTCCCTTCTCTCATTCATACTGTAACCATAAACAATAAACTACACATTTGGAGACCATGAAATAATCAAAATAAAAGTAGCCTTTGGGGAGTAACATTGGATAATACTGTTTCATCTAGAAAAAATGCAGTAATGAATGAGAATAAGCCACTCCAAAGAATAAAGAACTCCAAACTTCCTATAGTGATAGAGAAAATGTTTGGTTAATGTCACCATGGTACTTAGAGTAGCATAATTGGGCAGGGGGTGCTTTTCAATAAATCTGATGTTTTTAATAGTATTTCAACATTCCTTCCCTGGCATCAGTTTTTAAAATTAGGAAATTCCAAAGTCAGTCAGAGAGAATTTAATCATTATGTAATTTATTAACTTGGGGGGCAGGTAGTTTAGTCTTTCATTTCAAAACTTACCTTCTTTTTGTTTTAAAAGCTGCAATGGACTGAATCTAGTGAAGTTTTCCATATTTTTATGAGGACAAAAATGCTATTAAGACCTATAAACAAAATGTATTTTTATTAAAAATGACTAATGCTTAGTGAAAAGTTCAAAGGCTGGAAAAGAAGCACTAAAAAGAGTTTTTAAAAGCAATAGTTCAGCTCACTCAGTTACTGGAAAAGTCATTTTCATACATAACCTTCAGGGCTATGCAGCAGCTGGAAAAGCTGCTTATTTTATTATATAGTTAATACACGCCATGCACTTTTCTTGAAAGAGTCGAAATATGTTACCTTTAAATAATGCAAACAACTCCTTAAGAGCAAAGAAGATATACTATAGATTTAAGACACAATGCATACCATAATAAAATAATCACTGATTGGCTCCTGTATCCAAAAATATAAATAAATCAAAGGCTACAAAAAATGTTGTTAAAATTGAATAAATTTGAATATAGAATCTATATTAAACTGATATTACTGAGTTTAAGTTAAATTTTTTTTCAGTTTAACAATGTTTTAAACTTAGGTAAGAGAACGTCCTTGTTCCCTAAAGACTCATGCTGAAATATCTGGGGTTAAAATGTCTGCAACTTACTTTCATATGCATTTATTAAGTATGTGTGTATGCACAAAGAGATAAAGCACATGTTCCAAAAAATGAAAAACTGATACATCTAAATGTGGTGTTATGTACACTTACTGCACTTATTCCAATTTTTCTGTAGGTTTTTAGTTTTTATAAATAAAAAGCTGGAGGGGACAAGCTATCTCAGTACAACATTTTTAGGAAATAGAATCTCTACAGAGAGACAGGAAAATATCATTACAAAAGCAAATTTACTTAGCATCTAACTACACATGGTACACTGTACTAGGTATTCTGACAAAAAACTAACATCATGTCTGGCGAATTCTACAAATTTTTTTTTAAGATTTTATTTTTTTAAGAAATCTCTACACCTGGGGCTCAAACTCATAACCCTGAGATCAAGAGTTGCATGCTCTACCAACTCAGCTAGCCAGGTGCCCCCAAATATTTAAAGAAGAGTTAACACCTATTCTGAAACTATTCCAAAAAATAGAAAAGGAAGGAAAACTTCCAAATTCATTCTATGAGGCCAGCATTACCCTGATACCAAAAGCAGATAAAGACTCCACTAAAAAAAGAGAACTGTAGGCCAATATCTCTGATGAACATGGATGCAAAAATTAACCATCAAGTACTAGCAAACCAAATCCAATAATACATTTTAAAAAATTATTCACTATGATCAAGTGGGATTTATTCTTGGGTTGCAAGGGTGGTTCAATCTTCATGAATCAATGTGATACATCACATTAATAAAAGAAAGGATAAGAACTGTATGATCATTTCAATAGATGCAGGAAAAGCATCTGACAAAGTACAATATCCATTCATGGTAAAAAACCTTCAACAAAGTGGGTTTAGAGGGAACATACCCAAACATAATAAAGTTCATATATGAAAAACCTACAGCTAATACCATCCTTAATGGGGAAAAACTGAAAGCTTTCCAATTATCTGTAAGGAAGAAGACAGGAATGTCCACCCTCACTACTTTAAGATAGTACTGGTAGTCCTAGCCTCAGACAACAAAAAGAAATAAAAGGCATCCAAATTGACAAGGAAAAAGTCAAACTCTCACTATTTACCGATGACATGATACTCTGTATAGAAAACCCAAAAGACTCCATCAAAAAACTGCCAGAACTGATAAACGAATTCAGTAAAGTTGCAGGATACAAAAATCAATATAAAGAAATCTGTTGCATTTTTCTACACCAATAATGAAGCAGAAGAAAGAGAAATCAAGGAATAAATCCCATTTACAATTGTACCAAAAACAGTAAGATATCTAGGAATAAACCTAACCAAGGAGGTGAAAGATCTGTACTCTGCAAACTATAAAACACTAATTGAAGAAACTGAAGAAGACACAAAGAAATGGAAAGGCATTCCATGATCATAGATTCAAAGAACAAATATTGTTAAAATGTCTATACTACCCAATGCAATCTACACACTTAATACAATCCTTATCAAATTACCAACCACATTTTTCACAGAGCTAGAACAAACAATCCTAAAATTTGTATGAAACCACAAAAAAGGGGCACCTGGGTGGCTCAGTTGGTTGGGCAACCGCCTTCAGCTCAGGTCATGATCCTGGAGTCCTGGGATCGAGTCACACATCAGGATCCCTGCTCAGGAGGGAGTCTGCTTCTCCCTCTGACCCTCCCCCCTCTCATGTGCACTCTCTCTCTCTCTCATTCTCACTCTCTCAAATAAATAAATAAATAAAATCTTGAAAGAAAGAAAGAAAGAAACAAACAAACAAACAAACAAACCACAAAAAAAGCCAGAATAGCCAAAGCAATCTTGAAAAAGAAAAGCAAAGTTGGAGGCATCACAATTCCAGATTTCAAGTTATATTACAAAGCTGTACTAATCAACACAGTATGGTACTGGCACAAAAATAGACACAGGGAATAGGCATAGGGAAACAGACACAGGGAAATATAAATCAAAATCATAGCTTTTTTGAATAATTTTAAGATACCACTTCATAGCCACTAGGATAACTAAAATCAAAAAGAGACATTAACAGGTGTTAATGAAGTTATTTATACTGCCAATCCCATCTGCAGGTCAGCTTACTATTAAAGCTCTGTACTTGATTAAAATTATAAAATAGATATGAATCAGGCATTTTTGGGGAAATATATTTTGAAATTTATTGCTGTGTCATATCTACAGCAAACTCACAAGAGAGAAAAAAGTATCTACAGAGAACTGGCTGAAGAAAATGCCACGAATCCATTATTCTTGCCTATGTCAAGACCTTACCTAAAACCAAAGGAATCAGAAATTTGGGGGTTGGGCTTAGTGTCTGTGTTTTTCAAAAGCATGCAAAGTGGTTCTAATTTGTCTTCAGGTTTTAGAAATACTGCATTCTAAAATTTACTCTTGAATTAAACAAGACCATCATAAAACAAAGTATCCAAATGCATTAAATTAGACTCTACCATAGACATACACACCACAGAATTTATTCTCTTGAATAGTTATTTGAATTAATGTCAGGCTACATTGATGGATTTTATTTAAACCCTCAAAAAGTTTCTCACTCTATTTATCATAAATATGATGCTAAAGGGGCACCTGGATAGCTCAGTTGATTGAGCATCTGACTCTTGGTTTCTGCTCAGGTCATGGGTCATGCAACTGACCCCCACATCGGGCTCCACGCTCAGTGGGGAGTCAACTTGATGATTCTTTCTCCCTCTGCCCCTCCCTCTGCTCACACGTAAACTCTCTCTCTCTCCAAAATAATAAATAAATAAATAGATAGATAGATAGATAGATAAATAAATAAATAAATACAATGCTAAAGACATTTGTTTTTATCCTATCTCATAGTGCCCTCTCTGTGAAGTCTCATGAGAGATGTTTTACTCTGATCTCACTATCAAAAAATAAATAAACTCTCCTGAACTACTTTTATATCATGAATACTGTGAATTGTGTAACTGATCCTATTCTCTACTTTGGCTGGCTACTGTACAGCTTGAAACGAAAATATGGTTTGGAACCTAGTAAAAGTACAGGACCTCCCAGCATAAGCTCCATGTACTAATCTTACACTTGACCTTACCTTATTTTTCCATCAAGCATCATGGCAATGACTAAATCTGTTCCAGTACCCCCAGGTGCTATAAAATATCAGTTTTATGTTCACCATGATACAAGAAATGTTGGGAAGTCTGCTTTAGGGTGTTAATGATTCATAATGGTCTGTGGTAAATTGTGGGAAAATACTTCTCTCTTTGTTTATAAGAAAATGGGATCTTAGTTCTGCTGATATCTATGTTTCACAGAGTTTTCTACAAAACTACTCTCTTTTTATATGTCATCCCTCTCCACCTACTCTTTATTTTATGCAGATATGAAATATTGGCCCAGAAGAAAAATCAAATTGGAAGAAACCACTCAAAAATTAGGATTTCCATTTATTCAAATAATCAAAGAGATGTTTACCAAGAGGCTTCTTGGTGTCTTTGTGAATAAAGTTCTATTAATTCTTTTGAATCAGCTCAAAAGGCATGTCTAGAGCCCAGTCAGATTTGGGTTGGGATCCATGCTACCCTAGCTTCCACGTGTTATATACTCAGGCACAATGGATGGATAGATAGATAGATAGATCAATCTCATTTACTCCTTACAACAACCCACTATTCAGAAGGCATTAACATCCCATTTCACACATGAGGAAACTATTTCAGAGAAGAAGCCAAGTCTTATTAATTTGAAAATAATTTTTAAAAAATTGAAAATAATTCAGTGGGTATGTTCTGACTTCAAATCACATACTCTTTGAATCTGAGATGCTCTGAGGTTTTCCAGTCATGACTTTAACCCCACTGCACACCACTGGCACTCTAACATGTCCAGCACACAATTCCCAAATTTTATGCACCAACAAGGACTGTCACTTTGATTCATTTCTAAGATTTTTCAGTGCACTGAAAATATAGAATTTATGGTTTCATTATCTTAAGACTATAAATTCCCAACACCACACCACCAACACAAAATCAAAAAGTCAAATTCCGGACCATCAAGTAAACTCTTTCAGAAAGGACTTTATTCCCTTTTTATGTTCTGTTTCCCTGGAGAATCCCAAAATAGCATCCCACAAGATGAGCAATTAATCTGTGAAAGACTTGATATTTAGTTATTTTAATAGTGTTCAGGTTCTTAGAGAAGGGTGGATACCATTACTACTGTTCAAACCTTAAGAGTCCTCACATAAACACATTACCTCTGTAGAAAGTTAGTAAAGACTTCTAGTGCTACAACAACACTAGATTTATATACAATGATCACCCAGTACTAACATGAACAAGAAGACCATATCCTGTAGCAGTGGGGAAGGTGGGTAGATTAAGTATTTAGTTTTTACCTAATAAAGAAGCAGATTCATTCTGGATCATGTTTAAAATATATAAAATTAATGGTATACCACCAAAATAGGATATCTACTTTCTTGTGTTAAGTAGAATACCCTTGAGAAAAAACTAGTAGGTGAAATTTACTGACTAAAGTAACAGCTGTTCAAGAATCTAATCTGAAAAGGCTACATGCTATATGATTACAACTATATGACACTCTGAAAAAAGGCAAAACTATGGAGACAGTAAAAAGATGAGAAGCTGCCAAGGGTTCTGGGGAAGGGAGAAAAGGATGAACAGGTAGAGCATGGGATTTTTAGGGCAGTGCAACTACTCTGTATCATATTGTAACGGTGGATCCATGTCATTAACATTTGTTAAAACCTACACAATGTACTACACAAAGAATGAACCCTAGTGTAAATTGAAGTTAAAAATAATGTATCGAGGGGTGCCTGAGTGGCTCAGTGGGTTAAGCGTCTGCCTTCGGCTCGGGTCATGATCCCAAGGTCTTGGGATAGAGCCCCGCGTCGGGGTCCCTGCTCGGCAGGAAGCCTGCTTCTCCCTTTCCCACTGCCCCTGCTTGTGTTCCCTCTCTCACTGTGTTTCTCTCTAACAAATAAATAAAATCTTTAAAAAAATAAATAAATAAAATAATGTATCGATATTGGTCCATCAGTTGTTACAAATATACCACACTAAAGCAAGCTGCTAATAATAGAGGAAATTGGACAGGGATGGGGATGGTGAGGGGGTATATAGGAAATCTCTGTACTTTCTACTCACCTAAAACTGCTCTAAATAAATAAAGTCTAGTAATTAAAAAAATAAAAATAAAAATAAATAACAGTTGGAGAAGATTTTGGTAGGACCGGGGTTTTTAGTAAGTGGCAGAACATTTTCATCTTGGTAGCATATAACAGCATATATTTGGCTACTGACTTGGGTTTCCTTATTTTTATCAGCTATACAGTTGGCTTTTAACTATTGTGACTATTGTGGCAGAAGCAGGTCCCTGGAGGCCTCAGGTGCTGCCACATGGATTCCCACTGCGGCCCATGGTGCCTTGTCCATACTGAATGGCTGTTCAGCAAGCCAGTACTGTAGGGATGAGAGACTTCAGTCAAAGAGGCCATAGACCAATGGTGGAGACTCAGAGAATGGGATGTTGCAGCTTGATTATGAACTACACAAGCATGGCTTGAATATGTTAGAGTGAGATAAAAACTTCTTAGAAATTTCCATATCCCCTTTGGGCGTATATTTGCTGCTTTTAACTGCAAGAGTTCCAATTCAAAACAGTAGTGAGTTCCAGCTTTACACTGTTAGAAACTTGTTATAAAAGCAAGTATCTGGGGGCACCTGGATGGCTCAGTCAACTAAGCGTCGCCTTCAACTCAGATCATGATCTCAGGGTCCTGGGATTGGCCCTGCATTGGGTAACCTGCTCAGCAGAGAGTCCACTTCTCCCTCTCCTCTGCTCCCAGCTCCCCACACGTGCTCACTCTCTATCTCTCTCAAATAAACAATCTTTAAAAAAATAAAAAAATAAAAGCAAGTATCTGTCCCAGATATCCAAACAACACCAACATGGGCCTGACCAGTAGACCCTCCCTAAAAAAACAGTTCACAGCCCTAAACAATTCCACAAGACTGAAAATACCTCCTTTCGGGCACCTTAGAAGCTCTGTCACTAGACAGAGACTACCCAAGATTTCACCACAGAATATCAGGAACATGGGGCTCAAAGGGGATATGGAAATAAAAAGGTTTTGAGAGTATATTAACAGGTTTGCACTGAGGTGGGGAAAAAATACCTCAGGTGAGACTTGGTAATTAAAATTAGGGCTGCAACATTGCAATTTTTAAACTTAGCAAGAAAACAAAAAAAAAAAAGTCTCTACAGCCACTTCCTGAGGGTGAGAAATTATGCATAGGTATTTCCTTCCTACAGACATAGTTAATTCATGTTGCCAAAATTAATCTCTTGATAAAGGTTTCTTTCAATCAAGTTTAAACTCATTGGTCACAGATGCTGGATGTCTGGCTCCTCTGGCAACCAGATGAAAGTGAAACAAGATTTTCTCTTTCTTCCTTTCACTCTTCCGTTTTTCAGTTACTATGCCAGATATCTTCACTTTGCACCCCAATTAATGGGCTCCTGTGGCCTCTGGCTTCTGGCTAGTTCAGTCATCTGGAAGCAACAGCAGGAGACTGGAGAAAGGAAAGAGAGTGACACTGGACTATACACTCCCCAGGTTCTCTCACTGCTGTGGTTTGAAGATCCTCTCACACAACTCTCTTCCTTTCAGGGTTCCAATTAATCTCTCATTTCCCCCTTCAGGTCTAGGGGTGGTAAAAGCCTTCCAATTACCAGCCCCAGGGGTGTACACTATTTCCTGTGTCTTCTCAGCGCCCACAACCTTATTAAATTCCCCTCAAATTATCTAAAGTAGAAGTGTGCCATCTATTTCCTACAGGGCCCCTGGCTAACGAAGATACCATTGAGTTTCTGGCATGGACCTTCAGAAACACTAGTACAAGGTTTTAGGAAAAATAAGTTGGCCTGGGATAGCTGTTTTCAGGACGTAAGATCCACTTCAGTGAGGAATCAGTGGTGTGATTCTGTTAGATGGTCTGTAGGCCCTTTAGAATCTTTTTTAAAAACCAGGTTTATCAGAGATTTGATTCAGAATCAACAAAACCTCTGAGACCTTGAAGAAACTTCATCAATATCAGTTCAAAAACAGTATAGGCTATAACTGGACAGAAAAACAACGCTACTCAAGATATCAAGAACCTTCTAGCTGAGACTGAGAATAAAAATTGTGAGGTCAAACAAAACTTCAGTTTCTTTGAATTTTAGTTCAAAACTCCAAAAGAATTTCATATTTAACCTTAATTCCCCTGGACTCTTCACTTGAAAAGAGGTGAATCTTTGAACATCCATTTTTCCCCCAAGAGATTTATAATGGGAAAATATTCATCTTCAAATTTAGGGCATTTATTTTTACATTTCATTTTAGGCACAATCTAATATAGTTTCTTTTTTTATAATTTGATTTCATTTTATAATTTCTAAGCTAATTTGGCAATATGGGCATCATAGTTTTTATGGGAAGTGGGTGGCAAATTTCTGTCTTGTATACAGAGGAATTTTAGAGTCCACTTAAATAATGTGCAGTTTTGACCCATTTCAGAGCCTGCAAGGAACAAAATCTATGTTGCCACCAATAGCTCAAAGAGGATCCAAAAGAAGCAATGAGTTGCACTGAGGGACCCGTCTCAGGAAAGTGTAGCAGGAAATGCTCTTGATACAGTACTCATCACTGCTCCCATGGAGCAGACATAACCCAATAAGGTCAGTTTGGGGTGTCTCTAGGGGACTTTTGGGGGAAAATTCCTCATTATAAGGGACTGTTCAGTGCACTGCAGGATATTTAGCATCCTTGCCCCCCACCCCCAACTACCCCACTACACACCATCAGTATTCCATAATCATTGTTACAACAAAAACTTCACTAGGGGAAGATTATCCTGGTTTAGAACCACTGGGTTAAAAGAAGAAGAATTTCTAAAAGTAACTCCTTTCCTACTCTTGAGGTTTCCTTCCACTGTGAAGGGAGTCCCATTAAAGTAACATTCTTGGGCTCTTGCCAAAACTCTACTCCCTCCTCCCCAAGAGAGGCACACAGACTTACTGATTGCAAATTTAAGAAAAATATAATGGCATGTTCAACCCTTTCCCCTTCCCTTTCTCTTTGAAACAATCTGACTGCAGCAAGCAAACATTCCATGTTACCTCCACAGGCTGAAGGTTGTATAGGGCAGGTCTGACCCTGTGGGGCAGTGCCTGCCTAGTTCTGTGCTGTTTGGGACTGGGTAGGGAAGACTGCCTAGCTCTGGAGCCTGTTTTGAGGAAGTTCACTGTCCCTACAGCTAAACCACAACCACCAACATCAGCTTTATGAAAAATAAAGGTGGTGCTGTGATCTCCCATCCTTCCTATATCATTTCTCAGTTCATTCAAAACATTAGAAGAAATGAGGATTATTTACCTAATCTTCTCAAACCCAAATACCTACCATACTTCTGCCTGTCTACTAAAATTTTCCACTACTCTAAATTTCTTTCCCCATCACACACATCCTTCTTCAACAAAACTTTTCACCATCTAAATGAAGCCCACATTTTTGAAAAATCTAGTCTCACCCTCTCCTCGTCATATGCAAAATCTATGGTAGCTAAGAAAATGCAGACGCTTAGAAAAAGTTTGGTATTAAAAGCTTAGGAAAGCATAACAACAGCAAGTGCCATCTAGGAAGACCTTAATTCACAACCATTTTTCTCTAAATATCTAATTTTTTTTCTGTCCCTGAAATTCCTGAATAAGGCTGACCTTCTTCTAAAGAATCTTCAATAAAATAGTTTTATCACTAATATTGATCTTTAGAAACCATAGAGATTAAAAACTCACTGTTAAAGTTTACTATCTCTCATTCTTTTATTAGCAGTACTTTCATTGCCAAAAATATTTTCCACAAAGATATCCCAATTCAAGTCTTTTGAGCTACTCAATTGTTCAGCTATTTGGGGTTTTGAAGAAAAATAACAGACAGCGTTTTTTCAGCCACTTTTTCCTCTTAATCGCTAAGCATGTATACTTTAATAGAAATTTAATCCAGCTTCTTCTGGTTGTTTCCATTTAAATCATTAAAATGTTATTTTTTAAAAGTCATTTGTTGTCCAAAAGACTTTTTAAATCAGTTTCTTTGCTTAAAAATCCAAATTGGCCATAAGAACATGAGCTCTGATGCCAAAAAGATCAGGTTTGGAACAAAAGTGTGAGCCCCAAGTTGGAAATCAGTTTTAAATGCAGGCTATGACATAAAGGGACCATGTGGACTCCTCCTCCAACTCACTGAGACTTCTGTGGAAGCAAACATTACAGCTGAGGTTACCAAAAGGTCTTCAAAATAAATCCTACGATCAGTAATCAGTCAGAGCTTCTGAAAATTCTAATTTATAGCCTTAATTGTCTTATGTTTGTGCTACTCTCATGTGACTTCTCCTTTACATTATTCAAGGGGGAAATGCTTTCGACTAACATTTAACTCAAAAATACTGAAATGCATTCTCCTTTTTTTTTTTTAATGTTTAACTCTTTTCATCTTCCTTCGAAATTAAGGAAATCCCTTCAATTAGAGGAGAAAGTAACGTCATTATTGGAGCTCATTTTACCTCTTGCTATCCACTAGAAAACTCTTTATACTCCCCAGAAGTACCATTACCACTGGTGGTAGATTTTTGTACACTTCTGTTGCTGCATCATAAACACAGAGAAAGCAAATACTTCCAAATATAGTGAGGTACCAAATTGCCATGTTAACAGTGAGGGAGGTAAAAGAAACTGGAAACAGTTGTCTGCTTTGTTTATTGATTAAAAGAAAAATTAAAGTTTAACTTCCTTTCTGCACAAGTTTTTCAGTCTTCCTGACAAGAAGAATGGACTTAAACTTTACTAACTTCATTACTGACTTTGTGCACTAGAAAGATACATCATTTGCACTTGCCTACTTCTCCTTCAAAACAAGCAATCTGAAAATATATTTCTATGAGCTATAAAGATTAACGAAATAAAAGCAACAATTTTCAAAGACATTAAAGGGTATTTTCTTGTTCATGTCTTAACATACAGGCAATTGGAAGAGATGGCTCAAAGAAATAATAGATGGAGAAGGAAGTACACAAGTTGAGACTAAAGATACAGTTTAACTAAGGGACATATTGCCAGTTTTCAGGATGCCGGTTTTTGGGGAAGGCATTCAAGAATAAATCTAATTTTACACTCTGATTAGCACTTAACAAATCTAGTTCTGGCTTCACAATTTAAACTATGATGTCAAAATGTCTTTGAGTATGTTTAAATGACTTTTATGCACACCTATCTACCTACTTCCTGAGGTACTAATATCCCAAATGTCATCAAACAATTCTGTATCACTTTGTATCAGTCCATGAAATCAATGCATTAAACTGCCAACCTTATAAACCATTATTTATCAAATGATAATTTATGTATCAATTATTCACTAGAGGTTAATTTGTAATGATATCTTAATGAATTATGGTCAGTGGTGGCACCAAATATGAAAGATGAATGACTTGCCTAATTAAAAATTGAATAGTAGCTTCACTTTGAAATTTTCATAATTCATTATTCTTAAGTTTTTAAGCAGGACAAAGTTACCCTTAGTTATTGCTGTAATTTAAATTATCTTTTGTTACTTCCCTTTAATTCTCTAAGATACTATAATAATAAATGACACAAGATATAGGAAGAAAATTATTAATAGTAACAAAAAGTAATAATTTTCAGGGATTCTCAAGTATTCATTAAGTTGTTTGCATAGCCCAATGCTGACATTATTCAATAAAAAAACAGTAAGCTTTTTCTTCTTTTACATGAGCCACTTTTAAAGGTAGGCAGAGTACATTAAGGAGCTTACTTCGTAAATCTGCTATAAAGCGAATAATCTGACAACTCCAAACAAGGATCATTGTATATTCTAAAAAATAAGTCACATAAAAAAGATTTAAACTACAAATCACTCATGCAAAGGTTAATAAATTTTCAAAGTTTATATTTTAATATGATGGCCTATAATTTGAAAGGTATCATTTTAACCTGAGAAGTTCTGGAATGTTTTAAACATTGGAATTTTAGAGAGGGTGAATATAACTACATTTATAACACATCCTCACAAACTGAGTAAAAGGAAACAAAACCACTAGTAAAGAGTCTGACACATCATAGGAAGTCTCAGCTATTCAATTTACTATAAAGCATAAATAACATTACTTACTTGCCTCACTTAAGTTAATGTTTTCTTGACAGTAAAATCTGTTATTTTTTAGGATTCTCTGTTCCTTTTAGACTTCATCCCTTTGCCTCATGAAAGGACCCAGAAAATAATGATTAATTATTTTCCCACTTGCATTTTTGTTCTTTTCTTACCAATACTTGTTTTCTCACAACCAAACTACACAGAAATTTCACATTGTATTTGTAGGGTACTCAATAAATCCCACTGAACATTTGGCATAGCTCACCCCAACCTATCTTTAATAAGGCAGTAATCCCTTTCCTCAGAGGTGCTGCATCATTCTGACAATCATGGCACTGGTGTAATTTCCTTTGCCAACATGACAAAACAGAGAACATTCTACAATGCCTCACGAGCACCAGCCCAGTGAGACCATGAGCTCAGCTCTCTCATGACAGAACACCATTGTGAGAAAATAAAAAGGTCCATGTAATAATTTTTAGGTTTTACAGATGCTCTATAAATTTTAATACTAACAATCTAATTCAGAAGAAAATAAAAATTAATCCAAGAAAACAATTACCTTTTCCTATTAGGCTCTTCATTTCACAACAGGCTACTCTAGAAAAGCTTCTTGACTGATTCTCCAAATCAGGATAGAAGTGACATCCACTGACAGGTCCAAGCAAAATCCCTATTTCCAAGAAGCCAAGTAAAAGAGATATAAAGAGAATTCACTTTTTTTTTTTTTTGCTGGATGCAACTACGACAAGAAAGGCTGGTTACAGCAACACTAAACTTGGCTCAATTGTGCAATGGTCTCAGTTTGGGACAGAACTGAATTTATAATGTATGACAGAAGCATAGTTGTAATGTACAATTATATAATTTACTTGAACAGTTGCTTTCCATATGGGAAGTAACAGATTGCCCAGTTGCATTTTGGCTAAGACTAAACCTACCATTATTCAGGGTAAAACAATTTTGTTGAAATTTGGAAATCCTGCAGAAAGCATCTCTAAGTCTCTCTGATGACTCCTGACATTGTTTCTTTTTTCACAGGAATAGTATACAGCTGTATCCTCCTTTCTAAATGCTCCTGACCCACATTTAGCACATAGTATTTTCTGGAAAACATAACCTAATATGCCCAACAGATTTTACAGATGAGATAACCGCTCAAGCCATTCATCCAAATTTCCATGATGAAATCAAAAATAAATTCAGAGATGAAGGATAAAAAAATCTTTCTGTGCATTTTCTTTTCTAAACATTTAATATTGTAAGGAAAACATACTTTGAAAGAAATGGGTCTTTTTCTCTCTCATTTTATATCCCAGTTGAATACCAAAGTAGAACTCCTACATACTTAATAATATTCCCCCTGGTTAAGTTATACTCCAAGAAAAGTATTTTATGGGCTGTGGAACATTCTTATTCCTGACCTTAACATTTTAAAACAGGTTGATGGATAAGCAATGCATTTTCTATACTGGTGCATAAATGATCTGGATCCCAGAATTTATCTTCAAAGTTTGAAAACTTACATTGTCCAGTAAAAATATGTCATTATCACCCTTTGAAAGGGTCTTGAAATTGCAACTATCTATGGCCAAATATTATTTTCTGAAATATGTCCCCCTGTGCATGAATTTATGAGTCCCATGACTGAACAAAGGGAAATTATCCAAGGCAAAGTTGTCCAAATAGGCAATTATCCAACACACTAGAGCCAAAACAATCCCCTGGAGGTAACTGCACAGGTTCAAGTGCAGCTGTGTGGGAAGTAGGAACACCAATCGGCTCTCAGAAGAGTTTGGGTGTCTCCAGGAAGAACAAACTGGGAAGACTGTTTCTGTGTCCTAGGCTATTGGTTTATATATATATATATATATATATATTTTTTTTTTTTTTAAGTGGATAGGAGGCTTAAAGCATTTGCATACCTATAGTACATCTACCTCTAAACACCTATGTTACACTGTAGTATTTCTACCTCTAAAGAATTACTTTGCATTATATTATATAATGTTACAATTATACTATGACATAATAAACTTTTTTGCAGCTCTGGAGTAGTCAAACAGCAAACCAAATGGTGGAAACCTAAGA
Organism: Callorhinus ursinus; assembly: GCF_003265705.2. Lineage (NCBI taxonomy): Eukaryota > Metazoa > Chordata > Mammalia > Carnivora > Otariidae > Callorhinus > Callorhinus ursinus. The sequence goes on from NW_027397066.1 coordinate 105,899,660, forward strand.
CTGGAAAACACAATGCAACAGTATCAGACACTTTCAAGTAGTGCTTGCAAAGAATAACAGTCTTTCATGTGCAAACTAGCTGCACATATTCAATTTCATTTGATCCTCTGGATAACCCAGGAGGTTCGCAGGGAAGTTCTTATGATCCTTTTACAGATAAGGAATTTAAAGCTCAGAAAGTCTGGGATATATTCAAAGGCACCCACCTAGTAAGTGAAGAGTACGGATTCAAAACAGATGTTTTTTGAGAACCAGCACTCTCTCCACACAGGACCGTTAGGGCAAGCTCTGTATTTGAGAGTATAGAGCCCCTGTCCTACCATCTCCACTACCACTACTTCTAACCTACTGATAAGTGAGCTCTGTACTCTACTAAGTCTTCTTTTAGGATGAAAGCATCCCTGGGATTTTTAACATTTTAAGTCAATACAATTTAATATGAATTACCTATTTTCATCAGATTTTTTTAAATTCTCAGAATAAGACACAGAACTAGCAATGTCTACAAAATAAAAAAAGCAAAGAAACTGGGTAGATTAAAAAATACAGAAAAGTCAAGGATGTCAAAATTGAAAATATTCACTAAGGTTGACCCATTTTAAAATTATACAGTGGGAAGCACCTAACTATATTCCACTTTCCAGATGTCTTTGAAATCCAAATGTGATTTAGAAGAAAATTTTTATAGAATAAGAGAAATTAGCTATTTATGCCTATGTTGCCATACAGTTTGAGTCCATCAATTAACCAGAGCAATGCATTTAACAGCTATTTAACAAATTCTACTGGGTGTCAGATACCAAGATAAATTCTGGGATTAAAAGTACAAATAAGACAGTATCTCTGCATTCAAGAAACCTGTAGTGAAGCAAGGTAGACAAAGAACACCTGACACTACATCCTTTGTAGAAATTTAATTTGTTGAATGACAAAAAACTAATTAATCTGACACTGTCAGTTATCTCTCCTTGAAACTCTCTCTTCCCTTTGCTTACATGACACCAAGTGGGGTGCTTTCCCATAACCTGTCAACTTTCCCTCAGATGCCTTTGTGAGTTCCCTGTTGTTCTGCTCACATCATAAATGCCAGTGTTCCTAAGTAATCCGTCAATTTGCTCTCTTCTCCCACTATACAGCCTCTCCCTGGGCTCCCTCATACTCATAGGCTGATGACCTCCAATCAAGGTTTCCAGCTCATTTCCCTCTCCTGAAACCAGTCCTATAAATTCAGCTGCTCACCAGATAGCTTCACAAAAATGTTTCAGCTATCTCACTTCGAAAATGGCTCTGCTTTCTGGATTCCTTTCCCCAATGATTGGCAACATCAGCCAATTTGGACCTCAAACTCATATATTAGGTTTTTTGGTCCCAAACATTCATTCACTCTATACATTTAATCAGTTAAAAGTCACCCACTCACTTATTCTTTCAGTCATGTGTTAAGTCTCTATTTATTACCATGTAATGTGCCAGACCCTAGGGTGCCATGCTGACCTAGTCACTGCTCCTACAGAACTCACAGTCTAATCCATGACACAGACAAATACACAAGTAAATACAATATATTATTACAAATGCCATGACGACATACATACAGGGTGCCATAGGACCTACCCAGACTTAAGGTGGGGATGTGGAAACAGAAAGGCTTTCTAGGGGCTCGGTTAAGCATCTGCCTTCGCTCAGGTCATGATCCCCGGGTCCTGGGACTAAGGCCCATGTGGGGCTCCCTGCTCAGCTTCTCCCTCTCCCTTTGCCCCTCTCCACCTGCCCCCCCGCCCACCCCACTTGTGTTCTCTCATGCACTCCCTCGCTAATAAATAAAAGCTTTAAAAAAAGAAAAGGCTTTCTAAAGGAAGTGATATCTAAGACGAAATCTAGAAAATGAGTAAGAGTTACACAAATTGAAGTAGGAAGAAGAGAGCATGTACCAAATCATGAAATCAAGAGAATATGAGTGAAAAATGAATGGAAAGAACTTTAGTATGTCTAGTGCTGAGAATAAAAAAGGTTAAGTGGTTAGAGGAGAGTTTAGAGAAGTAGAACCTTAGAAGCCATGCTTAAAAGTTTGCCAGAAGAGCAACTAGAAGTTCTTGGGGGATTTTAGCCACGTGAATAATAATATGTGCATTGGAGTAGATTTACAAAAGGAAAGATTAAGGCATGGAGATGAAATAGAAGGCTCTTGCATTTATCCAGATGACAGCTAAATGTCAACTTGAACTAGGAAAATAGCAACAGGAATAAAGAAATGTTAGCAGATCAGAGAAATATCGAGAAGGTGGAACAAACAGGATCCAATTATCTTTAGATATGGGACACAAAGGAGAAAGACGAGTCAAGGATCATTTTCAAGTTTCTCTTTTGAATAACCAGATGATGCCATTTAATGAGACTGGAAACAACAAAGGATAAGCAAACTTGTGGGGGGAGATAAGATGTGTTGTTTTGAAATACCAATATGATAGCCCAATGAAAATATCTAATAGGCAATTGTATATATTGGTTTGGAGTTCAAAACTGACTGTTGAGAAGGAATCAACCACTTGGAAATCATCAGCATACAGGGCGTATTTTAAGTCACGGGAAGAGATGGTCTAGTAAAAGAACTATAGAATGAAAAGAGAAGGCTGTAGGAGAGAGAGACTCCTCAGGGAAAGAATCCTGCCAAGAAGAGTAAGAACAGCCAGAAAAGTAAAAGGACACTTTTACCTAAAATATCGGGAGGTCAAAGGAAGAAAGTGTGTCAGGATCTAAAGTGTCAAATACAAGAAAGAGGTCAAATAACGTAAGGATAGAGCCATGTCTCTATAGTGACTCTGGAGAGAGGAGTTTCAGCCAAGCCAAGGAACCAGTGGAGTGAAGGAAGAGAACTAATCCCCTAAAATGATGTCACAACTGAAAGTAGAACACAATGAGCCAGAAATGTGAGTCTGAAGGAATACTATCCTCAAGCAAGAATTATATCCAATGTTTTAATTTGTTCTAGACTGACACATACTGTATTAGATACCAAGCATGACAGCGGTCATAATGCAAAGTAAAACAATTCTTCCTCTCAAAAATCTATTTAAACAAACTTGTAGTTGCCAGAGGGGATGAAGGTGGGGAGATGGGCACGATGGGTGAAGGAGATTAAGAGGTGCAAACTTCCAGTTGTGGAATGAATGAGTCATGGGGATGAAACATAGCAAATATAATCAGTAATATTGTCATAATTTTGTATGGTGACCCATGGTAAATCACAGTGAGCATTTCACAATGTATAGGATTAAAAAATAAATTACAAAGAGATAAGGAGGCCAGTGCTGGTGCTAACATTCAGGCCCTTCTATCTTTCTATTTCACTACTCTTGGCACATTGGCTTGTTGCAAAACGGATTCTACAGCTTTGCTCTAGTCCCTCATTCAGGGCAGGGAGAAAAAAGAGAGGAGCATCAGCAGCTATATCTGTCCTTTCAATTATGAAAACGAAAAGCTTTCCCTGAAGATCCTGCAGCTGACTTCCCTTAGGTCTCAAGGACCCTAAGGGGATCACATGGCTACAAGTAGCTAGGAGGGAATCTGGGAGTAGGAGGAAGGAATACCATAATTAACTTAGACCTGTGGTTCTCCCTCAACCCCAAGGGAATGTTTTAATATGTGTGAAGACATTTTGATCATCAAAATGATGAAGAGAAGCCAGTGGCATGACTGGCATCTCATGCCTAGAGGCCAGAGATGCTAAAAACACTGAAATGTGAAAAACAATCCCCTACAGTGGAGATTTGTACTGTTCAAAAACACCAAAACACCTCCATAAAGAAACACTGGCTTAGACCAGTTGTGACCAGCCACTGGAGTGGGCACACTGCTACTACACTACAAACAAAATCTGTGTTCTCTTGGCAAAGAACCTAGAGGGGAACAGTAGGAGAGTGAGATGAATATTGGGAGAGAAGTTTGTACCATGTCATGTAGTTAATGAGAAGCCATAGGAGGGTTTTTAATTGACAAGTAACATGATCAGATCTTAGATTTATCTGGTAGCAGTATTGAGGATGAAATGGAGACATATGAACCAGTATAAGAGAAATCAGTTAAAGCAACCCAGGCCAAGTTGACAATGGACTGAACTACACTTGGAGCAGTGAGAATGGAGAAGACGGAGATTTATATCAGTGATGTTAACAAAGGAAAATCAGCTTGGAGTCTTTGTTACCACATATGACCTTAGTTCAGACCTGCTTCTCCCACCCAATAGCTATATGACCTTAAATAATTTACAGAATTCTCAACTCAAATTTCTTCTTGACTTTAAAATAATAGTTCCTCATTCACAAAATTGTTAGGAGAATTCAATGAGTTAATGAGTTAAATGCTTATCATAGTATTAGACCAGTTCTTTTTATCATCATCATCAAAGGAATGAGGGGAAAATCAGTCCCCAGGTTTCTGTGTTTGTTATCTGGAGATAAGTATTTACTTGTGCAGAGAAAATAGAAATGAAAAGTTCTGGACATGTGAAGTGCCAGCACATAATAGGCCCTCAATAAAAATGCACTGAGAAACAAATGCACTTAAAAAAAACAAAATAAAAAAACAAACAAACAAAAAAACAGACTCTTAAATATACAGAACAAGCCGCCAGAGGGGAGGACGGGGAGGGGATGGGTGAAGCACGTAAAGGGGATTGAGAGTATGCTTACGGTTTAAAAAAAAACGAAAATGAATACACTTATCATGATGAGCACAGAGTAATGTGCAGAATTGTTGAATCATTACATTGTACAGCTGAAACTCATACAACCCTGTATGTTAATGGTAATTCAAGAAATGAAAGAAAAAAAATTTTTTTAAAGATTTTATTTATTTATTTGAGAGAGAGAGAATGAGAGATAGAGAGCACGAGAAGGAAGAGGGTCAGAGGGAGAAGCAGACTCCCTGCTGAGCAGGGAGCCCGATGCGGGACTCGATCCCAGGACTTCAGGATCATGACCTGAGCCGAAGGCAGTCGCTTAACCAACTGAGCCACCCAGGCGCCCCATGAAAGAAAATTTTTTTAAATGCACTAGACATTAAGGAGGGCACGTGATGTAATGAGCACTGCGTATTATATAAGACTGCTGAATCACAGGCCTTTTTTCACCTCTGAAACCAACAGCATGTTATATGTTAATTAATTGAATTTAAAAAAACAGATGTTAAAAAAATAATAAAATAAAATAAAATGCACTAAATGAATGAATGCCTAAAATTAAAATGTCTGTGGGAAAACTGAAAGATTTCTGCCTATACGTATCAGGAACTTAGGATCTGGAAAACATAGATCTGGCCGTCACTAGTGTATAGGTAATTTTTGAAAACATGCATGACTGACTATAATCAAGTGACATGTGTACTACGGAGGATAGAAAGGAGCAAAAGCAGAATAAGAAATAGCAACATTTTTTCAAACCAGGCAGAAAAGGAAACAAAAAAACAGTCTAGGATAGATTATCACTTCCCATTTGCCATACTTCCTGTTTGACAAAGAAAACTTATTTGTAACTTATGATCTTTATATCAACTCACAAGACTTTTGTGGACATTATCATACCCTTCATAAAACAGTATGTGCCAAGATTCTAAGGGGAAAAAAGAACATAACCTGTATGAGGAAGTTTCTCTTTTCTGCTCCTTTTATTGGAATTTTCATGAAAATATTTCTTAGTGAAGAAGCTCTAAGGGGATATGTCAGATACTTAAATATAATTGACACATATGATGGGTGAGGGAGGAAGGAGAGTATTTCTCCTACGATCAAAAATTAGAAAGGGAGAATGTGATTAAAAAACAAACATATATTTGGTCTTTGCCCACAGTTCCTTCAACAGAGCTCCTAAAACCTCTATAATTTCCTGAATGACAAGGTTGATAGGAGCATCTTTTGTTCTAATATTTGGTCTTCATCCCTGGTTCCTGATACAGAGCTCCTATGTCCCTGGGAACTTCCTGGGTGATAGGAGCAACTTTTCTTCAACTGAGGCCGCTCTTGGTGGGCCCCTAGATAGCTTCAGGATGGGTCTGGTCACCAGAAAGACCAAGGCAAGATTAGAGTACTGGAATTTTCAGCCCCACCCCTTCACATCTAGAGAAGGGAGAGGGGCCAGAGATTGAGTTCATTGCCAACACCCAGTGATTTATTTAATCAACCAATAAAACCTCCATAAAAACTCCTAATGATAAGGTTCAGAAAGCTTCTGGGTTAGTGAACACATCAAGGTGCTAGGACGGTGACATGCAATCTCCACGTGCCCCTCCCCTATATCTTGCCCTATGCACTTTTCCATTTGGCTGTTCCTGAATTTTATCTTTTATAAGAAATCAGTAACATAAGTAAAGTTTACTGAGTTCCATGAGTCATTCTAGTAAATCATCTAATCTGAGGAGGGAGTCATAGGAAGCCTCAATATATAGCTGGCTGGTCAGAAGTATAGGGGGCAACCTGGGACTGTGACTGGCATTTGAAATGGGGCAGTCTTGTGAAACTGAGCCCTTAAACTATGAGGTCTGTGCTAACTGAACTGACTTATAGTACAACCGGTTGATGTCAGAGAATGGGAGAAACAGTTGTTACTCAAAACTGTTGTGAGGTAAAAAAGGTTTAGAAGAGATTGATGAATGCAAATGCCAAGTATTAAAGTTTCAAGGGCTTTAGGATATTTTCTATTCACATGGCTAATCTATTATTAATCCCCAATATCCAAATGTTCTTCAAGTGTTATATTCACAAATAGGCTTCCTTTCACTCATTTTTTTTTTCAATCTTAACAGTATAAATAATAAAGAGAAAATGCAGTCTATTTCCTAGCCCTTGGTCTGCTGAACAGACTTTCAGTATGCTGATGGGGCAAATACCTTCCACAAAGTGACAGAGTGAGAGTAAGCCTAAAAAATAATTAAATAATAAAAATTTGTACCAGTTTTCCTCAGGAAAACTTATACAAGACTGAATAAGCCTCATTATTATTTCCTTTTCTTCCCAATTTGCACCAAACTTATGTTTAAAGTAGGCTCTGCTTATCAGTAAGGTTAATAGGGAAAAACTGCACAGCTGAGGCGTGGCTCCAGGCAGCAGAGTTTTTGAGAACAATTCTTTTTGTGGAGAAGCTGACAGGAAATCTCCAAAGATGCAATACAGTGTTCTGGAGCAAAGAACAATGGATTATGTAACCTAGATCCAAACATCTCTCTTCAAACACATGTACAGAAACCCAACAGTATAATAAATAAAGGGATTGTGCTGCCCTCAGGGTAAAAGTTACTATTAACCTTCACTGCCCCTTTTAATCTTAACTTCCCTTCTCACATTATTATGATATAATTTTTTGTGGCGTTTCTCTACATATGGTTTATTTATATTTACAATATACTGCAGAATTTTTTCCATTTAATCCTGTATCAATATTCTAGAATAGCCTCTTTTTCTTCCAATTTCTTCTCATAACCCACCTAGCATCATAAAGTAAAAATCGTACCTTTGTATGGGAGAGCCCCCAGATGAATCACACTTTTATTCCATGTTTGACAGATATGGCATTCATTATATCTACTCTTTAAGCAACCATGTTTAGTACTGAATTCAGATAACACACATGTACTTTGCCCCTAATGTATAAAACCTAAACTCGCATAGCCAGAGGCTATTTATCCTAAGAGTCTTCTCAGCCTAAACTGAATTAATACTCTTCCATTTCTTTTTATCCAGTGTGAAGCCTGGGTACTATGGTTCTAAATTCCTAATTGCTATAAAACAATTTTCCTTCCTCGAGCTAAGCCTGGTAATATGGCTCTAACAGATGACCTCTATAATGTAATTTGTAATACATAAGGCCCCAGTCTGAGAATAATTTTACATGTTTTAATCAAACCTAATAGAAACCACAATAGCATCTCTACCTTTGCCAAGGAAGTAAAAAGGCAATAATAATATATACTGTATTACATAATAATATGGCTAACATTATGATTATAATACAACATAATATACATTACATTATATATTATATATTATATATATTAGTATGCCTAAGCTTAATGTTTCTAAAATAAACCTTTCCTTCTAGTTATTCTTCTATTTTCATATATGCCCAGCAAGTAATCATTGTTCAAGATTTCAAACTCAAAATTATTTCCCCTTAATTTTAAAGAAGTTGACAAATTTGGATTCTGCTGGGTTTGTTATGGGGAGGGTGTACTTTGACATGGGGGGGAAGGGGAACGATAGGCTTCCCTTTTCAATGCTTGCTTCATCAAAAAATAATCTCAAAATCTTCTTAGAAACTCTTTAGTTCATTTAAATAATCAACTCAAACCTAAAACCAGGTATCTTTATGTTTTAAAATATAAAAAAGTTTACTGAAGCTGTTCTTAAATAATTGCCACTACAAGTGGCTAGTCATTCATTCATTCTAGACCCACTTCTTCACATAGATTAAGGTCATGGTAGGAACTAAAGTTACCCTGGTAAAAAAAAAATTAATTCAAAGATTAGAAAATACCAACTACAGATATATATGCCAGTCATAGCTAAAGAGAATAAAGTTGCAGATACCTTAAAGAGAGAAAATGAAAATACACCCACATTTTCCAAAAATATAATAATAATAAACTTCCCACATGTAAAGGAAACTGTCTTCTGTATACAGGTGGGAAAAAAACAATACTCACAGGCACGTGTTCCTACACTTGTGGGAGCATTTTCCGTGGTTATGATTTTTTAATCCCAACTAAGCCACCCTTCCCTATCATGTATTTATGACTTGGCTGGAAGATTAGAGAATACAGTTTGTGATGGTTATGGACATTTTCTCTGGTAAGACTCCTCATATTAGTTCTCAAATATATTTCAAATATATGGAACTAGGGGGTCAGTCCGCCCATAGTTTCCTAATTCCAATTCCATTTATGAATGAGGCACTAATTCACAAATGGAGCACAGTATGCACAACGCAATAAAGTCTCTGAGTACTTAATGGCGGCTGCATTATTTTAAAAAGCTCCCCAAAATACAGGCATAACTGAAAAAGAGGAGGCCTGATGCACCCAGGAGAGCTGTAAAGGAGACAGTTGTGGCAGTAAAAAGGGCCAGGAGAAACATCTGAGAAAACGGAAGAAGAAGGTGAAGAGTGCAGTCAAGTTACAGCCATTAAGTACTTGAAGAATTGGGAAGACACTCAAAGTAAAGTATTAAGTATAAAAATTGGGGCAGGGAATTGTATATACAATATGGCCCCGATTTTGGGATACAATTGTGTATTTCCTTGAAGAAAACCAAATATTGAGGGGGTTTTTTTCCTTAAGCTTTTTAAAATTTTTTTCATTCTACTTTTCTATCTTTAACACGAACTGAACCTTGTAAGATTGAAAAAGTACACGCTACAGTCGCGTTTCGTGAAAATGTGGCATTCTTTTCCATTTAATTACTATAACATGGCGCTCAAGTTCCCACCCTGCAGTGAAGTTAGGAAGTAAACCTGTCGATCAAGGTTACTCCCTTTCTTCCGATTGTAAAACCCGGCTCCTGGGTAGAACAGGACCTTCCAGGTAGTCTCAGCCTCTTTGGGGCAATGGATTGTTAAAGGTTTCTCTCCCCTCCTGCTCTCCAAAATGGAGCCTGAGGAGCTCAGGAAGCTACGCCTCGCCCGCTCGCTACCTCCAGGCCTCGGTCTCTGTCCTCCGGAGGCCACCGAAGATGTGCGGCCTCACCTGGCATCTGGGCCCCACGGGAGGCCCCAAGCTGCGACGCGCGACCGCCGGGGTGTCGTCCACCCAGTCTGGACTCGCCTGGCTCTCCCAGGGTACCGCGCATCTCAGCCCCGCAGCGCCGACTCCGCCACCGGCCTGCGCAGACCCCAGCCTTCCCTGCGTCTCCTGCTCTCTTGAGGCGCTGGCAGGGCTCGCGCCTACACAGCGCTGCCCTGGTCCCTGAGCCTAGGCACGCACAGTCTGCGCAGCCGTCACTCCCTTTGAGGTGCAATGAGGTGCTTCTTGGTTCCCATGGCCACCCTCAGGTTTCCTGGGAGTGAGAGCCAAGCTTCCCCTGCTTTTTATCACGCCCTCCCACCGCGGAATAAATTCCGACACGCATGTCTGACCATTTGCTTCGTCAGCCCCCGCCTGATTTTGTGTTTACTTGGCCTGACTTAGACTTCCCTTCCATCCATCTTACTCTTCCCAAGGCAGCAATTCTCCCCCACTCAACAACCGTAATGGTGAAATGGCTGCAGGGAAACATTAATTTGGGGGGGGGAGGGTTGAAAAAACAAGAGTTTTATATGTACAAGATTCTTCATCACATAGTTTCTACTTCTATAATCTTTTCCCCAAAATATTATTTTTAAAATGTAATTATGGGAGTCCTAGAGTCATTCTGAAAGTCACGGACAGCCAGGTAATTCTCAGTAACTGCCAACAAGATAACCTTTTCTGGGAATATGTTCCATTTTGAATTCCAAAAGAGCACATTGCCAATCCTGCTTAGGCCAAGAGAGTGTGATGAGACCTGGATGCACCCTATGGTATATATGAAGGGTTTAGCCTGCCAGATATATTGGTATTCAATAATGTTAGCTGTGATTACCATGCTGCAGAAAGGAAGCAGAAACAGATTTGATCAGAGTGCCACAGTACGGAAAGAACCGATCCTTAAAGTAGTGAGCCCCATATCTATAGAGGCCCATAAAAAGCTAAACTGGCCACTAGTTCACTGCCAATTTCATATGCTCTCCTAATCCAGGAAACAAACAGCGCACAACACACACTCACTGTTGATCTCAACTTTCCATATAGGAAACTCTAATACTGATACTGGGGGGAAGACTTGCCACCACTATTTAAAATGTTCTGCTTTTGGGTGCCTGGGTGGCTCAGTTGGTTAAGCGACTGCCTTCGGCTCAGGTCATGATTCTGGAGTCCCGGGATCAAGTCCCGCATCAGGCTCCCTGCTCAGCAGGGAGTCTACCTCTCTCTCTGACCCTCTTCCCTCTCATGCTCTTTCTCTACCATTCTCTCTCTAATAAATAAATAAAAATCTTTAAAATAAAATAAAATAAAGTGTTCTGCTTTTCAGTGAAAGGATGAACCAGACACAAAAAGATGATTTCAACCCAAGGTATAGTAAGATGCTATATGACAACATTTGGCTATTTTTAGAAAATGTCACTCTAGAATATATAGAGAGAGAATATGTATATATATATATATATATACACACATACATACACACACACACACACACAATTGGAGATAGAGTCCTGCAGCCTATTAGACTGATTATTGAGAGAAGGAAAGAGAGAAAGAGAGGGAGGAAGGAAGGGAAGGAATTAAAGAATCTTACCAACATAAATTCTGAATTGAGGAGATGAAGGGAATGTGGAGAGGATGGGGCTGGTGAACTGGTTTGGAAGGTGAGGTTGGTTAGGCAACATAAGGAAATCAGTTTGAACAAATAACTTTTGATATATTATCTTCCAGAAAGGAGCAATAATAGAAACTTTCTTTTTATTTTTTAAATATATTTTAGATATAATATTAATATCTTATATTTTCAATATACTACTAAGAGTCTTTCTTTTTATTGAATTAGTTTATTTATTTTTTGGAAGAAAGAAAGGACCCAGCATCTGGTTGTTGAAGACTGTACAAAACCATTCTTTATTTAAACCAAATCTCTTTAATAAGGCCAGAACAAACTCAAACTTAATGATGTGTGGATTTTTTTTTCTAAACAGCCTACTACAAGATGACAAACATACAAAAGAAAAAATTTGGTAAATCATTTGCAACTTTATCAAATTAAAACCAGCAACTACCATTTCAAATGCTCTTGGGTTTTTATGTTGTGAATGGAAATCATAGTTTAAGTTGTTAACAAAGATGCTGCTTGATGCACTACTCAGTAGGAAGTCCTTCAGGAAGGTTACTTTGAAGGGCAAAGCAATACTGCTAACCAGTTTTGTTAACTTAATCCCAGGCTTAGCAATGGAGTGGGAAAAATCAACTGAAAGAAGAGCTTTCTCTTCAGCACAGTATTTAAAAGAAGTAAAAATAAGGATGCCATTGAAGCTATTTTAGGTAAATTCTAAAGTACCTACTAAAGGCCCAGGTCAGGTTGGGGGGGGTGGGGGGGGAATGCATTATATAATGGCTAACATGCTTTAAAATAACTACAATATAAATTCATATTTCATAAATATTGGTTTATGGTAACTCAAGTTAACACTCACAACTACGACTGTAACATAAAATATTTCCAGACGGGAAAAACAATGAGAAATCTCAAGACCAGAACATTGTCTTACACTAAAAGGAAGGTAGATCAAAACATAACCATTTTCATATTTTAAAAGCTCCTAAAACTTGGATTTTCCTGTAACCAAAAAAGGTAACCTCCTGATCAACTCATACACAGTCTTGTATTCATTTCTATGCACCTCTCTCACTCTTCATATTTGATTTCACTTTTTGGGATGCCAGCAAAAATCTTCACTGAAGTCAAAAATACCCTTCACAACAGAATTTCTTTTCCAAACAGTGCAACTTGAAAACTTGAAGAGTCACAGTGCCCTCTAGTGACCCATTGATAAGACTGACTTTTATTTCAATTTCAGAGAACAAAAAGTTTAATGAGTCTTACACATTTCCAGGGAGGTTTTTTTTTTCCCCACACATATTTATAAATGCCAATTTCTATTTCTAATGGGGGAAATTATAAGTTACAATCAATTAGCCACACAGCACACTAGAGAATGACTCCCTTTTTTATCCAGTGCTCCCACAGTTACACTGTTATCTGGAGGGGAAAAAAGGCTTAATTCCAATTAATCCTGCAAAACAAGATACATTATATATACAAATGTAAGATTCTTAATCTAGAATTGTAACAAGGACAGGTTTGCGGGGCTATACTATAGTCCCGAATCTGTCAGTGCCTGACAATGAGACCAGTGTCAAGGAATTTCTCTGGAATTTCTCAGTCTCACCGGAACCTCATTTTTCTTCCTCTGTAAATGCAAAAAGGTGGATGAGGATGCAGGAAAATGGATTCTGAACACTTCTAGTGGAAGCATTGACTCTACAGCCTTTCTGGAGGGAAAGATGGCAATAACTCTCTAACAATTTCCTAAGTACATTGGCAATAACTTTCAAAAACCAGGAGTTTCTAAATGTACATCACCTTAGTGCCAGAATAATGGCCAATATTGAACTCCTACTCTGTCCCACATACTGTTTTAAGTGCTCTAAGTATATTTGCTCATTTAATCCTCACAAAAATTCTACAAAGTTGTACTAATAATTAACCCCATTTTACGTATCAGGGAACTGAGACACTAAAATTTGCCTGAGTTTACAAAATCAATAATTGGATACAAACCCAGGCTGTACGGTTCAGAGTCCATGCTGCTACTATACTATAATTCCAGAACTTCATCTTCTGGGAATTTATCCTAAGAAAATAATCAAGGATATACACAAAGAATTTTCAATCAGGGTGTTAATCTCAGCATCATTCATAATAGGAAAAAAATGGAAAGTAATTAAATATATTAAGTGAAAATAGCAGGTTAGAGATGTACAAACATTCATATATGTATGGTGTGCTCCCATTTTTTTAAAGAAATATATATTTAAGAGGAAGGAAGAAAAATAACAAATGCATAAATAATTATGTTGTGAGCATAGCATAATGTATAGAGAAATTGAATCATTCTGTTGTACATCTGACACTAATATAACATTGTATATCAATGATACTAAAATTTTAAAATTATAATAATAATGTGTAGAGAGTAAGTGGTAAGAGGAGGGATAATGATTTTCTTATCTTTTTATGTCCATTTTCCAAATTTTCTATAAATAATTCTAAAAATATTTTATATTTTTAAGAAATGAAGGAAGGTTGACTTTATTTTTTTATTTTTGCAAAATTTTAAAGTTGGAAAGTCTTGGCTTTTAAACTTTTGCTTTTGACCACTACCTTTCCATGTTTGCACTTGCTATTTTATTTTATTTTAATTCCAGTATCCTTAACATAGAGGGTTATATTAGTTTCAGATGTATAATATAGTGATTCAACAGTTCCATACATCGGCCAGTGCTCATTGCAACAAGTGCACTCCTGAGGTGCCTGGCTGGCTCAGTCAGTAGAGCATGGGACTCTTGGTCTCAGGGCGGTGAGTTCAAGCCCCACGTGGTGTGGAACCTACTTAAAAAAAACAAAAAACAAGTGCATTCTTTAATCTCCATCACCTATTTCACCCCTCAGGGAAATGCAAATCAAAACTACAGTGAGATACCACCTCACACCTCTCAGAACGGCTAAAATCACACAACATAGGAAACAACAGGTGTTGGCAAAGATGTGGAGGAAAAAGGAACTCTCTTGCACTGTTGGTGGGAATGCAAAATAGTGCAGCCACTGTGGAAAACAGAACAGAGATTCCTCAAAAAGTTAAAAAACGAACTACCCTATAATCCAGTAATCATTCTACTGGGTATTAACCAAAAAAATACAAAAACATTAATTCAAGGGATACATGCACCTATATGTTTATTGCAGCATTGTTTACAATAGCCAAATTATGGATGTAGCCCAAGTGCCCATTGTTAGATGAATGGCTAAAGAAGATGCAATGTACACACACACACACACACACACACACACACACACACACACACAGGAATATTATTCAGCCATAAAAAGGAATGAAATCTTGCCATTTGCAATTATGTGGATGGAGCTAGAGAGTATAATGCTAAGCAAAATAAGTCAATCAAACACAAATACCATATGATTTCACTCATATGTGGAATTTAAGAAGCAAAACAAATGATCAAGAGAAAAAAAAGAGAAAGATAAGCCAAGAAACAGACTCTTAACTGTTGAGAACAAACTGATGGTTTACCAGAGGGGAAGTTGGTGGGGGAATGGGTAAAAATATTTTATTTTTAATGGGAAATTCAGGCCAAATGTGCTCTCAGGTACTTCCTACCTCTAAGTATTTACGATTTGGAAATAATAAATGGAGAATAGTCATGGAATTTTAGAACTCGGGTAGAGAAAAACACTTACCACCCCTCTAGAGGTTCCCATATCTGCTTGATTCTCAGAATCACCTGGGCTAAACAAAGACAAACTTCTTGCCTCCCTCTATTTCCAGTCCAGATCACCTGAGGATGAGGTCCAGGTGATTCTTATGAGCTGACAGTGTGGGAAACCACTAATTTACTCCCATTGCATCATTTCAGTCTTCTGACTGGCACCTAAAACAGCACTCTTGCAGACCAGAGCCTTCATATACTGTTGGTTATTAAAAGCAATCCAATTGATATTGACAAATTTCAATTTCAGGTTAAATTTTTTAATTTTCTTGAGGAAAAATGCATCTTAAACAATAAATTTACTAATAAAAAAGTTTTAGGCATAACATAATGAAAGTCACACTTACCAACAATGAGCAGAGAGAATGTATTCTTACCTATATTAATTTGCAAATGGCTTGTTCACATTTCTCAATTACATACTTATTTAAAGGAACCAAAATTTCTTAGAGTTCACAGGACACAGAATCAGACCCAAACAGAAAGAACAGATATTATAGGCAGTGGGTTGGGGAGGGTGGAGTTAATGCAACAAAAATGTTTTGTTTTAAGCAAAAGATTGTTCAAAGCCTTCTCAATAATCCTAATTGCACAGAGTAAGGAAAAGCCACTCTGGACACAGTGCAAACATTTGTAAATAAAGAGAGAAGAAAAGGCCCTTGCAAAATCTTCCTTGAAGTTCCACAATTTAAATGTTTGTCACCTTTTCTGAAGCCATTGGACATATTCTTAGAGCAGCAAGTTTTATTTGCAGTATAGTAACCTAACTGGTCTCAAACTGATGGTATAAAAAGAGATAGAGTTACAGTAACTCACATGAGATGCTCATCACAGACTATTTTATCCAAGCCACAGACCTAGTTGCCTGGTGTGCCCGTGTCATTTTGTGCACGAAGACATCTGCCAGGTGCACCCCAGCAGGAAACAGGGGGCTGACTACTGATCACAGGTAAATAAATATGGAAGGTAAAATGGTTCATCTCTCATTCCTGCAATTCAAAAAGAAAGAACTCCTGACATACCCATCTCAACAAAAAACATACATACACATGTTCACAAAACATTTAAAAATATAAACCAAGACCAATGTTGAATTGAAAAACTGTGAAAATAGCTCGGTAATAGTGAATATCAAGGTGACATGAATTGTGGATAGCATGTGCTGTTGCTTTGATTGCTTGGATGAGTCATCAGATAACACCCTCCCACAAGCCTTAACTGTAAACTGCTTCAATTCCCTTACCTGAGCTTTTGCTCTTCTCTCTTAGAGTTCTGGAAAATGTCTGCTCAAGGAAGCAAGTACACACATAGCCCAGATGAACTATAATTAAGGTGGCAAGAAACCAAGGAAAAGAGAAGGCAGTATTAGTTCAATTGTTTCCTTTGCACAGGGAGCAGATGGACTCCAAGGTCTAATAACCTTTTTGTACCTCAGCTAAGGCTGACAATACATCATTATACTCAGATGGAAGCAAGAAGAAGGTGCTTAGCAACTTGGACTTGGAATGTCTGAGCTTTTGTCAATTTACGTCATAATCTTAATATTAAACAGGCTTGCTCTCATTTGCCAGTCATCACCTCATTTTATGTTTTTCAAAAACACAAGAAGATTAAACAGTCTTTCCTGAAAGTACTTTAGCCCGTTAGATATAGAACAGTAGTAGTATTTAAGAGTCTCCCCTTATAAATGTATACATAAAACTGCCATGAGCCTTGATGGAAATTATATAAGTTGGGGGGTCTTCCATGGGTAACATTTTCATTAGCCACAGTATGCACATAACCCAAGCTCTTTTTGGAATTTAGATACCAAGGACTATTCCTTGGACTCCATTATGTTTGTGTGCTTTGTGTATATAAGAATTTATTAGAACTTCCCTTTCTATTTAGTTTTATCTTTTCCTTCTTTAATGTCTGTTTGTCTACATTATAAAATATAGACAATTATATATAATATTTTTAATGAAAATAAAATAAGAGCAGATGTACTGTAAAACAATTAGTGGAGACAAAGAAGAAATAAAAAGAAAGTCATTTTAGGCAGGCCATACGAGGCTTCTCTCCTGAGTGGATGATGTCATATTCCTGCTTCAAAAACAAAGAGAGGTTTAATTGTTTTATCCTTATATTTCACAGCCATTCTAAATCTGCTCAAATATCATTAGACCTTTTCAAGATTGATGTTGAATTTTGGGTTGTGTGCTCAAATATTTTAGATGTCTAGATCATGATATGTGATCAATTAATAGCTGATGAAGATAATAAAGAAAGAATGAAGAAAGGAAGGAGACCTGAAAATGAATCAAAATCACTGGACCATCAGCAGACCAACCACATCCCCTTCTCACAGGGAGAGAATTCTATTAGTAACATATGATCAAGGGGATGGCAATCACCATTTCTCTCCAATATCCTACTGTGGTATCTAATTATGTCAATATAGGAGGGAGACAGAGCTTGTTAATCTTCCATTTTACTCTATGGTAAAGAAGAAAAATATTGGGAAAAATTAATTCCTGTCAGGAAACCTAGAAATATTGACTGGAGATGTCAATAATATGCCCAAGTCCTCAGATCCCAGATAAAGAGTTTCACATATAGTTCATATTCTCCTGGCTTTCTCACTGGAGATGCCAATGAAAAAGAAGGAAGAGATAATTATATAAACAATAAATCTGAGTCATCACTGAACTCTTGCAAATCTTTTTGACAACAGCAATAAAAAAGGGAATAAAAAATGCTTCCAGCAGAATTATCCTTAATTATGATGAAAAATATATAACTAAGTATGTTATTCTGAATAACCATCCTCCCTAGCGGGGACATTTGGAGTTTGGAATAACTTCAAGGAGGAGAGAATTAGGAGATTCTCTGGACCACATAGTTCCCATCAACTCAGAGGAGAGAGGAAGGTCCCAGTACAAACTTGACTTGGAAGAGAAGAATTTTCCCAACATTACACTGAAGAATGTTGGTCTAATATAATATCTTCTCCATTCTTCTGCCGGTGCATACTCTCCTACCATATGACAACCTCCAGTGAGAAAAGTTGTGAGGGTCTATCTCATCGTTATCTTCGTCCTATCCTTTGGTATGGAACCATATACTTGGAAGATTCCAGTTAAGTAAATGTTATAAAGGGTCATAAAATAGTGTGGAGAAGAATAATGTAATAAGAGCAGATGTACTGTAAAACAATTAGTGGAGACAAAGAAGAAACAAAAAGAAAGTCATTTTAGGCAGACGATACAAGGCTTCTCTCTTGAGTGGATAATGTCATATTCCTGCTTCAAAAACAAAGAGGGGTTTATTGTTTTATCCTTATATTTCACAGCCATTCTAAATCTGCTCAAATATCATTAGACCTTTTCAAGATTGATGTTGAACTTCTGCAAGATCTAATATTTTAGAATGCTTGATGTAAAGGAATAAAAGTAGCCAAAGATCCTTCTTGGAGCTAGACAACTGACTTCCTGTGGAGGCTTGAGAAAGTATTTTAACTTTTCCAGGTCAAGGCCATGGCTTTCTCATTGGTAAAATAGAGCTAAGTATCTTCCTATACTTTCCTCATAAATTGTTTTGAAATTCAAAAAAACCACTGGGAAGTGTTGAAATTTTGTTACTTTTTTTTCCCTCCAAAGATGAAAAGTGATCACCCCTCCAATGAAGGAAAGACATGAAATCTACAGGATTAAGTCATTTTAGATGCTTAAATGTAGAGCATTCTTAAACAAAAACCCTCAAACCTTCAGCCCTGGATAACCTCTTACAATTGAGCCACTGTTTAATACATTCTTATAATGCCAAGGTTTTAGAAAAGAGGGTAAAAATACCTTCTTTGGGCAATTTGTGCGCAAATGAAACAGCTTATTAAAGATTCCCTCAATGAGAATGTGTAAACACTGGTCTTGGCCACAAAGAAACAATTTCCTGGGGCAAACTTCATGGTCTGATTTCCCAGAAATACCCTGGAAAATGAACAGAAGGAAACGCCTTATACTGCTTTGTCTGTAGCCACAAAATATACACATAGGGTCCCACCCAGCTGGAATTTAACCCTGTGCCCCCCAAAAAGAACAAAAATAATAACAAAAGTCCCATAATGAAGCCATTGTACATGCAAAAATAATATCTACACTCCCTATGCACGAAGGCCAATATAATTATGGGCCAAGAAACTGAGTTCCTTCGGAGTGGAAATGTGAACAGGTGCCCTGTGATATTTTTAGGCAAGAACCATTCAAGGTTATCTCCTCTCCCCTCAGCTCTACTTAGTTTAAATCCATCAGAGGTAGGAGTAGTAGGATAGTACTTGCTAATTTATCAATTTAGAATGGACTAATGAGATTGTCATTAGTGAGTCATTTGTCATTGTCATTGTCATTAATGAGTGAACATCCACAAGAATATGTCTATCAAATATTACTTTTAAAAAAAACTGTCATTATTGTAACTGTCGATCTAACAGAAGAGGGTTTAGAACAATTCACTCAAGGAATAGTCTATTCTTGTATGGTTGACTGTATCTCTACCACCACCTTATGTCTAAAATCAGGCTATCAGTGTCCTTCTATCCAGGTCCCATCCCATCAAACCAGCTTACTGCCAAGACTACCCACTTCTGTTAGCAGACTGGAAACTACAGACTCAACATAGACTTCTCTCTCTCCTTATTCTCAATTGATCAACGTTCCTTTTAAATATTAGTTTAGAAATGCCTCTCCCTTTCCTCTGCCACTACCATGATTCCAGTCTTTGGCGTTTCTCTCCAATTGCTTCAACCTTGCCTTTCCACACTAGTTCTCAACACTGGTTGCACTTTCGAATTACCTCAAAATATTTGAAAAACAACCTAAATCTTTTACACAAATATCCTTAGACAGTAAGATCTTTTTGTTTGCCTCCTTCACTCAAAAAAAAAGAACTTTTAGTATAAAGACATGTGAAATTTATCTTATTACTTTTAAATGAGAGTACTTTATAGTAATATTTATGTTCATATTATCAAAGGACACCTAAGTATTTCTGGTCCCTGAGTAAATGCCTGGGGCATTTATTTTGTACAAGAAGTTTTTCTTCATGCAAAATTACCCACAGGTTACAGATTGTTATAACTGAGTTAGAAATAGTTATTGCCATTAAAAGATGTAATTGAAAGAGCACAGGACTAGGGGATTTGAATTTTAGTTCTGATTCTTAGTTATCTATGATGCTAAGCATAAGTTCATTTTTTAAAAAATTCAAAGAGTAATACTGTCCCTACATACCTCAAAAAATTATTGTCAGGAGTAAATGGAATAATATATATGAAAAAGTATGAACAACCACAAATCCCAAATGCCCTCCTCTTGCATTTATGCATTTTATTCCTAAATAGGCTATAATCCCTTAGATTAACCTCAGTCTGTTATAAGTAAGTATTGCAAATTAAGCAATATTCTAAAAAGAAGAAAATATATTTTTCAAGAGAGTTATTGTCTCTGTTATCACTTATGCTTACTGTATACCAGAGGCAGCCTTCTATTTAAAGAAACTATAAGCCAGAGTATGTAGGACTCCTCTCAGACTGCCAACACTTTCTCCTTCATCGGTAATCACTCCCTCTATCCTTGGCAAGCCCTCCCTAAATCTGCAAACAATTCCCACACCCTGATTTCAAAGACAAGAAAAAGCAGGCCAACCAACAGGTAAATTGCCAGTCACGCCTTGCTTTCACATTGGTTCATCAGTTATCTTCTCAACTCCCCTGCTGGGGAAAACACAGGAGAAACTACTGCTGAGGGTAAGGGTACTCACATCTGCTAAGAGTGTATCCTCATGTGTTTGCCTGTGAGAAACAAGAGTGTGTCTAAATGTAAATTCAGATGATGGAATTGAGTGAGTGCAAGGGAGGGTAGAGAGCCAAGACTAGTTTCAGTCCAAAGCCATACCATAGACACTCAGATTAAATCTGCCTTGGATCCTAGGTACCCCCTTGAAGATTAATGTAGATTACCACCTGATTCAGGAGCCGTAAGAATAGTTCAAGGGACTTGAAGGGATTTCTAATCCTATCCAAATATACCAGATATATCCTCCTTAAGTTCCAGTCTTAGCCAAAAAAAGTAAACAAACAAACAATCACCACAAACCCTTTTTATAAAACAGTATCCACCTGGATCAAACCTCTTTATCCTAGATATGTAGAAACATGGCAAGTTTTAACAATAATCCAATACATGATTCTGGATAAAAATTTAGAGAATTCCTCAATTAAACTGTATTTAAATGTAATATTCATTTATTTTCTTACCCAGATGATTACTGATTATGTTGAAGGTATTGCACTAAATTTTCACTTGGCAAAATTCATCTGTTTTTAATCAAAAAGTTTACAATATAGTATTATTTCTCGACCATTTGGAGTTGTTGAATCTTTTGAGAATCTGGTTAAAGATACAGCTGCTCTTACCAGAAATACACCAATACATGTAAAATTTGCACCAGTTTTAACCTAAAGTCTACCTAATGCTTATCAGGAACAGTTAATGTTCAAGAAAAAATAAGAATGAAGGTAATACAAAGTAGCAAAATATTAAGGCAATAAGATCCACTATAAGAGCTTAGAACAAGGAGCATTTATTTGGGTGTAGAATTCTCAGGTAAAGCTTCATGATGGAGGACACTTTGAGGTTTGATCTTGAAGGATGAGTAGGACTTTGCCAGACAGAGGTGGAGCATTCAAGGCTACAGGAATGGCAAAAGCAAAAGTAGAGAATCACATTAATATGTGAATGTTAGGCAAGTCCAAACAAGAAAAATGTTAAAGTCTCACTAGAAAGTTTGGATTTCATCCTATAAGTAAAACCAAGTCATTGATGTTTTTTAAGCAAGAGAGAGAGATAATCAGAATGGTGCATTAGAAAAATTATCCTCGTGGGGCCCCTGGGTGGCTCAGTCAGTTAAGCATCTGCCTTCGGCTCAGGTCATGATCCCAGGGTCCTGGGATTGAGTCCTGCATCGGGCTCCCTGCTCTGCAGGAAGCCTGTTTCTCCCTCTCCCACTCCCCCCTGCTTGTGTTCCCTCTCTCACTGTCTCTCTCTCTCTCTCTGTCAAGTAAATAAATAAAATCTTAAAAAAAAGAAAGAAAGAAAGAAAAATTATCCTCGTGACATTAAAGTATGAATTGGTGAGGATAAGTATTAAAGATAGAAGATGGTATAAGCAAGAAGTAATGAGTCAGGAGCAATAAGGCTCATATAACAACATTTTAGAGGTAGAACCAAACAAAATTGGCCCTTCATTAAAATGTGGACAGTGTAGGAGGAGAAGGGATTAGATGTGATTACGAAGGTATCTCTTTTAAAATGTTAGGAAATACAGCAAATGAAGCACATTTTTAGTGAAAGATCAGTTTATTTAGGGCAGATTGAGTTTAAGCTACTAATTATTCCTGAAAATGGATTTTACTTATGAATCTGTATCCATCAGAATACTAATAGTACTAATAACTATAATATTAAAAGAAAACAGGGGTGCCTGGGTGGCTCAGTCGTTAAGCATCTGCCTTCGGCTCAGGTCATGATCCCAGGGTCCTGGGATCGAGCCCCACATCGGGCTTCCTGCTCAGCAGGAAGCCTGCTTCTCCCTCTCCCACTCCCCTTGCTTGTGTTCCCTCTCTCACTCTGTCTCTCTCTGTCAAATAAATAAATGAAATCTTTAAAAAAAAAACAGACTAAACAAAATCTTGAGACTCTATCAGGAAATTGAACAATCCTCCAAGAGAATTTTCAACCTTTATTCAAACAAGCAGGAATTCAGTGACCAGTTTGCAACTCATATCACATTTCCAAGTCCCAGCCTCTTCAATTTTATACTTTGCAACTTTTATACTCTACACAAACTAATCTACAGTTTATAAAAACAGAAGGTGTGCCAATATTCAGCAACAAGCAGAAATAAGCAATGTTGCCAACCTCATCAAAAACACTGATTTCTTCCCAAGAGAAAGAATCTCACCAAATGAGTGGGGCAACAGTTACTTGACAACACCAGGCAGCAGAACGTTGATCAAAACCAGCTTCCTGCCTCCGGAATAGGCAGGAAGCCTATTCAGAATAGGCTTAGCCCTCTCAGAATAATAGATTAAGAGCTAAATGGGACCCAAGAATCATCTAATGCAACCTTTCTTGAGTAAGGAAAAACAAAACAAAACAAAACAAAACAAAACAAAAAACTAATGCTCAGGGATATTAAGGAACTCACTTTGGCAATAAACAACAGAAATGGAACTAGAACTTTTGTCTCCTGACTCCCATTTCAGGTGTGCTTCCCTCAGCCCCATATTTTCAAATGTTTCTTTGAGTCATGAATTAACCCAGTGGACTTGGAGTTAACCTACGTCCCACAGAGCAGACCTTGGGAGAACATTGAGCTGCCATACTGATGGATTATTGGGGTTGCTTCCAGCTGTTTGGACAGAACCATTCAAGCATCTGGCTGAGCTGAGGGAATGAGTGGCTACACACATGTGTGCTTACTGAGGGAAAGGTTAGAAAGGGGAAATAGCTTCTTCATAGGTGCCCGCCACTCTCCTTTTCTGCATTTCTTTCCCAACAGTGGCTGCTAAGAGACCTGATATCAAAGGACTCCCATGTCCTCTGCCCTCCAGCCTGCCCTTCTCTCTCACTGAGCCTTATGCCCCCAAATTATCTATCCCTATTCTTTCCTTGAGAGATTGCTAGTACTTAAAAATTGCTACTCTAAGGAATAGAGAAGCAATGTAATGAAAATGGTGTTTGAACTTCAGAGTTTGGGAAGCTATAATGAAAAGGCCCCTTCCCGTAAGTGTAGACTCTTACAGGAGCGGAAACCAAATGCATTATCAACAATGGCTGGAAAATCAGACTCTGGGAGCAGGACCCAAGAATCTGTTCAACAAACTGCACAGGGGATTCTAATGTTCAGCAAGGTTAGAAAATCTCCAATATAATCTTTATGCAAATTGTTTTCCCTGAGATTACATTTTTGGATGTCCATTTCAATAGCTAATCTAAAGCTCTTAAATAGGAAAAAGACAACACAAACCTGCTGGAGATTGAATATGACAAAGCAAGTACTGGAACTAGAAGGTTTCGGAGATTTCATCTAGCATCCTGTTTCCCATGCAGAAGAATACCTCACGCACTGCAGAAGTTTCCCAATGTTGCACTTTCATGGAAAGAGAGATTAAATATACTTGTTTATTTTTCCCACCTTTCTTCTTTAGATTGCAAAGAGTAAAATTCAACAACAAAAACAACAACAACAACAAAAGGTATCAATTTCAACTTAATTCCTGAAGGAGAAAAAAGAAACTAAATGTAGACAAAATTTGATAACCAATTTACCCTCCATATGCTAAATCCTTAACATGTTCTCTGCTTAGGTGCCAAACAAGGATTTATGTGCCCAAAAATATTCAACTCACTTTACACTTTACATTAAGAAAAAATAGCAGGCTTCTCATTCAGTGAGACTCTGCTCCATGACTATATATAAATGGAATAGAATAACAAATCATTAGGACATGTATGAGACGGGGGTAAAGGCATGAATAACTACAGTTAGTATATTTCATGTGTCAGTCTACTATCTCAACATTTATAGAGCCCACAGGAGGAAATTTTTTTGAGATTTCTTTTCAGTTAAAACCAGCTGGTAAAATTTATAGCTTTTCCGGGTCACAGAAAACTATGGCCCTTGTAAAGGAAGGGTGTTGGGCTTCAAGTAAGTAGAGAGTAAATGATATTACCAAGAAATATTATTTTTCAACTTATTTTATACTGGCTCTATATCACAGTCTAACTTCAATGTTTCCCCCCAGAACCTTCTAAAACAGAAAAAGAAATCATATCGAAATATTAGATTAGTCTTACAGAATGAATATCTCAAAGGAGGCATAGTTTTCTGCATTAGATGAAGTTTCTTTTGGATAAAGTCAAGTTGTACCTGCACACAAATGTTCCTTAACAAAACACTACACTTACTAAGATAAAACTTAGTCAGCAAGCTCTGTTATATCTTGCTCTATATCAACACTATTGTCTATTATATGGAATGTTTTTTCCATACAGTAGACACCAGGAAAATATAGAGAAAATTGAGCTAATTTGGGATTACTTATCAAGTGACACATTCAGGAAACCATAGAAAAGGTTTCAGGATATTTGGGGTGCACTGAAATAAAATACTTATTGTGATGGGATAAAGATTCTTACAGCAGAGACGATTCTGTTAGACTGGCAATACTCTGTGTCTTAACCTGACCGGTTGCTTTGTAAAAATCAGTGAACTATATTCTTTGTACACTTTCTATACATTTGTTATATTTCACAGTTAAAAAAATAGTTAAACAAAAGAGAACATATCTCAACCACTCATTAATCTCTGCTGTCTCCCGAGAATACATTAAAATTACATTAAAATGATTTTTTAAGTTCCAGGATAATATAGAAAAGAAAGATGTCAACTAAATTTTGGAAGGTGGAAAGTGTATGGACTTAAAATAACTGACTTAGAAGACAAGAGGAAAGCTAAATTCCTACACAAACAAGACACGAACCTTGAAAAGGCTCAAGAGTTGGGTCTCACAAGTACCACTGAAGCTCAGGTACTTGTGGGACTGAAAATAGAAGGGTTGGTTATCAGTCTGTATAAAAAGCAGTTAAGTACCTAATGCCCTCCATCACCCCAGTAAAAGACTAGAAAAGCCGAACATTGGAAACTGGATTCGGAGTCATTGGGAACAGCTGAAGGCAGGGATGCCATACTGAGTGAAATTTATATACTAAATAGGGAGACCCTTGAGCTCACCCCCCGCTACCACGGCACCCTGACTCTTGGAGCTCCAGTAGTGACCCTAATAACCCCTAGGTAAGAAAGTAAAGGATTTCTACCTGGGAAAACTGAATACATATAAAGAAAAGATCTACGTACTCAAGTTGAGTATGAACAATGAAGCAGCACAATCCCCACCCAAATAACCTACATAGAAGCTTGTCAATCAACACACCCTACAGGCCTGTGTGCACGCACATGCACGCGCGCACACACACACACACACACACACACACACACACACACACACACACAGAGATTTCAGTGAATTCTTAAATCCTTCTTTCTTAACTATAAACAGGCAAAACTTTACCAGATATCTAAAGAGTAATCTTTGACATGAATGATAGTGACAAAAATAAATAAAAAAGAAACATGAAGGTCAAAGAAACAGTCAATACAAAGAACAAAATAAAACTTTTAAACATGGAAATTAATACCCTTAAAGAGATAAGGGAAGATATTAAACTCATAATGTGAAAATAGAATGTAATAAAAAAGAAACATTGAAAAAGAAACAAGTTCCTGAAAACTTTAAAGGATTATTGCAGAAATTAAATGTAAATTTTAGATTAAAAAGTGCTAAGTAACTGGGATCAATGACAAGTTTTCTGACACTCGGGATAAAAAGAGAAGATCCTAAAAGGCTTCAAAGAGATAAACATATTGCAGACAAAAGAATGGGAATTAAAAAGGTTGTCAATATTCTCAGTAGCAATACTGGACTCTGAGGGAAATGACACAATAAAAATTCTGAGAGAAATTCATCTCCAACTTAGAATTCTGTAACTATACAAATTTAAAGTCAAATGGGAGCATAGAATAAAGATATTTTCAGTCCTATGAGTTCTCAAGAAAAAATATTTTCTCATGTATTTATTTTCAGGAAGCTACTGCAAGGTGTGTTCCACCAAAACTGGGGAATAAACTAAGAAAAAGGTAGGTAAGAGGTCCACAAAAACACAGGAGAGTAAAGAAGTGTACTTAGAGACTATTAGTTAACAGAAATCCCAGGACAATAACCAAAACAGAGACAGCAACTAGTCTACATTGAAACAGGAGGAAGGAAAGTTTTAGAAAGGATATCCCTCAGAAAAATATTAAAGTGATAAGATTACCTGATGTGTCTGAACATAGAGAGGAAATTCAAATTTCTGACATAAAGTTTAAGGATAATTAGTGACAGATACAAAGAAAACAAAGGAAAGCAAAAAGGAGGAAAAGAAAGGGAAAGTATTACACTGGAGAACTTGGGCTTCTAACCAAGATGAATTAACAGGAGCTGAACTTATTCTACTACCTGAAACAAACAAACAAAAGACAATATATGTGAAACAATGGTTTTCAAGAACTGGACAGTAGGCAACAAAAGATGGTGATCTATGGGAGAATGTTCCATCCAATAGCATATTACATATTCTTTTCAAGTGCACACAAAACTCGCCCTACTATAAGCCATGAAAGAAAAAGGCTCAGCAAAAAAAGAAAAATACTCTATAGTATCACTTAGATGTGGAATCTAAAAACATCATACTTATGGAATCAGAGACTAGAATGGTGGTTACCAGGAGCTTGCAGTGTGGGGTAAAAGGGGAATCTTGTTCAAAGAGTACAAACTCCAGTTTTTAAATGAACAAATTCTGGGGATCTAATGTACAGCATTGTGATTATAGTTAACAGTACTGTATTATATACTTAAAAGTTGTTAGAGAGCATATCTTAAATGTCTTCACCACACACACCAAAAAAAATGGAAATTATGTGACATAATGTAGGTGTTAGCTAACATTAGGGTGGTAATCATTTTGCAATATATAAGCATATCAACTCAACACATTGTACACCTTAAACTTAGTGTTCTATGTAAATTCTATCTCAATAAATTGAGGTGGGGGAATCTCGGTGGCAAATAAGCATTACCAAGTTCATGCAAGATTAGGAAATTGCAAATTAAAACCATGAGATTCCACTACACACCTGTTAGAATGGACAAAATCCAAAACTGACAGCACCATGTGTGGGTAAGGATATGGAGCAACAGGAATGCTCATCCATGCAGGTGGGAATGCAAAATGTGACAGCCACTTTGGAAGACAATTTGACAGTTTCTTAGGAACCTTAACATACTCTTACCATATGATCCAACAATTATGCTCCTTGTTATCTACTCAGATGAGTTGAAAACTCATGTCCACACAAAAACCTGCACAAGGATGTTTATAGAAACTTTATTCGTAATTGTCAAAACTTGGAAGCCACCAAAATGACCTTCTATTGAATGTGAATATATAAATAAACTGGTAAATCCAGACAATGTAATACTGTTCAGTACTAAAATGACATGAGCTATCAAACCACAAGAAGAAATGTAGGAAACTCAAATACGTATTACTAAGTGAAAGAAGGCAAATATGATTAAATAAGAATAAATCTAATCAAAAGTGCAAAAGACCTCTATGCTAACAACTATAAAACATTGTTGAGAGAAACTAAAGATTTAAATAAATGGAGGGAGATATTTTGTTGATGGGTCACAAAACTCAATATTGTTAAGGCATCAGTTCCTCCCAAATTGATGTACAGATTTTTAAAATCCAAGGAAAAATCCCAGCAGGGTTTTTCTAGAAATTGATAAGCTGATTCTAAAATTCACTGTAAATGCAAAGGATAGCCATACAATTTTGAAAAAGAATAAAGTTTAAAGATTAATACTTCCTGACTTCAAGACTCATGATACAACTATTTAGCCTCCCAGAACCTTCAGTAGAACAAGACCAGACCCTTGGGGATAGCAGGGAGGCCCAGGGGGCTGGAGCAGTGGTTGCCTGCCCCTCCCTCCTGCCCCCACCCCTGTGATGCCTACCCCCATCCTGGGTTGGGCCGTGTCTAATAGTCTTTACATACTACCAAGCATAGCCAACAAAGACCTGAAGCTGGAAGTGTTCAGTAAGCCTCTAACAGACTCAGACATAGCTGGACAATTACACACCTAAGATCCCAGATACCATGACTGGCTACTCCCTGAACCGAGCTGGCTTCGGGGCCTCGAATCCAAGCATAATTTGGCTCATCTCTCTAGATGCCCAGAAATTCATCTCAGATATTTCCAGTGATGTCCTGTGGCACTGCAAAATGAAGGGCACAGCCTCTGGCAGAGAAAGGACCACAAGTACCCTCTAACCATGGAGGACTTGACCTCTTGTTGTTGAGGACTTGCCCTCAACAAATATGACATCAATGTAAAGAAACCACAGCTGCACCTGAGCCAACCCATCTAAATGTATTTGTCTATCTCTGTGTCTCCATACCAGTGTTTTTCATAAACTTCACTGTGACAAGTAAAAAAGAAAAAAGAAACTACAGTAAAGACAATGTGATACTAGAGTCACGATACATAAATAGATCAGTGGAATGCAATGGAGAGCTAGAAATAGACCCACAAAGCTGATCTTACATAAAGATGCAAAGGGAATTCAGTGAAAAAAAGAAAGTCTTTTCAACAAATAGGGCTGGGACAATTGGAAATCCACATGCACACACACATGCAAAAAGAACTTTGACTTAGACCTCACACCATACACAGAGATTAATTCAAAATGGATCAAAAGCCTAAATATAAAACCTAAAATTATAAAACTTCTGGAAGAAAACTCGGGAGAAAAATCCCTGTGACCTTGAATTAGGCGAAGAGTTCTTAGACACCATACCATAGACGCAATCTACAAAGAAATAAAACATAGACTTCATCAAAATTTTAAGCTTTTGATTTTTGAAAGCTTTTCAAAAGTTAAGAGAATGAAGAAAAGCCACAAACTGGGAGAAAATATTTGTAAATCAAAGATCTGATAAATGACTTGTGTCCAAATATATCAAGAACTTAAAGCTCAACAATAAGAAAATTTTTTAAAACTCAATTTTAAAAATGAGCAAAGGGGGCTGCCTGGGTGGCTCTGTCAGTTAAGTGTCTGACTCTTGATTTCAGCTCAGGTCTTGATCTCAAGGTCATGAGTTCAAGCCTTGCATTGGGCTCCACGCTGGGCATGAGCCTACTTAAAAATAAATAAATTAAAATTAAAAAAAATTAAAATGAGCAAAGGATTTGAACATATACTTCACTCAAGAAGATATACAGATGGCAAATAAGAACATGAGAGATGCTTAATATCATTAGTTTCTGGGGCAACACTAATTAAAATCACAAGGTGTTACAACTACATACCTGTTAGAACGGCTAAAATTAAAAAGACAAAGACTGATAGTAGTAAGTGTTGGAGAAGATGTGGAAGAATTGGAACTCTCATACATTGATAATATGAACGTAAAATGATACAACCACTTTGGAAAATGGTTTGGCAGTTTCTTAAAAAGACAAACATCTGCCTGCCATATGATACAACCATTCCACCCCTAGGTACTTAACCAAGAGAAATGAAACATATGTCCATACAAAGATTTGTACATGAATCTTCATAATATTTTTATTTGTAAAAACAAAAAACTAGGAATGATCCAAACATCTAGTAACAGGTGAATAGATAAATAAATGGTAGCACATCCATATAATGGAATAAGTTCAGCAATAAAAATAAACTATTGTTATTTGCAACAACATGAATGAATCTCAAAATAATTGTAAAATCTCAAAATAAGTGAAAGAAACTAAACAAAAAAAGGCTAGTATTCCATGATTTGATTAAATAAAATTCTTAAAAATGAAAACTAATCTATACAACAAAAGGCATATCAGTGTTTGCCTATCAGGTGATGGGGAATACAGAAAGATTCCAAAGGGACACAGGAAATTTTGAGGGTGATGGGTATGTCCATTATCTTGATTATGGTGATGGTTCCACAGGTGTAAATGTATGTAAAATCTTGTCAAATTTTCCACTTTAAATGTGTACTTGTATTGTGTATCTTACCTTAACGAAAGTTTTTAAAAGCCATAAATCAAATGAAATAAAATCACAGATGTGAATAATATTCACATAATCATAATAATGTAAGCACCAAGTATTAGTTTAACCAAAATTGTGGCATACTTTTCTGAGAGGCTGAAGACTAGGTTATTTAATTTGCATTTGGGGGGGATTTCTAGTAAGGTTTTGCATCTCTTTACATACTCATTGGTCATTTGAGATTTTTCCTTCTGTGAATTGCTTATCTGTGCATTGTGCCCATTTTAGATTGGTTTTCCTGTGTTATCCTTGTTGATTTGCAGAAGTTCCTTTTATATTCTAAGTATTAATCTCTTTTTTGGTTATACATGCTGCAAAAGTCTTCTCTCAGTCTGTCTCTGTCAGTTGACTTTGTCTAATGCCTTCCCCTTCCTTGCAGTCTACCCAACTTTCCCGGTCCAAAACACTGGGCAAGTCACAACTTCAATTGACTTTATGTGTTAGCTATTTGAATCTTATCACTCACGGCTCTCCTGGAATTTAATATTCTGAATGTAATATCTTAACACAAAAAAAAAACACATACAAATGTCTTAATACAAAATATCTTAAAGGGCCATCAGATCCTATAATATTGAGTGTTTATCAGTGAGTTTGCCTAGAGAATAAGTTTGTCCCAGCCAGCGGAGTTTATATATAACTTCAGAAAATAGCAGGCTATGCAAAGTGATGACAAGAGAAATACTCTGTTTTCTTAAACTTAGTGTACTCCCCAAAATTTCCCCATATCCACTTATTTATTTATGAGGCAGTCAAGTGCAATGGTAAACCTTTCAAATGACAGACATGATTTCAAATCCCAGAACCTCCATTTTCTATGTATAATGGTGTTGGTAAGATCTCCCTCATGGGACCTTTCAAGGATGAATTATGATAGTGTATGTAAGGGCTTACTTAGCAAGTACCTGGCCCATAGCTAGTACCCAGTAAATAGTAGCCATGATTATCACCTAGTGCCCTTCCCTAGCCCATTCTCCCTTGAACCTGGCAAAAACCCTTCTACTTATCTTTTAAAGCTCAGTTCAAAAGACATCTCTTCCATAAAACTATCCCTAAATCAGTGCAAGCCAACTCTAGCACATCACTGTTTAAACCACACTTTCACCCCAAAATATTAATCACTCCCTTTTCTGTGGTCTCAAGTGCATCATTCGACTTGTATGTAAGTATCTGAGGATACTGTGATGAGCTCCGTACGTGACTTTTTACTATAATAAA
This sequence comes from Callorhinus ursinus, assembly GCF_003265705.2. NCBI lineage: Eukaryota > Metazoa > Chordata > Mammalia > Carnivora > Otariidae > Callorhinus > Callorhinus ursinus. The sequence continues at coordinate 105,931,816 of NW_027397066.1, forward strand.
GTGTGAACTCCCTGAAGTCGGGAATAATTACCTAGGTCACCTCTTCTTAACACAATGAAGGGTTTTTTTTCTTAAACACAGCAAGCAAACAGGCTAAACACATTATATAGACACAAGTGAGAAAGGGACCAAAGAAAAAAGAAATAATTTTGACCTATCATTAACATAATTATCTTTTAAAATCAAAAGAGGAGGGGAACCCTTGGGTGGCTCAGTCAGTTAAGCGTCTGCCTTCTGCTCAGGTCAAGATCCTGGGGCTGGGTTAGAGCCCCGCATCCGGCTCCTTGCTCAGCAGGGAATTTGTTTCTCCCACTCCCTCTGCCCCTTCCCCACCTCATGCTTGCTCACTCCCTCTCTCTCTCTCTCACTGACACATAAATAAATAAAACCTTTAAAAAAAATCACAGAAGAAGGAAGAAGAAAAAAGAGGGGAAGGAGGAAAGAAGGACAGTGGGGTGGGGGAGGAGTGAGGGAGAAAAAAGAAGCCTGTAAAAAATTTGGAGTACTATTGATATCCTACAATATTATCCCTTTGCGAAGTTCAACCACACACCCCCATGAATTTCCTCAGTGGAGTTTATTTATACTGCTTTATTTATTTATTTATTTAGAGAAAGAGTGAGCAAGAGAGCACAAGCCAGGAGTAGAGGGAGGCAGAGGGAGGAGCCGGCTCCCCGCGGAGCAGGGAGCCCGATACGGGACTCGATCCCAGGACCCCGGGATCACGACCTGAGCCGAAGGCAGACGCTTAACTGACCGAGCCACCCAGGCGCCCCTAAATTGCTAGATTTAAATCAATATATATCTATCATGAATTAAAGGCAAAATGCCAGTCACCTTTCATTTTTAATTTTATGTAAAATTACAATTCTAATTTTATGTAAAAGTTAGAATCAGTTTTCTCAACAAGTCATTGTGAAAGCCCACATGGTGAGAAACTTTACTTACATGTGGAAACTTTCACTTCTGGGTGAAAATTAAGTGCTTAACTAAAATAAACTTTTATGGACCTCCTGTCTGTAACACTTGTCTTTCTGAAGAGGGTGTCATATGTTGTAACACCCACAGTGTGAAAGCCAATTCCCTGGCCTAAAAATATTTCTATTCTGTTTCAATGATGAAGGAATAAAGAAAAGAACATATGTATGATTCAACATTTAAACAAAATACGGTTTAATCTTTAAGAGGTTTTTATTTTGCTTTAAATTTTCACTTCTGAAGTAAAATAAGACATGTTACATTAATATCCACATACCTGAATAATGTTTACCTTACTTCCTGGTGGTAAATTCATTTTTAAAAGTTAAAATTTAAGGGGCACCTGGGTGGCTCAGTCGTTAAACGTCTGCCTTCGGCTCAGGTCATGGGCCCAAGGTCCTGGGATCGAGCTCCCTGCTCAGCAGGGAGACTGCTTCTCCCTCTCCCACTCCCCCTGCTTGTGTTCCCTCTGTCGCTGTGTCTCTCTCTGTCAAATAAATAAATAAAAACTCTTAAAAAATAAAAAAAAATAAAAGTTGAAGGTTAAAATTTAAATTAAAAATGAGTACCTATTACTTTATACATAATTCTTGTCTTTCGATTATGTCCTGGTTATCTATTTTGACCCCCCAAAAAAATCACTCCAAATTGAAATGGCTTAAAATAGCAATCATTTTATTATTTCCCATGGTTTCTATGGGCCAAGAATTTAGGGAAGGCTCATCTGGGTGGTTCTGGCTTGGGTCCTCTCGTGTACTGCATCTGTGATATGATGCCTTAGAAAGTTTTGAGGTCTTACATAGAATAGCCCTATCTTCTATCCCTTAGAACTTTGTCTTAAAGTCCCCACCCCACCCAGTTTTTTGAGAGAGAGAGAGAGAGAAAGCAGGGGGTAGGGGGAGGAGGGGCAGAAGGAAAGGGAGAGAGAGAACCTTGAACAGGCTCCACACCCAGCATGGAGCCCAACGCAGGGCTACATCTCACCACCCTGAAATCATGACCCGAGCCAAAATCAAGAGTTGGACACAACTGACTGAGCTACCCAGGCGCCCCCTAAAGCCCTTTTTAAATTGGAGAACAATTTGCTCTCTGAAAAGACTGCTCTGAATCCTTTGTATTTTCTATGAATTCCATTCAAAACTAAATAATCTTCTCATTAGTTCATCAGTCCGTTTTCATTTTAATATAGGCAGCAAGAAGAAGCCAGATCATTGAGTTCATTAGGCACATAGTCTATGTTCCACATTCACATAGGCAAGAGTTTCACTAAACTTGCTGCCAGTACATAACAAAGGGTTACCTTTTCTCCAACTTCCAATTATGTTTTCCTCACTTTGCTTTAAGCCCTCACAGACACACTTCTTGAAGCCCCTTAGGCTTCTGCTAACACTTTCCTCGAGTTCCTTCCTGCTTTCAGTAACATCCTCCCTAGGTGCTTCAGGATTTCACTGAACAGTCTCTTCCTAAAGGATTCTGTCCACATCAGGTTTTTGTCATGTCAGCACTCCATGTCGCATCAAATTCTGCTCCAATTATCTATTGCCGCATGATAAATCACCCAAAATGTAGTTGCCTAAGACAACAACAATCATTTTTTTTTATTTTTCATGATAATAGGTCAGGAATTCAGAATGGGCTCAGCTCATGGTTCTGGTACAATCACTCACTTGCACACAGTACACTGTAGGTGGACTGGAACAAGTACGAACTGGAGCCACTGAGACAGCTGGACATAAATTGCTATCCATGCGGATTCAATGTTTGTCTCTGCTCTCTCCATGTAGCTAATTTGGGCTTCCTCACAGCACACCTGTATTGGGGCGGGGGCGGTCAGCTACATGATCTGATTTCCTTCAGAACAATCATCCCAGGAAAACCAAATAGAAGGTTAGAGTGTGTTCTTAGCTAATTATCATGCAAAGTCACCTCAGCTACATTCTGTTAGTGAAGCAAGTGCAATCCCACCCAAATTCAAGGCAAGGGAGAGAATTAGACTCTTTATGGGTGAGTGCATGAGGCTTGGAAGTTATTTTGCAACGATTTTTCAAAAATACAATCTGCTACATAATAATACTTTTAGGCTTTGTTCCATATGGTTTCTTTGTCTAGCTATTTTCAAGCAAGAAGGAAAACAAACCATTAGCCATTGAAACAGGATCCCAGTTAGGGCTAGAAGGAGGGGAAGTCATTTAACCCTTGGTAACCAGTGTTTTGGCGGCCGGTGCGGGGGGGGGGGGCAGTGTTTATTTTTAACCATGACATCAAAACTGTGGATCCATAATCCTGATTGCTATATGAAATTAAGTTTTCAGTGTATACTTTAAAAGGAAAGCTTCTTTTTTCTTGAAAATGTGTATATATAAATTTGTTTTGTTATTTTTCGCCTGTGAAATGCTAGAATATATTGCCTTTGCACACCTTAATTCCTCTACAGTGAATAGTATAAAATATCAAACATTTATTTCTTCATTCATTTTTTATACATGTAGCACCATTCATAAGGTTTTCTTTTAAATAACTTTATCAATTCACCAAATAACAGCAAAAGCCATATCTGGTTGGTGGTATTAAAACTCATTTTTACTTTTTTTCAAAACATTTTTTACAGTGACCAAATTGTCCAAGTGAAAATTATTTTTTTATTGGAAAGGAATCAAAATTTTTTTCAATTTAACTTTATCCCTTCACATGGTATATTAACATGCTGGAAACTTAAGAAAGATTATATTTTCAGTGATTCCAACACCTCCAAATGTCAGTACATACTGCCATAAACACATAATTAGGAGAAAGACAAATACATAAAAATAAAGTGTAATAAGTAATTTAATATATCTAATGCCATATATACACATGTACATAACTCACTCCTGCTTTAAAGAGTTAATAAAATATCATATCCCCTTAGAAAGAATGACCCGTCCATCACACAAATGATTTCTGATTCTGTAGCAATTTGGGAAAGCAGGCCTTCTTGACCCATTCCTACTATTCGTACAATGCCCCATGTGCCTTTACAACTGAGGAAAAGACATAATCAGACAGTGTGAATTCCCTTCTCTCTGTATCTGAGTAAAGTGACTTTTGCTTAAATTGAATGAACATACTCTGGATTTTTGGGGGGCAGCCCAATTCCAAAGGTTGTGTCCCATAAGTGTGTTTATATGTCTTAATTTTTGATGGAGAAAATTTAGGTCTTCCATGCTAACACATCTAGCAAGTCTATGCCAATACATAAATATTAGTCCAGGTGAAAATATAACTTGGCAGCAGTGCAATGGAGAGTGCATGGATTTTGAAGTCAGAAAGACCAGGGTTCAAATCTGTACTGGCTTGCATATTATCTCTGAAATCTTTAGCAAATTCCTTCTCTCCAAGCCTTTGTGACCTTGATTGTAGTGAGGGTTTCACAGGTGTTTGGGTATGCTCAAACCCACCGAATTACATGCATTAAATACGTGCAGTTATTTGATTATTGATCACTCCCCAAAAAGCTGTTTGAAAAATAGTATATGGTATAATATCCCTACCTCATAAAGTAGATTTGGGGGGTATATGCAAGAATATAAAGTGCATGCCACGTGAGTAGTTCTCAAAGCTATTTTTTTGGTAGTAAAATTTAGCTTTATTTACTTGGATTCTTGCAAGGTTCTAAGAAAGGCCAAGAGAAAAGAGAAGGAAATGGAAGTATAACTGGACTACAGAGTCTTTCCTTAAAATAATTTTACTTTCCTTCAAAAGCAATCGATATTTCCCTGAGAAACAGAGGCTAAGGGGGCATTTTCACCTTAGCTCAAGGAGAACAAGAGCTGGATTCCAATTCCAATCTTCCTATGTTGACTGCTCGGGGTTCATACCCACACTAATGCAAACACATGAAAACAATTAAACAGCTAAATTCCAGCCTGGCTTCTCAATACTATGGCTTACTTAGCTCTTAGCAGGGGATACTGCTGTGGCAAAAAAACCTGGTTTACCACAGAGTGATTTCTGCAGAGAATGCAAAATCATATCAGCAGGTTTGTTACAAATCATTTCTTGGCGGTAGAATAAAGCTTGAATATTCAGTTGGCAGTGTGTACGTATACCTCCTATATGACCATGTCTACCCTAGAAGATTAAAGTGGAAGATTAAAAATAGCCTAGATAATTTGGGTAAGAAGAACAATAATAAAACCTGCTGTTTATTCATGGAGAAAAACGGTGATGGTTCTAATATCTGAAGTACATGAACACAAATAGTTTGAACACTCAGTTCTCATTTATATTTACAGATAATTTCATCATTATATTTACAGGGAATTATCCATCTTCCCACTTTCTTTTATCTGTTTTGACACACTCAATATTATACAGAATTGGCAGAATCAAGATCTTCTAAAGACATTAGTCTCCACCACCAGTCTCAGACTTTCACATTTAAATCCAGCTAAAAATATAAGTGGAATTATTTTAATTTCTGTAAACCGAGATAGAATGCTTTTTAAAAGATGTAACAGTTGAGGGGTGTCTGTGTGGCTCAGCTGATGAGGCGACTGACTCTTGATCTCAGCTCAGGTCATGATCTCAGCGTCCTGAGATCAAGCCCTTCTTTGGGCTCCACACTCAGTAGGAAGTCGGCTTGAGATTCTCTCCCTCTGCCCCTCCACCTCTCTCTCTCTCCCCTTGAGTATAAATAAATAAACCTTTTTTAAAAAAGATGCAACACGTGGATGGAACTGGAGGGTATTATGCTGAACAAAATAAGTCAATCAGAGAAAGACATGTATCATATGACCTCACTGATATGAGGAATTCTTAATCTCAGGAAACAAACTGAGGGTTGCTGGAGTGGTGGGGGGTGGGAGGGATGGGGTGGCTGGGTGATAGACATTGGGGAGGGTATGTGCTATGGTGAGCGCTGTGAATTGTGCAAGACTGTTGAATCACAGATCTGTACTTCTGAAACAAATAATACATTTTATGTTAAAAAAAAAAAAAAGAAGAAGAAGAAGAAGATAGCAGGAGGGGAAAATGAAGGGGGGGAAATTGGAGGGGGAGACGAACCATGACAGACTATAGACTCTGAAAAACAAACAGAGAGTTCTAGAGGGGAGGGGGGTGGAAGGATGGGTTAGCCTGGTGATGGGTATTAAAGAGGGCACGTTCTGCATGGAGCACTGGGTGTTATATGCAAACAATGAATCATGGAACACTTACATCAAAAACTAATGATGTAATGTATGGTGATTAACATAACATAATAAAAAAGAAAAAAAGATGCAACAGTTCAAAGATCTCTAGATAATCAAGATGGCAACTCATTTTTAATCATATAAAAATTATGTATTTCACATCTAGCTATCATGGAGCAATTGAGACATTACTTTGAAGTTAAAATTTAAGTCTGCAGAAATGATATGATAATATATCCTAAAGTTTTATATCATATGTGTGATTTTTCATTCATTATAAAAGTATCTATGTGATGTAAGCAAAGCTTTTGTCTCCAGGTTATGAAAATAATTACTTAATAAAAATAGAAATAGAAGGAATAAAATATTATGAATGTTTAGAAAATCAATAGGGACATATCCCAAAACTTTCATATTAAAAAATATTGGAAGAGTCTTTCCACTGGAACTCTCAGATTTATGAGAGTTCAGCATATTCAAAACCATAATTTTATAATTCTATATTTTTCACGTCATGATACTTTTAAGTAAGTTACTTTCCAGATGATTATATCCTTCCCTAAAATAAGACACATGGGCGCCTGGGTGGCTCAGATGGTTAAGCATCTGCCTTCGGCTCAGGTCATGATCCCGGGGTCCTGGGATCAAGTCCCGCATCGGGCTCCCAGCTCCTTGGAAGCCTGCGTCTCCCTCTGCTCCTCTCTCTCTCTCTCTGTCTCTAATGAATAAACAAATAAAATCTTTAAAAAAAATAAGACACATAATTTCCTATATTAGAGGTGGCATTTGCTAAGGAAAGGAGAATGAATAAATAAGTGAATGAATTCCACAATATCTATAAACACCAGAATCTTAAAAATGGAAATGAAGAAAAAGTAATTTAGTCTCTCCAAGTTAGTGACCTAAAAATCAGTCTTTGCTTATGAAACAGTAACACAGAATCCTTTTCTAGGAACTTTATATAAATCATTTTTTTTCTTGTGAGTAGAGTCTTGCTTCCTTCCTCTATTTTATAAATCACCAATCCATTAACTTCTTAAGCTTACCCAAGACTTTTGTATGAAAAGATGGGCTCTCTTTTTGGTATTCTTTCATGGTAAAATATATAACATACAATTTGCCATTTATTAAGGGACATTAATTACATGTGCAATGTTATGCAAACATCACAACTGTTTGATAGGCCCTCTTTGCCCAGAGGAATGTAAGGGGAGCCCAGATTTTTTCAGAAATAGTTCTGCAGAAATCAGCACTGAATGTTATTTTTCCTTCATTTTCAAGACTCTCAAAGCCCTGCTATCTGGGTTAATGACTTACCTAACCACATGTTCATAGAGTATGAGACATTATACCTTCCAAACATACAAAAGGTCACTCCCAATTTCAATTAAAAAGTGATTTCAAGAGTCTGGGGTATTAGGAGACCTAAAGCCTATATGAGTCAGAAATCAGAATAATCATCTCTAACAATCCCTCTTTCTCTATAGAAAGAAAATGATGATGAAGATATAGAAAATAGACTATTCCTTTTTCTCAAAAAAAAAAACTAACACTTTTTTTGTTAGAAAACAAGGATTATGGTGATCATCTATTCAGGCAAGAAAGGTGGTTAGATCATCTCATTTTTGCAAGAGAATTGCAAACTTAACTTCTGCTCTTTTTTTTTTTTCCAGTTGATTTCTAAGTATATAGATATGTTCTTAAGAATACAGAACACTGGGCGTCTGGGTGGCTCAGTTGGTTAAGTGCCTGCCTTCGGCTCAGGTTATGATTCTGGAGTCCCAGGATCGAGTCCCATATTGGGCTCCTTGCTCAGTGGGGAGTCTGCTTCTCCCTCTGACCCTACCCCCTCTCGTGTACTCTCTCTCTCTCTCTCTCAAGTAAATAAATAAAATCTTTAAAAAAAGAACACAGAACACATGAACTTAGATTTCTTGCCAGAAAATGCAGCTTCATGTTGGCTACTAACCAATTTTTATCAAAAGTCTAGTTGCAAAAAAATAGCATTCCTGAAAGGACACACAATCCATTCATTCCATGAAAAGTTTAAATTTTATTCCCGTGTATCAAGACAATATTTGAGATACCAAACCAAGGTTCCCATCATCGTACAGCCAGTTGTCCAGCACTCTGCCTTCAACACTGAGGCAATAGCAATAGCTATCCATATAAACTGTCCCTGGGCTAGAGGAGATACACAAAGAAAACAGTCAAATTCTTGACTTTCAAGTTCGTAAGTGGACTTCTGTATATCTATGGCACAATCCTGCCTCTCAATTGCACTGGTAAGGTACATGAAAGTAAAAGAGTTTTGAATTCTTTTAAAAGATTAGTTTCCTTTAAAATATCAAAATTAAGAACCTAGTATCTATACCATGAATTCGTTAATTAAGGAAGCATGTTTGAAAACAGACAATCAGATTTTTGGCCCCCAAAGTGATAAAAATTCAGTGAGAATGAGGAAGAAAAAGATCAGAGAGTATATGGCCACGTGTGAGAGGCTAGTCGGCACGTGAGAAAGGATTCCAGTCCTCTGTTCCCAAATCGCGTGTTCGGCTGGAGCAGTACTGTGAAGGAGGCGGCTGTCTCTGCTGTGGAGGATCGTTGGCTCTTGGGGGCTACTGCCTCTAGGAGCTTACGGCCAAGCATCTGATGTTGGGCCTGGGGCTGCTATTGGTCAGTAGGCAGGTTAGGAAGGAGAGCTAAAAGCAGGGGGAAGAAGAGCATGTATGACCTGGAAACTGCTGCCATCTTGGCATCTGTCTACACTGCCTCTAACCAAAGGCAACTTTCCAAGTATAATGACTGCTGCTTTAATTTCTGCCTCCCAAATCTCCTACAGCTTCACTTATGGTCACCTCTAATCTAGAAGCTTACAGGGAAACATAGTTCACAGCATGAGCAAATTTACAATAGAATGATCTAGTACAAAAGATTAGACTACTGAGAGACAAAGTGAGAGTTAGAGGATGGTTTAAGCGAGGATACATAGAAAGGAAGGAAGAAGGCATTGCAGACCAAGCCACAGAATGACCAAAGACACAAAGGTGGAATAAACATGACATGGAGAGGAGTCCAGAACATGGAGGAGAGCAGGAGGTCACAGGTGCTAGGTTAGTTAAGGAAGCCATGTGATGGAGGGCACAAATGCCAATTCAAGCTTACAGATATGGGCCCCTGGGTGGTGCAGTCGGTTAAGCATCTGACTCCTGGTTTCTGCTCAGGTTGTGATCTCAGTGTTGTGAGATCGAGCCCTGCACTGGGCTCTGCATGTGGCCCAGAGTCGGCTTGAGTTTATCTCTCTCTCTCTCTCTCCCCCTTTGGCCCTCCCCCCTAAAATAAATAAATAAATCCTTCCAAACAAAGTTTACAGATAGAGTAAGTTCTTGAGGAAATTGCTAATGTTGGAAGTTAGGGGAATAAGCTTAGCATGTGTAATTATTTAAAGTGGAAAGAGGCTCAGAGGGGTCACGTAGATGATTGCTCATTATGAGATCATGAAAACATGGACAAGGGTAAGTGACAATGTGACAGAGAAGAAAGAAAAAATCTAAAGGCATATTAATTGACAAATCAACAGAACTTAACACCAACCAAAAGGCAAAACTTCCAGGGGAAGAAACATTGGATAACAGGTTAATAAAAGAATGCTTTCATTGATTTATTTTACTGACATGATCTGGAACTATGATTTGGAACTATGACAACTGAGTTAAGATTTATGCACTAGAACCCTTCACCACCAACTCTACTGAAATATATAAAGCAACTGAGATCAAGTAGCTTCCCCAGTTGTCTAGACTGGCCCGTTGCTCAGGATGGTGTTTGTTATAATCAACCGTAACTACCTTAGTTCAGCTTCCCATGGACCATTTTATTTTCTGGTGTGGAAAGAAATGAAGATCATCCATATAAGAACAGAGGCTATTTATTCAGAGTTTGCTGTGCCAAGGGGGTCAGTCGTCATCTCTTGTGTTTGGCAAAGATGCAGAAGGAGGCAGGGAGTGGGAAACCTTATAGTTAGAAAAAAAAAAAAGGAAAGGCATCAGGCATGCTCTGATTGGAATTTGTTGGCATAGGAAGATGGAGGTGAGCTACCTAGAAGAAGAGCATATTATGTGATTGGTTTAGGGACATACTTGGCTTTCTCTGATTGGTCCTGATTTGGAAGTAGTGGCAAAAATAAGAAAGTTGGTGGTTATTGACCAGCCCTGACAATTATGGGCCAGTTGCTGCAGAGGTATGGTTTGGCTTCCTGGGCTTCTGAGTCAGAGTTCTATTGTCACATATGATCTGATCATTGTTCATTTACATAATTAGCACTCTCACTGAGAATAAAACTGGATGATAGTTCACTGCTTTTCATTAATTCAGTACCGTCACAGATTTATGTATCTATGGGTTTCATTGCCCAAACTATGTAATTGTGTTTAAGTACATGAAAAACACTGATTATCATGGAAGTCTTCCAAGAGGAAGAAGAAAGGTAGTTATTGTGCTGCAAGAGGAGTGTACTTCTCACTACATCTATAATAATGGTATACTCTTCCTAAAACACAACTCTCATCATGTCATAACTCAATTCGGAAGTTTTTAATGGCTTCCTGTTTTTAGCCTCCTTTGCATAGTATCAAATTTCAACATTCATTCATTTCTCAAATAGTTATTATGTACCTACAACATATTAGGCATTGTGTTGAATGTTGGGGACATAGTATCTGCCTGAATAAAAAAGCTAATGATTAATAAGTAATGTTATAAATACCAATACAGGACATTGTGAGAACACAGAGGAGGAATGTTAAAAGCAAACTGAGGGTTGATGCGGGTGTGGGGGGGGGTGGGCTAAATGGGTGATGGGCATTAAGGAGGTCACTTGTGATGAGCACTGGGTGTTGTATGTAAGTGATGAGTCACTGAATTCTACTCCAAAAACCGATACTACACTATATGTTAATTGAATTGAATTTAAATAAAAATTTGGAAGAGCACCTACAAAAAAAAAAAAAAATGCATATAGGATACCTCCTAGCCCTCCACCCAGTGGCAGAAGGAAACCCAAGCCCAGGCTGTCCCAGCCTTCCACACAGCAGCAGGAGACTGCTGGTGTCTTCTGGCCCTCTCCACCCTGGGGCAAAGAGTAACCCAGATGTGATGTCTCATGACCTTCCACCAGGGGCAGAAGACAGCCTCGGGAGGCACTCTCTTCCTGTAAAAGCAGAAACTAAGCAGGAAGCACAGTGGCACTGTTTGACCAAAGAACAGGCCAGGTGAAATGCTCTCCATCCCGCAGGTCCGGTATCCCCCATTCACCACCTAGTGACACTGGAAGGCCCAGGGAAACACTTTCTGTCCCCATTAAGTGCCACGAGTCAGGACCAAATGGGAGCCCAAGCAGTAGGAAGAACAAAGCAGACCAGAAGGCATTGAAAGCATTCTGAAAACTAAAATGTCATTGGATTTGTACAGCCATGTCCACAATAGCCAAACCGTGGAAGGAGCTAAGATGTCCTTCAACAGTTGAATGGATAAAGAAGATGTGGTTCATATATACAATGGAATATTACTCAGCTATCAGAAAGGATGAATACTTACCATTTACATTGATGTGGATGGAACTGGAGGGTATTATGCTGAGCTAAATAAGTCAATCAGAGAAAGACAATTATATGGTTTCACTCATATGTGGTGAAATATAAGAAACAGAGCAGAGAATCATAGAGGAAGGGAGGGAAAACTGAATGGGAAGTCATCAGAGAGGGAAAAAAAAACGTGAGACTCTTAACTATAGGAAACAAACTGAGGGTTGTGGAAAGGCAAACGGGTGGGGGGATGGGGTAACTGGGTGATGGGCATTAAGGAGGGCATGTGATGTGATGAGCACTGGGTGTTATACACAACTCATGAATTATTGAACACTACATCTGAAACTAATCATGTACTAATTGAATTTAAATTAAAATTAATAAATAAAATAAAATGTCATCAAAACTACATTAAACATAAGTAAGCCAGAATTGGGGCGCCTGTGTGGTTCAGTCAGTTAAGCAACTGACTCTTGATTTTGGCTCAGATCATGATCTCAGGGTTGTGACAGTGAGCCCCACGTCTGGCTCCACACTCAGCAGGGGAGTTTGCTTGAGATTCTCTGTCCCACTTCCACTGCCCCTCCCCCTGTGCTCTGTCTGTCTGTCTTTCAAATATATAAATAAATAAATAAATAAATAAATAAATAAATAAATAAATAAATAAAATCTTTAAAAAAATTAAGTAAGCCAGAACCTACACCCTAAAACTGAAATAGGGTGACTGCAGCTAAAAGAGAAGATTTAAATAGAATCAAAAATCTTCTAACATAATATCCAAAACTTCCAGGATACAATAAAAAAGCATTCATCATTGCAGAAAACAGGAAAATCACAACTTGAATAAGAAAGGATGATTGTCTGCCACCAAAACTGAGATGAATGAGAAGTTGGAATTATCTAAGAAGGATTTAAAAGCAGCCATATAAGAAAAATGCTTGAATGGGCAATTACAAAATCTCTAAAAACAAATGAAAACTAGAAAAATCTCAACAAGGGGTGCCTGGGTGGCTCAGTCATTACGCGTCTGCCTTCCGCTCAGGTCATGATCCCAGGGTCCTGGGATCGAATCCCGCATCGGGCTCCCTGCTCAGCAGGAGGCCTGCTTCTCCCTCTCCCACTCCCCCTGCTTGTGTTCCTTCTCTCGCTGTGTCTCTCTCTGTCAAATAAATAAATAAAATCTTTAAAAGAAAAAAAAAGAAAAATCTCAATGAGATAGAACTTATTTTTTTTAAAAAAGAACAAAACAGAAATTCTAGAGGTGAAAAATTCAATAACCAAAAAAAAAAAAAAAAAAAAAACCCACCTTATTGGATGGGATCAAAAGTAAATGAAAAAGAAAGAACAGAGTCAGTGAACTTGAGGACAGATCAGAATTTACTTAATCTGAACGAGAGAAAAAAATAGTTTAAAAGAAAATGAACAGAGCCTCAGAGATCTTTGAGACATTAACAGAAGGTCTAACATTTGTATCATTGTAGTCCCAGAAGGAGAGGAAAAAGAATGTGGGGCTAAAGACAGTGTTCAAAGAAAAAAATAGCTGAAAACTTCTTAAATTTGGCAAAAAGACAGAAACATACAGATTAAAAAAGCTGAACAAACCCCAAATAATGTAAGTGCAAGTAAATCCATGCCAAGATACATCATAATTAAACTTCTGCAAACTAAAGACAAAGAAAAAAATCTTAAAAGCAACAAGAGAGAAAGAACATATTACCATATGCCTATAGGGGAACACCAGTGCTAATGACAGCAGGTTTTTCATCTGAAACCATGGGGGGCAGAAGGAAGTGCACAACATTTCCAAGTGTTGAAATAAAGAACTGTCAACAGCAAATTCTATATCTGGGAAACTATCCTTCAGAAATGAAGAGGAAATAAAGACATTCATAGGGGAAAAAAGTAAGAGAATTTGTTACTAGCAGACCTGCCATTAAAGAATGGCTTAAAAAAACTCTCCAAAAAGGATATAACAGAAGAAGGTTTGGAATTTCAGAAGGGAAATAAAATCAGAATGGATATAATCTGGGTAAATATAATAGACTATCCCTATTCGTGGATTTTTGTAATCATTTGATGGTGAAAGCAAAAACTATGACACCATCTGATGTGGTACTCAGTATATGGAGAGGAAATACTTAATTGTATTTAAGGGGCGCCTGGGTGGCTCAGTTGGTTAAGCGTCTGCCTTCAGCTCAGGTCATGATCCCAGGGTCCTGGGATCGAGCCCCACATCGGGCTCCCTGCTCAGCAGGAAGCCTGCTTCTCCCTCTCCCACTCCCCCTGCTTGTGTTCCCTCTCTCACTGTCTCTCTCTCTCTGTGTCAAATAAATAAAAAAAATCTTTAAAAAAAAAAGACAATTGTATTTAAAAAGTGGGGAAGTAAAGAGACCTACATGGAAATAAGGCTTCAGTACTACTTTTAAAGCAGTAATACAGTGACATATAGTAGGTTGTGGTTAGTTATGTATTTTACTATAATAGCTAGAGCAATCACTACAAAAACTATCCAAAGTAAAATACTCAAAGACACATTTAATAAGTTAAAAATGGAATTCTAAAATATGTTCAAGTAATCCAAAGAAGGCATACTGGTCAGGCCCCATCCAGTCCTCTGACTTACTGGAAAAAACGTGAGCAAGCTGGTCAAAATCATCTTAGCTGGGTGCAGCCAAACTGTACTCATGTGACAAATAATTTTTTAAATGCTGTTTATTTAAGAAAAAGACTTTTTTTTAGAGCAGTTTTAGATTTATAACGAAATTGAAGGGAAGGTACAGAGATTTCCCATTTGCCCCCCACCCTCACACATGCACAACCTCCCCCATTATCAACATCCCCCACCAGAGTGGTAGATTCTTTTTAACAAGTATGACTTTACATTGACACATTATAATTACCCAAAGTCCACAGTTTACCTTAGACTTCACTCTTGGGATTGTACATTCTATGAGTTTGGACAAATATATAATAATATGTATCCATTATTATAATATCATACAGAGGGGCGCCTGGGTGTCTCAGTTGTTATGTGTCTGCCTTCGGCTCAGGTCATGATCCCAGGGTCCTGGGATCGAGCCCCACATCGGGCTCCCTGCTCAATGGGAAGCCTCCTTCTCCCTCTCCCACTCCCCCTGTTTGTGTTCCCTCTCTCACTGTGTCTCTCTCTGTCAGATAAATAAATAAAATCTTTAATAATAATAATAATAATAATAATGTCATACAGAGTATTTTCAGTGCCCTAAAAACCCTTTGTGCTCTGCCTTTTCATCTTTCCCCCAGCACACATACACCCCTGGCAGCAAATAACCTTCTCATTGTCTCCCTGGTTTTGCCTTCTCTAGAATGACATAGAATTGGAATCATACAATATATAACCTTTTCATACTGGCTTCTTTCACTTAGTAATATGCATTTAAGTTTCCTCCATGTCTTTTTGTAACGATAGCTCATTTCTTTTTAGCTCTGAATAATATTCCATTGTCTGGATATACTAGAGTTTATCCATTTACCAACTGGAAGACATCTTGATTGCTCCCAAGTTTTGACAATTATGAATAAAGCTGCCAGAAACATCCCTGTTCAGGTTTTGTGTAGACATAAGTTTTCAACTCCTTTGAGTTGAAATACCAAGGGAATATGATTGCTGGGTCTTATGGTAAGAGTTATGTTTAGTTTTGTAAGAAACTGCCAAACTCTGTTCCAAAGTGATTGCAGCATTTTGCATTACCATCTGCAATGAATGAGAGTTCCTGTTGCTCCACATCCTTGTCAGCATTTGGCATTGTCATTGTTCTGGATTTTGGTCATTCTAATAGGTGTGCAGTGATATTTCATTGTTGTTCCAATTTTCATTTTCCTGATGACACAGGATGGGGGAGCATCTTTTCATATGCTTATTTGCTAACTGTATATCCTCTTTGGTGAAGAATCTGCTTAGGTCTTTGACCCATTTTTTAATGGGTTGTTTATTTTCTTACTGTTGAACTTTAAGAGTTCTTTGTATATTTTAGATAGTGGTCCCTTAGCCGACGTGACTTTTGCAACTATTTTTTCCTGGTCTGTGGCTTATCTTCTAATTCTCTTGTTATTGTCTCTCACAGAGCAGAAGTTTTTTATTTTAATGAGGTCCAGCTTATCGATTCTTTCTTTCATAGATAACATTTTTGGTGTTGTATAACAAATGCCGTTTTAAGCTACTACAGCTTTTGAGTTATTTGTTATGCACAGTAGTTAACTGGTATTCACCTCAAAAGCCCTGACCAAAAAAGAAAACCTAAAATGATCAACTTCATTGCTGTGAAAAACATGCTTTTTCTATTTTGCTTATCTAATTACCTAAGCCTAAAATCTAGGAGTCATCCTACTGTCTTCCCAATCCTTCATTTACTTAATTCTTTAGGCAAAAGAGAGTCTCTGAAAGATTTTAAGCAGAGAGAAATATGACCAGATTTCTACTTTAAGAAGATCTGTACCAGCAGTTCTCAAAAGCTGGCACAAGAACCTCTAGGGTCCCCAAGACCATTTTAGAAGGTTTGCAAGGTCAAAAATATTTTTATAATATTACTATTCACTCTCATTCTTTTATGAGAATACAGTGGAGATATCCAGAGACTACATGACATGGGCATCCCAGCAGATTGAAAGTAGAAATAGATATATGAGTCCATCTGTCTTCTATTAAATCAAACATTACAGACTTGCAAAAAAAATTTAAATGCTACTCTTCTCACTAAATTTTATTTAGTTTTGTAAAATATATTTTTAATAAAAATATCATGTTAACATGAAATGAGATTTTTCATCTTTAAATTTTTAACTTAATTTTTAATTTTCTCAGTGTTAATTTCTAATATGGTAAATATTACTATCACCCACATAAACAAAAGCTTTTTCAGGTCCTTAATAATTTTTGAGAGTGTAAAGGAGTCTTAGAGACAAAAAAAATTGCAAACTATTTATCTAGACCAAGGAAATATGGCAATTTCAAAAAATACCAGATTATAGACAAGAAGATAAATAAGAAGCTAGGTTGAATACTTTCAAAGTGAAAGGTATGTTAACATAAATAATAGTAATGTGGATGGGTGGGAAGAGATGAATAAAAGAGATATTAAGAAGATAAAATCAAATGGGCCATTTCTAGCTTAGAAAATTATCCACTTGAAAAACTACAACTTACTCTTAAAGCCAAGGTCTTCTCCTCTGTGAAGCCTTTACTGATGCACCCAAGTTTGGTGTCACCCATGACCTGAAATGTAACTCCATTCATATGCCTGTCCTACCAACTACAATCATTCGTCTAATATGCCTGTACCCTCATGCAGCAAAGGCAGTCCTAAGAGGGAAGTATATTTCAATACAGGCCTACCTCCACCTCAAGAGGTAAGAAAAGTCTCAAATACACAACCTAAACTTACACCTTAAGAAGCTAGAAGAGGAACAACAAATAAAGCCTAAAGTCAGCAGAAGAAGGGAAACAATAAAAATTAGAGCATAAATAAATGATATAAAAACAAAAACAAAAAACAAAAAAACAGTAGAACAGATCAACGAAACTAAGAACTGGTTATTTGAAAGAACTAATAAAACTGATGACCCCTAGCCAGACTTATCAAAAAGAAAAGAGAAAGGATCTAAAGAAATAAAATCATGAATGAAAGAGGAAAGGTCACAACCAATACCACAGAAATACAAATGATTATAAGGGAATATTATGAAAAATCATATGCCAACAAACTGGGCAATCTGGAAGAAATGGATAAATTCCTAGAAACATACAAACTACCAAAACCGAAAAAGGAAGGAATAGAAAATTTGAATAGACCCATAACCAGCAACAAAATTGAATCAGTAATCAAAAATCTCCCAACGAACAAAAGTCCAGGGCCAGATGGCTTCCCAGAGGAATTCCACAGTCAAAGAAGAGTTAACACCTATTCTTCTCGAACTGTTCCAAAAAAAAGAAATGGAAGGAAAACTTCCAAATTCCTTCTACGAGGCCAGAATTACCTTGATTCCAAAACCAGATAAAGACCCCATTAAAAATGAGAATTATATCCCTGATGGACATGGATGCAAAAATTCTCAACAGAACTAGCAAATTGAATCCAACAGTACATTAAAAGAATTACTCACCACAAACAAGTGGGATTTAGTCCTGGACTGCAGGAATGATTCAATATTTGCAAATCAATCAACGTGATATACCACATTAATAAAAGAAAGGATAAGAACCATATGATCTGGGGCACCTGGGTGGCTCAGTCGTTAAGCGTCTGCCTTCGGCTCAGGTCATGATCCCAGGGTCCTGAGATTGAGCCCCACATCGGGCTTCCTGCCTGCTTCTCCCTCTCCCACTCCCCCTGCTTGTGTGCCCTCTCTTGCTATCTCTCTCTCTGTCAAATAAATAAATAAAATCTTGAAAAAAAAAACCATAGGATCCGCTCAAACCCTCAACAAAGTAGATATAGATGGACTATATCTCAACATCATAAGAATCAACATATGACAAATCCACAGCTAGTATCATCCTCAATGAAGAAAAACTGAGAGATTTTCCTACATGGCCAGGAACAAGACCACTTGGGGTGGGATGTCCACTCTCACCATTACTATCTAACATAGTACTGGAAGTCTTAGCCTCAGCAATCACACAACCAAAAGAAATAAAAGGCATCCAAATTGGCAAGGAAGAAGTTAAACTTTAACTATTTGCAGACGATATGATACTCTGTGTATAGAAAACCTGAAATACTCCATCAAAAAATTGCTAGAACTAATACATGAATTCAGTAAAGTTGCAGTATATAAAATCAATGTACAGAAATCTGTTGCATTTCTCTACACCAATAATGAAGCAGCAGAAAAATAAATCAAGGATTGATCCCATTTACAACTGACCACAAACAATAAGATACCTAGAAATAAACCTAACTAAAGAGGTAAAAGATCTCTGCTCTGAAAACTATAGAACACTAATGAAAGAAATTGAAGAGGGCACAAAGAAACGGGAAGACATTCCACACTCATTTATTGAAAAAAACAAACATTGTTAAAATGTCTATACTACGCAAAGCAATCTATACATTTAATGCAATCCCTATCAAATTACCATCAGCATTTTTCACAGAACTAGAACAACTCTAAAATTTGTATGGAGCCCCAAAAGACCCCGAATAGCCAAAGCAATCCTGAAAAAGAAAAGGAAAGTGGAAGGCATCACAACCCCAGACTTCAAACTGTATTACACAGCTGTAATCATCAAGACAGTATGATACTGGCACAAAAAACAGACACATAGATCAATGGAACAGAATAGAGAACCCAGAAATGGACCCACAACTATATGGTCAACTAATCTTTGACAAAGCAGGAAAGAATATCCAATAGAAAAAAGTCTCTTCAACAAATGGTGTTGGGAAAACTGGACAGTCACATGCAGAAGAATGAAACTGGACCGTTTTCTTACATCATACACAAAAATAAACTCAAAAGAATGAAAGACCTAAATGTAAGACAGGAAACCATCAAAATCCTAGAGAAGAAAATAGGCAGCAACCGCTTTGACCTCAGGCGTAGAAACGTCTTTCTACACACATCTCCGGAGGCAAGGGAAACAAAAGCAAAACTTCACTATTGGGACCTCATCAAGATAAAAAGCTTCTGTGATCAAAAACTAATGATGTAATGTATGGTGATTAACATAACATAATTTTAAAAAAAAAGCTTCTGCACTGCCAAGGAAACAACCAACAAAACTAAAAGGCAACCTTCAGAATGGGAGAAGATATTTGCAAATGTTTTATCAGATAAAGGGCTAGTATCAAAAATCTATAAAGGATTCATCAAAATCAACACCCAAAAAATAAATAATCCAGTTATGAAACGGGCAGAAGACATGAACAGACATTTCTCCAAAGAAGATATATGAATGGCTAACAGACATAGGAAAAAAATACTCAGCATCACTCACCATCAGGGAAATACAAATCAAAAACCACAATGAGATACCACCTCACACCAGTCAGAATGGCTAAAATTAGCGACTCAGGAAACAACAGATGTTGGTGAGGATTCAGAGAAAGGGTAACCATCTTACATTGTTGGTGGGAAAGCAAATTGGTGCAGCCACTCTGGAAAACAGTAAGGAAGTTCCTCAAAAAGTTGAAAATAGAACTACCCTATGACCCAGCAATTGCACTACTAGGTATTTACCCAAAGGATACAAAAATACAGATTCAAAGAGTACATGCACCCCAGTGTGTTTATAGCAGCATTATCAACAATAGCCAAACTATGGAAAGAGCCCAAGTGCCCATCGACTTATGAATGGGGAAAGAAGATTATATATATAAGAAGATATATATAATGGAATATTACTCAGCCACCAAAAAGAATGAAATCTTGCCATTTGCAATGACGTGGCTGAAACTAGAGGGTATTATGCTAAGCGAAATAAGTCAGAAAAAGACAAATACCATATGATTTCACTCATACATGGAGTTTAGGAAACAGAACAGATGAACATGTGGGTAGGGGGAAAAAAGAAAGAAGGTAAGAGGGGAAGGCAAAGCATGAGAGCCTCTTAACGATAGAGAACAAACTAAGGGTTGCCGGAGGGGAGGTGGGCTGGGGAGAAGGGGAGGATGGGCTAGGTGGCTGATGGGTTAAGGAGGGCACTTATTGTGATGAGCACTGGGTGTTGTATGGAAGTGATGAATCACTAATTCTACTCCTGAAACCAATATTATACTATATGTTAACTAACTAGAATTTAAATAAAAATTTGGAAGAAAAAAATTTGAATATGCTATTTGAATATATTTGAAAATATAGCTTCCACACCATCAGAAGGTAAAAAGGAATTAATTTGTAGATTTTATTACTTTTAAAAATATAATAATAATAATAATAATAATAATATGCCCATACCCTCTACTGGACTTCAGTTTCCTGAAGTTGAGGACAATATCTTATTCACTTATGTCTTCTCTGCCTACATAGTGCCTACCATATATAATACGCTTTCAATAGATGTCAGATGAACACATAATAGGTAGAAAAATTACTGATTTACCCTCACCCTTTCTGCTCACGAAAAGGATCTTGGTGTGCTAACTTTCCTGCTACTTTGGTCCATCAAGATGAGTTCAATTTTTCCAGAAATTCCTAGATTTGGGGCACCTGGGTGGCTCAGTTGGTTAAGCGACTGCCTTCGGCTCAGGTCATGATCCTGGAGTCCCGGGATCAAGTCCCCACATCAGGCTCCCTGCTCAGCAGGGAGTCTGTTTCTCCTTCTGACCCTACCCCCTCTTGTGCTCTCTCTCTCTCACTCTCTTTCTTTCAAATAAATAAATTAATTAAATAAAATCTTTAAAAAAAAAAGAAATTCCTAGATTTTGAGAAAGAAAGGGACAAAAAAAGTAAGAGACAGAGCCAGGTTTGAGAGAGAGAGACATGAGAGAAGAGGGAGGGAGACAAGAGCTTCTAGAAGTGTTACTAAGGGTTACAAACTCGTCTTTCATTTCATATTCTTAAGGAGGCAGAATTACTTTTTAATTACTTTCGGTTGCTAGACTGTTTCTTTAGTGTGGTACTGTGCCAAGACTGGGCCATATGGGGCCTAAGAATTTATTTGGATTATAAATGAAGCATGCATGCATGAACTAAGTTAATGTGAGGCATTTTTCGCTAACAGACTTTATGTTTCATAATATTTTGTGTGCATTTTGGTTAAGCAAGTCCAGGGGCTTTGGTTTCAGCCTAAGTTGTTGCCTCTGCTGGGATTCAGACACGTCTGGGCACGTCTGATGAGGTAGTAGCAGCCCGCAGGTGTCTATACAAATTGATCTGCCTAGGAGGGCGGAGTAGCTGTAGGGAGTAGGGCTTTTCAAGGCACACTATGGGAGACACCTGGGACTTAAAGGGAACAACATGGTGGCTATCCCATTCAAGACTCGTAGACTCACATTTCAGCTCTTAGGAGAGAGAGGTACTACAGGCAAAAAAGGAAAAAAAAAAACTGTTTTCCCAAAGGAACTTAGGAGACGCTGCCTAAAACCCTCTTTGTGTGCCCGCTGACAAAATATATTCTTTGTGGAACACAGCTTGTACCTGGGCCAGAGTCTGTTGTGGGCCATGCAACTCTACTTGGTCTCTCTAGTTCGCAGCTTGGGGAGTGACAGCGGACAACAACCGCTCTGAGGTAGTTTCTCATACAGGGAACATCACTGAGCAGAATGGCGTTACTAAGAGCATCGGAGATACCCGCTAAAGATACCTAAAAATATAGTTGGCGGGGAGTTTTCAGGAGGCTAAGGCTCTCACAAGTCAGTAAAATTTGAGTTGTTACAGTTAATGTGACTTCATTTGTGCGCCCTGATTTCTAACACAAATGATGACACAAGCCTAGCTAGCACCAGGCTTTGTGGAAGCCATGTTAAAATACAAATCATGACTGCACCGATAAGTGGGTCTCTCAGTTTATTCAGTGAATAAACCTTACTTCATTTCAAAAAGAATTTGAGGCAGCTGACAACTAATTTAACAAGTTGCTCCCTGAAGCGATTCAGTTGAAAGAAACAATGTTTCCCTGAAAGCTAAGAGACGTCATGATCAAAAGCCTATTTGTTAAGCATTTACTCGCAGGTAGCGTGGCGCTAAGTCTTGTCAAGAAAGCTTCACAAACATGACCGTGCTCTTCGGAATTCTGCAGTCTGAAGTAGGTTGAGAGCTCATTTTAGGAATGGAATGATGAGATTAGAAGTTTCTATTTATAACAAATGAGAAAAAGAAAAAACTAGCAGTCTGGAAGAGAAGCGGGTGTGCCCTGAGTGGTGTATAAGACACATGTTTTTTGTTTTCTCTTACAAGACCCTACAGAAACCTTCTTTTCCCTTTACATCATCTATTACCACCATTTTGCATTTTCATAGCATATGCACCTAAAGTACTCACAAATCTCTTCTCCAAAGATGTTATAAGGTAGAGGATAAGTGCTATTTTGTTGATAGTGTATCTGATAATACTTCAAAGAATAGTTTACTCCCCCACACATGGCTTCGGGTTTCACTGATAACTGAATGAGAATGTCCCAGAGGTGAGATGACCCGCAAAGAACTGTATTATAATCTTTAAATAAAGAACAGAAGAGCCTCCAGGAGTCTAAAAATATGGAATATCATGGTTCTTTTTCTGTTTTTCCTTCCCTATGAGTCATTTTTAACTTTCTCCCAAGAAACAATTCTTTTTCATTTCTAAAAAAACCAACATAAGAAAAATCTAAAAAGCTATTGGTTTTACCTTTTCTTTAGAATTCCAGCAACCCTTATAAAAGATTTATCTTGACTCTAATGCCAGCAAAGGGAATCTGAAATTTAATCTGCTTCTGGTAGTAAATTAAATAAAGATTTTTAGACACTGATCAAATCTCATACTACTGCACAGATGTTGCAGTGAAAAAGTCAAAACCTGTTACAGTTTCCAATTAGTAAACTACTCCTTTCCATCGCTGGGCTTGCAGATAAACACAGGTACTGTGATAAATGTGGAGATACAGAGGTTTAGGCCATGGTCAGACATTACACAGGTGTCCTTCATAAATGTCAGAGACAGAATCAACTATTCCTTAGAGACTGGAGTTTTCAGGGCTAAAGCTCTAGACACATTCATCACAGAAGCCGGCAAGATGCCATTGCCCCAAAGCAGAGCCAAGCCAAGCGTGCTTAGTTACATTAAAATCTTGCAGCACATCTAGTAATCAGAGGCCCTAAAATGGAAACCCAAGCATTAGTGTAGAAAAGTCATCATGGGAAGTAAAATCACAGACATTTAGTTTCTACTTGTGAAGCTTATGATAGAATTGCAGTCATTTTCTGTGGACTTTCTACAGCAAAAGGAAATCAAATTATTCCAGGAGGAAAATATGCTGCGGTTTTCTTTTTCGAGGAAAACACAATTTGCTCTCTCCTATTATGTTTGACTGAGGTCAGAATCGACGTTGTTGCCAGTATGTCTGCTATTAAAAGTCTTGAATAAGCCCCTAAATAATGACATGTTAAAATACTGAGCAGAAACAGAACAACCCAAAGGTTTTCTTCTTGAGGATAATATGAATCATTCATTTATTTCAGTAGCTTGAGACATTTATTTATAAACACACTTAGAAGAATTAGTGATACTATACATGAGTCATTTAAAACCTCATCTTCTTTCATTAGAAAGTCCAGCCTTTAACCTTGCTCAGTCTGAGCAAATGTTTCATGATTTGAGTGTTTATTCTGTATTTTAATGCTAAGTCTACAACTTAGCTTCATTCTAAATGTTATTGGACCTAAATTTTTAGTTTCCCCTAAAGCAGTTAGGAATTTCTCATTAAAAAACATTTATCAAGAACAGCCAATAGAATTCAGGAAGTTTATACTAACCCAAGCATAAAATTCTTAGAGAATTCTAAGACAGTATTAGTGACAGTTTAAACAGTTATAACAAAGACATTCGACACAGAGTGGTTCACACAAAAGGAATTTTATTTCTCTTCTACGATACAGTTTAGATACAGATGGCTAGTCCACAAAACCAGCCGGGACCCAGATTCCTTGTATCTTTTTATTCTGCATCCCCTAAAGTGTTGTCCTGCACCATATGGTCAAAATTGAGTTATCAGCAACTGGGTGTTCCAGCCAGCAAGAGTGGGGAAATATACAAAGTAAAGGGCAAACAACCTCTTTCTAAAGAAAGTAACACACAAGTTGCCCACATCACTTTTGCTCACATTCTTTTTTTTTTTTTTTTCTTAAGATTGAGAGAGAGAGAGAGAGCAGGGGGAGGGACAGAAGGAGAGAATCCCAAGCAGACCCCCCACCCATCATGGATCCCAACTCAGGGCTCAATCCCAGAACCACAAGATCACAACCCCACCTGAAAACAAGAGTCAGATGCCCAACCAAATGAGTCGCCTGGGTGCCCCACTTTTGCTCACATTCTCCTGGTAAAAACGTATCTGCAGGGCAACAATTGGCTATAAAGAAGCTGAAAAATATAGTATTCAGCTGGAAGATTTTGTGCCTAGCTAAAATTCAGAGGTTCTTGGGGCGCCTCGGTGGCTCAGTCATTACGCGTCTGCCTTCTGCTCAGGTCATGGTCCCAGGGTCCTGGGGTCGAGCCCCACATCGGGCTCCCTGCGCGGCGGGAAGCCTGCTTCTCCCTCTCCCACTCCCCCTGTTTGTGTTCCCTCTCTCGCTGTGTCTCTCTCTGTCAAATAAATAAAATCTTAAAAAAATAATAAATAAAATAAAATTCAGAGGTTCTCTTACTAAAAGAAAAAGAGGGGCGCCTGGGTGGCTCAGTCATTAAGCGTCTGCCTTCGGCTCAGGTCATGATCCCAGCATCCTGAGATAGGGCCTCGCATAGGGCTCCCTGCTCAGCGGGGAGCCTGCTTCTCCCTCTCCCGCTGCCTGCCGCTCCCCTTGCTTGTGGTCTCTTTCTGTCAAATAAATAAATAAAATCTTTAAAAATAAATAAATAAAAATAAATAAAAGGAAAAAGAGAATGGATACTGGGGGACAATTGCAGTCTCTGCCACAGACAGTATATCCTGAGGTGTGTTAAAGAAACACTAGTTCCATAAGATGTCAACATCTTGCCAAAAAGTAAGTTCTTTATATCTGGACTTATCAGAGCCTTTAATATACTAACATTTAAACTCTATGAGGGAAGAATAGCTTTGCTACATTTCTCAAATCCATGTACTTGACCATGGATCCCATTTTTCAAAGGTCAACTCTTAGAGCCAATGCACTGTGGAACACATTTTGGGAACCACTACTCTAGAATGCTACATTTAAATTTATTAACTCTGGTTACATATCAAAATTTATCTAAGTGAAAAATGAAAACATTGTCATATATTCACATGCTATATACTTTAAAGGGACTGAATATACCTAAAGACTGCATATTTTAATTCTTACAGTGAACTCATTAAGATTAGTTTGTGAAACCATCTTGCTTTTTCCTTAAAAAGTGGGAAAAGGGAATTTTTTTTATGTAAGGCAAAAAAAAAATGTATATAATAGGCATCCTACATAATGGAGTCTCCCAAGGGTTAATGGTCTAGCCCAGGTTAAGTTAGTAAGCCTCTAAGATCAGGTTCATAGGGCCCCAAGTCAAACAGTTTAACAAATGGAATATCAGTTACACAGTGTGTTAAGGTGCCCAGATCACTGTCCTTTAACACGCAAAGCTACAGGGTAGGGTCCAGGTATTAGAGCCCTTGGAACACCTTGCATACACATTGCTGGGGTATAGGATGAGGCAGTGGAAACTAAAGAGCATTACCTTTGGTACATAGGCCAAGAAAACAGCCTGACACTAATTCACAGTTCAGATTGTGAAAAGAACTTTGGAACCCACCGGACCTGTGTTCCAGTTCTGGCTCCAGCACTTCCCAGCTATGTGGCTGCAAACAAGCTAACATGAGCCTGTTTCCTCATCTATAATATGAAGACTACACTATCTACTTCATAAAGTTTTTGTGAGCATGAAATGGGAAGTAGTATATAACGTACCTAGCACAGTGACTGCCACATAATAGAGGTCCTAAAATGTTCGTTTTCTTCCATTCTTACCACTCTTCCCCATCGCAGTGGTTAAAATCATGGGTGATGAAGACATACATAGCTAAATTTCAGTCCTTGCTCTGCCACTTCATAGCTGTGTGACCTTGAGCCAGTTTTTTAACCCTTCTAAGTCTCTGTTTCCTCATCTATAAACTGAGTATGTAATAGTACTTACTTCATGGGCTTATTAAGGATGAAATGTAATATTAAGAAATTAGTACAGTGACTGGTACACATTGCACTTCATCGAAACTAAGACTTCATCAATTTTAAGATGCATCCTGATTTTATAGATGTTTAAATATGGAAGAAAAATATGTGCATCTTAGAATTGATAAAATATGGTAGTAAGCACTTAATGAATTTTAGTTCTTGTTATCACATATAATTTATTATTAAGGAGATTTATGTGGAGTCCTGGGGTAGAGTCTACGGAGATTGGAAAGATCAACAACTTTGCGTCCTAGATGAAATCAAGAGAGTTAGCATTATGACCACAATATAGTGTGATTAATGTAATAATAAAGCTATATCTGTGGTGGGGAGATACTACAGAAAAAGCTACGATAAACTTGAGGATTTAGGTTTAGGATTATGGGGACGGGAAGATGGAGAGGAAAACTTCACAAAGAATTGATTCATAAACAGGGTTTTCAAGAATAAAGTGTTTTACAGCTAAAAAGGACATCCCAGACAGAGGAGAAAGCAAGTGAAAAATCACCAATGTTGGAGGAACACAAGATAGCTCAGCATTACTGGAATGTAAATTGCTTTCATCTTGGACGAGAGAATTCACAGGAATCCACATGGCCAGCAAAGATAAGCCCTCTTCATTCCCTGAAGGGGCGGCTTCTAAGTAGAAGAATTTAAATCCATTCAGAGAAGAAACAAAATAAATGTACCTAATCGCCTAACCCTGTAGGTTAATACAAAAGAGATGAATGAAATCTCTCGGGCAATAAGAAAAATAGACTTGGAGATACGATTTCCTAAAGAAAACTATGTCCTAATCAAAGAACAAAAGATGACAAATTTGAGTGTCCTTCATGTTTCTAAGAGACTAGTCCCAAACAAATCTATTAGCAAATAGATCGTTCCTTAAAAAAACAAAAACACTATGTTAAGCACATTTTACCTCCACTCTAAATTTTAAAATTTTCTATGCTACCAGTACAACAATCCCATCATTTTGGTCTTAAAGCCCATTGAGTTTCATTTCAGTTCTTGTGCTAAATCAGTTTCTAAATACCAACTGGATTTTGTACATATTCTGAGTATTACATCTTTTACAAATGTGTAGAAAATACACTCTGACCACCAAATCATTTGGAATCAGTAGACAGTCCATCTTTGATCCAAAAATTCCCCTCAGAAAGGTCAAGGTAAGAAGAGCATACTATTCTTATATTAAGAAAACTAATAATGCTCATTCAGGGTATTTCATGGGTAAGACATGGAACCAGTCTCCTCAAGTTTCTGCTTCACTCGAAGTATTACACCTCCAGTCTTTCATATATAACCATTTCTGACCACTTTGCATATATAATGGGAATTCTAAATGACTAAGCAGAAAATGGAAAAATACCTTACACATCTTGAACAAATATGTTTAGCTTTTGAACACCTTGTCTGGCACTGTATGAAAGAGGGTAGGGGCGCCTGGGTGGCTCAGTCAGTTAAGCGTCTGCCTTGGCCTCAGGTCATGATCCCAGGGTCCTGGGATCAAGCCCTGCATCGGGCTCCCTGCTCAGCAGGAAGCCTGCTTCTCCCTCTCCCTCTGCCCCTCCCCTTGCTCGTGCTTGCTCTCGTTCTCTCTCTCTGTCTCTCTCAAATAAATGAATACCATTTAAAAAAAAAAAAAAAGAAAAATGTTATAGTGAGATTCTCCCTGAGATAATACCCACGGCCACATCTAGGTATACAGAGTATGGGCTACAATCTGGCTGGGCTTCAGCAATGAGCACAGCAAACATAAAACCCTGCTGTCAGGAAGCATATGCAGACTAAGTCCAACAATAAAAAGGAAAAGCACGAAGCCATGGGAATAACCCCAAACTCAAGGATTTATTCTCCACCCAAAGGTAGATCCTGCCTGTGGAGACAGCATTTGAGAGGCCACCACAGGAGTCACCTGACCCCAAGGTACTGAAGCCAATGGTTTCACACAACCAGTGTCAGGGTTTGCTTGTACCAGTCTGTTCCTCTCACCCTCCTTCCCAGCCTCCAAATATACACACCCTCCTTCCCAGCCTCCAAATATACACACCCTCCTTCCCAGCCTCCAAATATACACACCCAAATAAAACCCTATTTTAAACTGCTCTTGACTGTCAAAATCTTAGCTGGGATTGTGTGACCAGGCACTGTGAAAAACAGTGAGACTCAGGGGGATCAGAAAGGAAGAATGGATGCTCATAATAAGGAGGAACATGTGCCCAAGTCCTGCTAATAATGCTCAAGTGCTTTCCACTCTAGACCCCCCTTTGCTAGGGTTCAAGGGCTTTCTCAAAATAGTCCTTCTCCATTTAAAAAGCAGCATCTCCCCTTTGGTTCCCTAATCCCCAGTCACTGGTTGAGGTTTCTCTGCTTTAGTTCTATTTCTTTTTTGGCTATGAAAGAAATTTCTTCAAATTCCCAACCCCCTCCTCTGTTATGCTTAGGTTCCATAGCAATCAGTTGGGGGCAACATTTAATGATTTACAGCTTTGAGGCTTTTTTACAGACTATTTTCAGATAGACAGGGAGATTTTCATGTCACAGAATTGAGCTGTTACAGAAATAGAACAAGGGAAAGAATTTCACACCTTTCATTACACCCTTGCAGCTTTTGCTCCCTGTGCTTGGGGAAAGGGGCTGGTCTCCTTAGGGTCCCTCTCCTCAGGGTCCTGAAAGCTCTGAATCCGAGGCCAAGGCAGACTAAAGAGGCAAAAAGTGGGAGGACGGGGTGGTAGAAAATGTGCACAAAGGAAGTAAACAGTTAATAAGCAGAGAAGAGCAGCAACGGAGCAGGGTGGGTGAAGTGCAATGAAGAGGACTTTGCTAGAATAGCTCTTGGATTTGTGATCTACAGATAGACATTCCATTTAAAAAAAAATTCCTGGGAAAAAATTATCTTCCTTATCATAAATGTCCTTTTTTTCGTTCCTGATGCCCTTACAATAAAATCCCTCTCACAATCTGAGCCTGCATCTCAATCTTGCTCTCAGGGGCTGATAAAATAATTCCAGCTAAGTTTTTAACCTGATAGTCAAGAGCAGTTTAAGTTGGGGAAATACTGAATTAAGCAAACTTAAAATGTATTTGTACTTCCAAAATTCCTCTATCTTGTAGTGAAAGGGATAGAGTAGAGGTGAATATATTGCAGTGTCTCCTAGAATCATTTTTCCATAGGATTCTTTTTCTAAGCACTTTCATCTCCTCATAAAAGATAAAAATTTATAAGAAAATATTGGGTTCCCTGCTAAAGGACAATATTTTGGTCTCAGGACCCCTTTGCACTCTTAAAAATTATCAAAGACCCCAAGGATTTTTTTTTTAAAGATTTTATTTATCTATCTGACAGAGAGAGAGAGAGCGAGAAAGGGAACACAAACAGGGGGAGTAGGAGAGGGAGAAGCAGGCTTCCCTCCGAGCAGGGAGCCCGATGCAGGGCTCGATCCCAGGACCCTGGGACCATGACTGGAGTGGAAGGCAGACACTTAACGACTGAGCCACCCAGGCATCCCCAAAGAGCTTTTGTTTACTGATATTTGCCATCTTGGAAATTAAAACTTAGAAAATTTAAAATTTGATTAATTCACTTTAAAATATAATAATAAACTTGTTACATGATAATATAAATAACATTTTTTATTTTTAAAAGATCTATATTTTCCAAAACAAAAATATTTTGTGAGGAGATTGGCATTTAGATTTTTACAAATCCCTATAATGTCCAGATTAATAGGAGACAAGATTCTCACATGTGCTTCTGCACTCCATCTGTAGTGATAAGTCTGGAAAACTCTCCTATACACTCATGAAAGAATAAGAGAGAAAAAGGCCAATGTCATCTTAGTGTCATTATAAAAATAATTTAGACCTAGAGGACTCCCTGAAAGGGTCTGAAAAATCCCCAGAGGATCCCATACTTTGAAAACTGCCGACCTAGGGCATGAATGGCCTGTGGAAAGAGGAATGGGAGGAAGGAAAGAATAAACCATTTATGAGTGTCTACCACATGCCAAGAAACCGGCTAGGAATTTTCATTAATGTTAATTCACTTCATCTAGTAACCATTTAAGGAGGTAGTCATTATTTCCTTTGTCTATGCAGGTGAAGAAACAGACTCAGAAGGACTGTGTAATTTACCAAGGTCAAACAACTCGTAAGAGGCAATACTAGTTTGAGGCTGATTTATGGACGCCAAGGTATCTTAAAGAAGCAGTTTTCAATGTTGTGTCACTGCACTAATTTTCTATTGCTGCATAACAAATTACCACAAATTTAGCAGCTTAAAACAACATCCATTTATTCTCACAGTTATGTAAGTCAGAAGTCCTAGAGGTACCCAAATGGGTTCTCTGCTCTGAGTCTCACCTTCAAGCTATTAGCATGGCTGACTTCTCATCTAGAGATTCTGAGGAAGAATGTGCTTCCAAGCTCACTGAGGCCCTTGGCCAAATTCAATTCCTCACAGGTGTAGGACCAAGATTCTCATCTTCTCGCTGGCTGCTGCCAGGGATCGCTTTCAGCTCCTAGAAGTTATTCTCAGGTCCAAGGCACTTGTCTCTCTCCATCTTCAAACCAGCAATGCGGAATCTCCCTCACATGTTTAAAAACTTTGGTATCCATGGGGCACCTGGGTGGCTCAGTCGGTTAAGGGTCTGATTCTTGATTTCGGCTCAGGTCATGATCTCAGGGTTGTGAGATGGAGCCCCGAGTCAGGCTCCTCACTGGACGTGGATTCTGCTTAAGATTCTCTCTCTCTCCCTCTCCCTCTGCCCCTCTCCTCCAACTTTGGCATCTACCTGATTCTTTTTCCATTTCTCAACTTTCCCAGAGCCGAAATATATGTGCTAACCTCAGTTTGCTCTCTGTTCCAAGATGAATGCCTCCATCTTGGGTCAGTAGCCCATTCCTGGCCCAGAGTCAGACTCAGTGTATGTCACAGAGCCCAGCAGACAAAACCTCTCTGTTTCACAGCAACTGAGCTGTTATCTCCCTACACCTTCTGGATTCAAATAGTTAGCCAGGCTTGACTTCTCCCCCCAGACCCTGTGGTTCCATGGCCCCAACTTTAAATGAGGAGAGAGATTAACTTCTACAGGTCACACTGGCAGCCCTCTTTCATCTGCTGTCAAATGTCTTTTCTCCTTTCTCCTTTCATCTTCATAAAGATAAATCCAGACCTTCTTATAGCGCTCTTCTAAGATAGTGCTAAATTTAGAAATCATCTCTATAGAACACTGCTACAAAACAGCTTCATTAAGTGCATAATACATGATTTTAGGATTAAAGGCTTTGGAGTTCTACAAATTCTAGTCAAAACATTGTTAAATATCAAACTAAATTCATATTAATTTTGTTGAGAGAAATTTATAAGAATATTATAAAACCCCCTTAAAGGAGCTGGAAATCAACTCCCTTTCTTCCTTTCCTGCTGGGTTGTTGTAAAATTAACGCCATCCCAAAAGCGTGGCATGCTTTATAGGCACACTTTTTTCTTTTGCTTTATTTTTATTCATGTACATTTTCACTTCTAGATTTCAAAAAGAAAGCATTCAGAGAATAAGGTCACTAATTGTTTCCCACATGCACTCATTGTGATTCAAGTGGAATACTAATTTAATAGCCACTGGGAGTGGAATTAGCTCAAGGATCTGTGAGTTGGATTACACCAATGACAGAGTATGTAAAGGACAGGGACAAGGAAAAAGAGAAGCGATGAAGGAGAAAGAGGAAAGGGGAGGGCATAGGAGACAGGAAGAGCCATGAAGAAGAGACACAAACAGAGCATTCACATGCCGAGAATCAACTGATACCAATCAATTAACTGACCAACTAACATTTGTTGGATTAGGCATTTTTAGGGTCTTCTGTTTGTGTGTCTGGGGATACACCCAGAGAAATGCAATCGTAAACCCACCACTCAGAGCTTTAAGAAATTCACATATTTAAAAAAAAAAAAATTCACATATTAAGCCATGAGTCCTTGGTCTAAGTCCCAAGGTTTTGGCCTGGGGATCCAAGAGTAAATGCAACAAAAGGAAATTTCAGAATCTCTAGTCAATGTGGAATTGCCTTTTTGGATCTATATTCATGCATAGGTAACAGTATTATTCTAAAGAGTAGAAAATCATACCTTTTTAGGCAAAAAGAATCTGTGGTTTGCCCACATAGCAATGTGATTATAGTTCCTGAGGAATGAAAATCACGCAGGTCAGTACCATCCTTTTTTTTTTTTAATTAACTTCTTTTTTATTTTTTTAAAGATTTTTTTATTTATTCATTTGACAGAGAGAGACACAGCAAGAGAGGGAACACAAGCAGGGGGAGCAGCAGGGAGAGGGAGAAGCAGGCTTCCCGCAGAGCAGGGAGCCCGATGCGGGGCTCGATCCCAGGACCCTGGGATCATGACCTGAGCCGAGGCAGACGCTCAACCAACTGGGCCACCCAGGCACCCCCTAACCTCCTCTTCTTGTAGGGACACCAGTCATAATAGATTACGGCCCTCCCTAATGACTTCCTTTTACCTTAGTAACCTCTTTGAAGACCTGATCTCCAAATACAGTCACATTTTAAGCTCCTGGGAATTAGGACTCCAACATATGAATTTGGGGGGAGACACAATTCTGCCCACCACAGTGATCTTTTGAGAAACTTTGCTCTGATAAGATAAATTCTTATCTGTGGATATAAGTAATCTTAATCAACTGTTGCTGCCATCTTTAATGCAAATTTTTGCATTAAAAAAACAAAAGCCACCAAGGTTTTCACAAATACAAACTCTGAAAGAAGAAGAGTTTCAAAATAGGCAAAAGAACAAGCAAAACCTAATCTATCCCCTTGAGTTTTATATTCTCTTTGTGACTTTCTCACGTTAATTCTGACCTTCCCACCATGCCATCCATGAAGCAAACATGCTTTCTTTTTGTTTGGTTGTCTTAAATTTGCTTAGTTTATTGCCTTTAATGAAAGAGAGTTGCAAAACGTTGAAAAAAAAATGTGGAAATAATATAAGCTCAGATGATCTCTCAAAGAGCCTAACCAATGAATGACTGAAAATACTATTTAAGTCCTACCTCTGGGGGCTCCTGGGTGGCTCAGTTGGTTAAGTGACTACCTTCAGCTCAGGTCATGATCCTGGAGTCCCAGGATCGAGTCCCACATCGGGCTCCCTGCTCAGCAAGGAGTCTGCTTCTCCCTCTGACTCTCCCCCCTCTCATGCTCTCTCTCTCTCTTTCCCTCTCTCTCAAATAAATAAAATCTTTGAAATAAATAAATAAATCCTACCTCTGCCACTCACATAAGACTAAGTTGCCTACTATTCACTTTGAGCCTTAGTTTCTTGATCTGTAGAATAGGAACAGTAATTGCCCTGTGGGGACATTGAAAGGAAACTGCAGGACGGGGGTGGGGGGGTGGGGGGGGAGTGGGGGGGGGTGTCAGACAGCTAACATTGGCACACCACTGCCCCCTGGAAGCAATTTTTAGAAATAGGTGGGCAGTGGCCAGGGCAAACCTGAAATGTGGAAGCTGTGAAACAAAAACCATGAGATGACTTCCTTGTAATGCACACTAACTTTTAATGGTTAATCTTTTTGCCTCCTCAGTACTTTTTCTCTCCCACTACTATCAGCAGTCCAAAACAAACAGTGCAGGAAATTTCAGGAGCCATTCAATTACCCCAGAGGAATTGTAGTATATACTCTTTACCTTTATTTTTCCCTCTCCCCTAAAACACAAGGATTTGTGATGACTATCCATGTCTTTGTGTCATTAATGATGACTTTTTCTAGAATTGTGATAAAATACACATAACATAAAAGTTACCAGGGCACCTGGGTGGCTCAGTCGGTTAAGAGTCTGCCTTTGGCTCAGGTCATGATCCCGGGGTCCTGGGATCGAGCCCCAAATGCTACTACCAGGAAAAAAAAAATCATTTTTTATGTTGATGAACAACTTCCGTGAATATCTAACCCAAACATTAGCTATAGTCCTGGTGACTGGTGAGACTCACGTATATTTCGGCACTGACCCTAAGTGCGCTGCTTCCCCACCTCCATTCTCTGTTTTTACGCATAGTGACCCAGCTGGCCACTGCCCTACTCCTTCACTGTGCAAAATACTGCCTTCCTAATGAATTCCTAATGAATGTAGCAGACATGACTGATTCTGAAGACAGCAGTGGGGGAAGCCAAGAAAAGTAATCAATGTAAAGTTTTATTTCATACATCCTGTTCTTTTGAAGAAGTCCCTGAGCCATTTCTTCTCCAAGGAAATTTTTACATACCACATCTTCCATCTTCCCTGCTGCTATATAACCTCCTTCTGTCTTCCCTTTCCACCCTCTCTGGCTTACACCTGATCCCAAAATTCCTTTCAATAAAAGGGTTCGGCTTTCTCTTTACCCCTTTCCTGCTTGTCACAGCTATGCCAAAGGAGCCCCATCTTTCCAAGGGAGCACACCCATCTAAAACAATCACTGTTTTCTCCCAGAGAATTCTGAGTACACCATTTAAATACTAGTTTTTTTCTTTCTACATATATATAAATTTTTAAAACCATAAAAAAAATAGTATCACACTATCAGGCCTGCTACATTGCTCAATTCTGGGGGCACCATTCACATCCTAGTCTATGTGGGTGGGCCCCCCGGAGGTTGGTGTCTCTGTGTCTCCGTGTCTCTATACAAAGAGTCCCTCAATACTATATTTTTTATTTTGTAACTCCACAGTGCCATGGACATATTTCCCTGTCATGAATTGTGGTTATATATCATTATTTCAATAGCTGTGTAGTGTTCCATACTATATAATGTTCCACCGTCTGTGATTGACACACATGACTGACCCCTTATTTCTTATTCTTATGAAAAATGCTATGGGACGCCTGGGTGGCTCGGTCGGTTAAGCGTCCGACTCTTGATGTCGGCTCAGGCCATGATCTCAGGGTTGTGAGGTCAAGCCCCATGTCAGGCTCCACATTGGGCGTGGAGCCTGCTTAAGATTCTCTCTCCCTCTCCCTCTGCCCCACCCCCCTCTAAAAAAAAAAGAAAGAAAGAAAAATGCTGTAATTAACTCCTCAAACATGTACCTTTCTGAAGATATCAAATTATATCCTTAGAATAAATTCCTAGATACAGAATAAAAGGTATATACATTTTGCTACATGTTCCAAATGGCCCTCTTAAGAAGTCTTAGTTTTTACTACATGGGAGTTCTTTTTCGTACACACAATTTCCAGTCATGAGAATTATTATATTCATTCTCCTTTTTTAACATGACAGGTGAAAAAGGACATCTTAATAAGCTTTTGTTTTCTTTTCTCTGATTACAAGCAAAGTTGAACATCTGTTATATATATTTATTGGCCATTTGCACTTTTCCATTTGTGAATAGCATCTTTATTTTTTGGTCCATTTTCCATACGTGATTTATCTTTTCCTATCAAGTTATAAGAGCCATTTAAAAATTAGCAACATAACTATCTAATTTCTATTCAGAAATTCCCTTTTACCTCAAGGCCCTTCTGCAATTACAACTAGACCATGACAATAAGACATTGCTTCAATAGAGTGATAAACAGGGAGAAGACAAAAAACTCAAATTCTTGACTTGGAGTTCCAAAATAAGCACTTGATATCTGTAATATAGATAAGTTCAAAAGTCAAAACCTTTGACAGAAAAAAAAATTAAGTCCTAGTCCATATCTGTCATATATGTTACCAATATTTTTCCTAGGTTGTAGTTTACCTTTCAACCTTTTGGGGTTTTGTTTTGGCTTAGTGTTTGTTTCTTTGTTGCCTTACAGGTCTTTGAATTTATTCCTTTGTTTTCTTGATTAGCCTTGAAAAGTTTCCTCAGGCCCCACATCATAAAAATATCCAACAATATTTTCTCCATTTTTCTTTCTTTCTCTCTCTCTCGTTTTTGTTTTTGTTTTTTAAGAGAGGGAGATAGGGGAGTGGGGGGAGGGGCAGAGAGAGAGGGAGAGAGAAAATCTCAAGCAGGCCAGATGCAGACCCTGAAGAGGGGTTTGATCTCACAACCTTGAGTTTATGACCTGAGCGGAAATCAAAAGTCGACCCTTAACTGACTGAGCCACTCAGGTGCCCCGATTTTCTCCATTATTCTTATGGCTTCATTTCTTATAATTAAAACTTTGCTGCATCTGCATTCATTTAAGGGCAGAGACAAAAAGAAGAAATCCAGCTATTTTTTTCCAAATGATCATCAGTTTTCCCAAAATGACTCATTGGTTTATATTTTCCTTAATAAGTTTTTTTTTTTGGAAGTATTTATTTTATTTTTTTTTAATTTTTTATTGTTATGTTAATCACCATATATTACATCATTAGTCCCTTAATAAGTTTAATGACAACTTTATCATGAATTAAATTTCTATATATACAAGAGTCTATATCTGAATTCTACTTCATTAATCCATATGGCTACTAATACACCAGGCTATTTTAATTGCTAAAGCTTCAAAATATATTTTTTAAAGATTTTATTTACTTATTTGAGAGAGAGAGAATGAGAGATAGAGAGCACAAGAGGGAAGAGGGTCAGAGGGAGAAGCAGACTCCCTGCCGAGCAGGGAGCCCGATGCGGGACTCGATCCCGGGACTCCAGGATCATGACCCGAGCCGAAGGCAGTTGCTCAACCAACTGAGCCACCCAGGCACCCTCAAAATATATTTTAGTATGTGATTGATCAAGTATCCCCTCATTAAAATTTATTTTAAAACATTTTCTGGGTATTCTAACATTTTTCTTTCAGATAAAATCTAATTATGTCAGGGTTTACCCAAAATGTGTTTTCAACTTTTTATTTATATTTAATGGAATCATACATTATTTTTACACTATTATGTCTTCCTATCCAAAATAATTTGTTAACATATGTAAATTAATAACCCTCCTCTACATAACCAATAACCAGCTAGGAGATGTAAACGAAGAAAAAGCCCATTAACAAGAGCACCAAAGAAGTTAAAATTCTTGAGAAAATTTACCAAGAAATTTGCAAAGCCTATATTAGAAAATCTTTAAAACACTCCTGAAAGACATAGAGTAGAGCTGGATAAATAGAAAGCCATCCCTTGTTCTTGGATAGGAATACTCAACATCTTAAAGATGTCAGTTGTAGGGGCACCTGGGTGGCTCAGTCGTTAAGTGTCTGCCTTCGGCTC
The DNA here is from genome assembly GCF_003265705.2 of Callorhinus ursinus. NCBI lineage: Eukaryota > Metazoa > Chordata > Mammalia > Carnivora > Otariidae > Callorhinus > Callorhinus ursinus. The sequence continues at coordinate 105,969,572 of NW_027397066.1, forward strand.
AGGTCATGATCCTGGAGTCCCGGGATCGAGACCTACCTCGGGCTCCCTGCTCCATGGGAAGCCTGCTTCTCCCTCTCCCACTCCCCCTGCTTGTGTTCCTTCTCTCGCTGTGTCTCTTTCTGTCAAGTAGATAAATAAAATTAAAAAAAAAAAGATGTCAGTTGTATCTAAGTTGATTTATAAGTCTTATACAATCTCTTGATAAAAATACCAATAAGCTTTTTAATGGAACTAGACTAGACAATTGATACTAAACTTCATGTGGAAAAATAAACATGGAAAAATAGTCAGAAAAACACTAAAAAAGAAAAGCTATGATGGAGGGAGTGGTGACTAACTCCACCAGATATTAAAATACTGTAGAATCTCTAAGTAAAATAATGTAGTATTGGTGTATAAACAGACCTATCAAATTGAGTAGAAATTCAAATAATAAATTTGAGAACAATATTAAACTTTAGTATATGATAAAAGTGGCCTCTTAAGTCTCAACGGCAAGAATGGACTTTTTCATCCATGGGACTGGAACAACTGTTTAACCATCTGAAAAAAAAAGTTGAAACTAGATCCATACCTCGCAGTACACATAGACACACACACACACACACACACACACACACACACACACCCCTCCAAATAGAATAGAGAACTCAATATAAAAAAAAAAGCTATCCAAGTACTAGAAGAAAACATGGTTACAGTCTTCATTAACCTGGAGTAGGAATTTTCTAAGCATAACTAAAAACCCAGAAGCAATGTTTAAAAGATTGATAAATTTGACTCCATAAAAAATAGCAACTTCACTGCAAAAAAAAAAAGGCAAAGTAAAACAACTAACAGAAAAAAATATTTGCAACATATATCACAGATAAAAAAGCTAATATCCCTAATATATAAAGAACTCTTAAAAATTGAGGAGATGTTCTGTGTTCAGTGTTCTGTGCTAAGTGCCTGAGGGTCATGAGAGCAAAGCAGAGGGCACTCAACTGAGTAGGAGGGGAGGGCTCTTTGGAGCAAGTGATGCCTAAACCAGTATGAGTGAGCCAGAAGAAGGAGAGGAAATGAGGGTCAAGTGATAAGAGCTTGCACTTCATATCAGCAAGATAGAGTCATTATGGTATCTTCCGAAAAGCAGTGGTGCTTCATTCCACGGCAGATAACATCAAGACTAGAATACCTGAAGGCCAGCAGGCCATCACTACTTTATGGCACGAGTTGGCCTCTTTTACTCTCCTCTGGCTTCCATGACTGACTAGCATTCTGCATAAGTGAGTGGATACACTCAATCAGGTTACAGTGATGTCTTGCTCACCTGGGGGCCATTTGGATTTTTACAGTCCGATCATTCTGTGTTAATAATAAAGTTTCCCTCCCAAACTGTAATCTGATTCCCAAACTCTTGGGAAATACCTCAACACAGAGCCCATCTCAGGGTATAAATGGTCAGGTGCACATTTCAAATACATATATCATTCTTTCTATAATGTGCATAACAGATTGCAGACATCAATGGCTGCCCAATATGAAAACCAGGTAGTAGAATATAGAAACGGTCTAGTAGGGAAGTGATGAAGGTCCAGCTAGGACAGTCAGGATGGGGATGGAGAAGAGGGGCCACAGGCACCCGGAATCACAATCCTTCTCCCACATACAGAGAAATTACTTTTCTCATTATAAAGCTGAAGCCTGAAAATATCTTAACCTAGCATTAATATAATCAAGAATATCACATACACAATAGGATGGTTTTATAACTTCATTTTTATTTGCCAGCACAGAATCTGAGCACTGGATTAGTATTTTTCTCCAAAAAAAAAAAAAAAAAGTGGCATTAGTGATAATATTCATTGAGGTAGAATTTACCTGGTACCATAATTGTGCAGACCTCATATCAATCTTGTAATTGCAACATGAAGACATGATCACAAAAGTGACAGACTTAAAATAATGACCAGATTTCTCATTATGAATGAGCTGCAATAAATGAAATTAGTGGGGCGCCTAAGTGGCACAGCTGGTTAAGAGCCTGACTCTTGATTTCAGCTCAGGTTGTGATCTCAGGGTCGTGCAATCAAGCCACGCATCAGGCTCCACACTCAGCATGGAGTCTGCTTGAGATTCTCTCTCCCTCTCCCTCTGCCCGATCCCCAGGCTCTCTCTCTCTCTCTCTCTGAAATAAATAAATCTTAAGAAAAAAAGAAATGAAATTAGCCACATCTCCAAAAATGGCACTTAGTACTTATACAGAGAACTAGAAGAGCAATGAGCATTACAGAGAAAATAGAGCTTCTTTATGTTTGGTTTCTGTTAACTGAGCTGTTTTCCAAAAGGAATTTTCTATCTTTTTTTTCTTACTCATTTCTTTTGCTTGGTTGTAATCTCTCCACATTACATATCCCAATAAACTTTCATTGCTTTATATTTAGACTACTTAAATTAGTTCTTTTAGTTCTTCTTAGGTGAGATTCTTTTTTCCTTACACCTATGCTGTTCCCAACCCACCTCACAACTATGTGTGTGTGTCTGTGTGTGTGTGTGTGTGTGTGTGTACATAGGTAAAGGCACTTAACATGTACATAAATATTATATACAATATGTTTTGCAATGCAACTTCAGTTATTACATAATGTAGGTACATCACAAAAAAAACAAGACCTTTTTTTCTATGAATGTTTGTCAAGCAGCTTCGGAAAGTGATATTTGTAAACTTTATGACTTGCCATTGAGTTATAGAATCAAGAGTAAAGTTGAGATTGTAGTAGCATTACCTGTAACTTCAACAGCGAAAAACTGTCTCACACACAGGAGATGAGAGTCTGATTAAATCTGCAGAAATTTTCCTTTTAAAAGTGATGTACATTTTTAAAATTTAGATATCTGGTATTTTATGACTTGCTTGAGAATTGCTTAAACTCCTACACCACACAAGCCTTTAACTTTAAGAGTATTTGCCTCTTACCTAATGCCATCTGGTGTAGATCAGCTTATTATATATAGCATCATCTCCAAAGAATTCTCTGCATTATTTATAAATATTATAATATGGGTTGTAATAAGTTATGAAAAAATGCAAACACATCTGGAGATCATTTAACAAAAATCAATAAACCCTTTATGAATTGAATTATTATTCATATGTTAATCTGATTGGCTCACGAAACATTTCCATTGTTTCACTAAACATTGCCAGTTTGCCCAAACATGCCTCAGAAGTCCATCAAAAGACTCAGTGACTACATAAAACACTAATTAAGGTTTTCATAACACTATTCCTTAGAAAGCTATAATCTTCCCGCATTGGTGAATCTTTATTTGGTTAACAGAAATGTGAACATAGAAATTTTGGCAATGGAAATGCGAATACTTGAAACTACAGAGGCAAAAGGAAATACAGTTGTAGAGGGCTCTAACCATGTATCATGTAGGCAGTCCATATAAGAGAAACTGCTCATTAAACATTACTTTGCCCAGTTTTCTGAATCATCACTTCGAACTTTAACGCCCCTTTGTCTATGCCAATATAAGCATCAGAGGGTCCTATAAAAGGAGTCCCTTGTACATTTTCAAACCACCAAAACCAGTTACACATATTTATAATCCCAATGGACTTTCCCTTGCAAAATTCCCATTGATTTCAGCAGGACACACCCATTCCCCAGAATACAGTCAACTTTTCTCATCTACTCTAATGAGAGAAAACATTCTATTAATAAAGCAGATGGCAACCATTACAAATGTCTTATTAAATATTAAGTAGTGGGTGCTTTCTCTGAGCCAAGGAACAGAAATAGGCAATATCCATTATGTACACTGTGCTGGCAAATTTGCTGCTTTATAGACTCCCACCAGAATTGAGTGGTTTGACAACTCATCCTAAAAGACAGGAAGGTCACAGCTTCTGACAGCCTACCTTGCACTAAGTACAGCATTAGATACAATATATGCATTAGTATTTTACAGACAAATAACTGAGGTTCTCATAGGTCACAATAAATTATCTACTAAAGGACATTATTTTAAAAGGTCAACCCTAGCTCTTCCCACTTTACCACACTCTACAGAATCTAACCTAAGGTATAAAACAGAATAATGTGAAGTCATTCTAAATTAACTCACTTATCAGCTCAAGTGTACAGAGAGAACATGGCTCTTTCACTTTGAAGTTAATGTGGTTTTTCTTCATCAGTCCCCAACCTCTGGGTAGTAAGCAGAAAAATTACTAATGTCAAATCTGGTTTAAACCTTAGTGCAATCTAGTGATTTTAACTGTCTCCACAGGTAGCATCTAGTGGTCCCTCTAGAGCTACTCTTCCTCTACCACAGAGCAGCAAGACTCATGTTCTAGATGGCCAGGCGGGTCGCACCCCTCCACCCTGCAATGGAGTGCTCCAAATTTGTTCTTTGATATGATAAAGGGGGAAAACATGATTTTGGAAAACCCTTTCTCATTGATAGCCTGGCTTGCAAGACTATGGTCTTGGAGCAAATCTGAATTCAGGAGCCACATTTCTTCCATACCATCTTTTCATCTCCTCCCCACGTAAATGGATTCCTAGACCAGCCAGAACTAAGCTCATGTATTCAAAAAAGCAAAAGAGAAAAACATATTAATAAATTTCAAACTAGGTTAGTTTTACCAATTATACAAGCATGGGTGCATGCAGCTAGTCCAATAGAACCCCAGTTTTGTGAAATTATTTTTTAATTGAAAATATAAACTTTTAATTATGAATACATTGTATATAGGCTATGGAAATAGACAATGGATGACAAATTGTTGCAGATCCTTTTTTTTTAAAGATTTTATTTATTTATTTGAGAGAGAGAGTAAGAACACGAGTAGGGGGAGGGGCAAAGAGAGAGGGAAAGAGAATCTCAAGCAGACTCTGTGCTGAGCGTAGAGCCTGACGTGGGGCTCAATCCCAGGATGCTGAGATCATGGCCTGAGCTGAAATCAAGAGTTGGCTGCTTAACAGACTGAGCCATGCAGGCACCTTGCAGAATCTTTTAAAAGGGTTTTCCCCCTTAATGTTCTTTGTTAAAATGTTTAAGTATTAAATTAAGAATCACTTCACAAAAGAAAGGAAACAGATATAGATATATATTCATTATAATTTTCCTTGCACTTCAAGGTAACAGGAGTAAATGTTAATATCCTAGTATGTATTTTTCCACAGCTACACCCACACTCATACAAGCATATACAGTCAGACATATGAATAGGTATTTTTGTATCATTATATAAATAATCTATATACATTACTCTGCAACTTGCTTTTCTCATTTAAAAGTCATTAAAACCTAATTCTCAAATTGGTTAAAACAAAGTCCCACACAAATAGTAATGGGAACACGTTAAAATTTCATTTGACTCATTTGAGGAAATCAGCAGAATGACAACATTGATTCAATTTGAATACAAGAAAATTGGACTTAAATGAACAGTGAAAAAAGGAATGTTATAAATAAGACTGCTAGATTAAATATAAAATTGGTCATTGTCCTACAGGGAGATAAAATCATAACCTTTGGGGTTATCTCCTTTATTATACAGAAGAAAAAATCATCACACGTTATTAGATTTCTACAAGTTAACCTTTAATTTTACCAAGTTGTAAAGTGCCTAGGGCCCTAATCAACTGTAAACAGTAAATCAAGCCCAGTCTCTCTTCCTCAAGAGAGCTAGATGACCCTCAGACTGGCTTGTTAGAAAATGCTATAGCAGGATATTAATATCATGCAATCATCTTTTTTTACCCTATTTCCAAGTTTTGGAAATTCTTCCTAAACATAACAGATCATGGATATCCCTTTAGATTAATAGATATATACCTCCAATTCATTTTTTAATAACTGTGTAGTCAATCTATAGTACAAATGCTCTGCAAATAATCCAACAATCTCCCTAATGATGGACATACAGCTTTTTTCCCAACATTTTCACCACTAGAAATAATGCTATTTTAATATCTTTGTATATGTGTTCTTTGATACTGATACTTTTATTGCTAAAATAGAGTCCCCAGAGCAGAGGCATCAAGATCAAAGAAAATACATATTTTAATTTAATACCTATTGCCACACTCTTTTATGAGTTTTGGCAGTTTTGGATGTAGTCCTGTGTATATTTTTATCCTAGCTAAGTCAAAATAATCCTAACAAGATTGAAAATGCTAATACCAACAAGCTGTGCCATCCCACAAAAAGATAACAAGTTTCATGCCAAAAACATAATAACAATGACTACTCAAACTGTGAATCAAAAATAATAACAATAATAATAATATAAATATAAAAGTAATATAAACATCTTTATTGGTTCAAAATAAAATGTTAACTTTTTTGCTTCCCTTGATGATCCTAAATCATTATATTTGGTACTATTGATCAAGTTTGCCTTTTATTAGTATATAATAACTACTTTGTGTGGGGCGTCTGGTGGCTCAGTTGGTTAAGCGTCTGACTCTTGATTTCAGCTCAGGTCACGAACTCAGGGTTGTGAGGTCGAGCCCCGCATTGGGCTCTGTGCTGAGCGTGGAGTCTGCTTGAGATTCTCTCTCTCCCTCTGCCACTACCCCCCAACCCCTGCTCATGTGCTCTCTTTCTCTCTCTCTCTAAAAAAATACCATATGCAAAGGTAAAGGAGGGAGAAGCGACATGGTCCTTCCTGATTGCCTCCTACTGGCTTCTCATCTTCTTGCTGTTCCCAACACCACCTCTTCATCCCAGCAGCAGCACCCCCTTCCCATAGCAGGAATTGAATCCAGCTGTCACTTTTCCAGTATTTTCAGAACCAGCCTCAAGCATCCCTCAAAGGCTCCAGGACCAACCAAGCAGTAGCCCCTCCACAGAGGTCTGAGTTTCAGTTCTGCAGAGCTCCTGCAAGTTTCTAAGTTTTAGTAATTCTAATCTTTAATAATTCCAATCCCTTTGTTCTATATTGTACTAAATGCCACTGAATTGTTCACTTTAAAATGACTACTTTGGGGGCACCTGGGTGGTTCAGTCAGTTAAGCATCCAACTCTTGGTCTCAGCTCAGTCTTGATCTCAGGGTTGTGAGTTCAAGCCCAGCATTGGGCTCCATGTTGAGCATGGAGCCTACCTAAAATAGATAGATAGATAGATAGATAGATAGATAGATAGATAGATAGATAGATAGATGATAGATGATAGAAAATAAATAAAAATTTTAAATTTTTTAAATGGCTACTTTTATGTTATGACAATTTCACTTTAATAAAAACAAACAAATAGCTGGCGTGGCTTCTGTCTCCACACTGGGCCCTGACTGATAAGTGGGCCTTCATTCCACAAACAGCAGCCTTGGAGTTTGCTTTCACAGCCCTAGCCACATAGTCTCTCATCAGCCCTTGTTCTTGTCTAGTTCCTTAGTTCCTGCTGTTCAGGAAATGGTTGACTGTCAGAGAAAAGCATTGTCTCGAACTGCGCTGTCCAGTACTGTAGCCAGCAACCACACATGGCTATTTAAATTTAAATTTAATTAAATAATTGAGTTCCACTGACACTTTTCAAGTGCTCATTACCCACAATGGCTAGTGGCTACAGTAGTGCACAGAACATTTCCATCATCGTGGAAAGTTCTACTGAGCAGTGTTGGTCTGCACCTCTTCAAGGCTCTTTCCAAAGTATTTTGCGGCTATTCATCAGCTGGTAGTAACAATCTCCCTTGGAGCGGAAACGAGAAAAATCAGGGAAGAGGAGGTTGGGTCAGGGCCCTTTTTCTTTGCAGCGTTCACCACTTCACTCTGCCCTTCCTTCAGCCCATCAGTTCAGCTCTCATCCACCGCTCTCCCTAAACACACATCAGCAGTTCCTGCATGTGTAAGTCTACATCTAATTTGATTACATATTAATTTGACCTGCAAAAGTATAAACTCCTCCAGGCTAGGGTTTGGGGTTTTTTTTTTCCACACACCCTCCCCATATTCAATGGTATATTCCTTGAGCGTTCTCACTGAACATGCGAAGAGGCTCGCTCTGGTTTCGGGGGATTCATTCCAAACAAAGTGAAGACTGCCCACACAGTGGTATCACCCTGCCAATATAAACAGAAGTGGTTTGTGATGCTCTACTCCGATGATTTCTTCTGGTTTCGATTTTTTTAATGAGTCTACCACTTCAAAAACATTCCTAGTGTGCCTCAGCCCAAAGAACTCCAGGAGGAGTTGGTGGTTCTCCTCTGTGAAAATCAGACCAGCTCTAAATCCTTTTTGTTCTCGGGTCACAGATCAGACTCAAGATCAACCCAGAGTGATACAAGGCAGAGATACGAGTCAAACACAATGCCCTTCCCTCAAGGCTTTTTCTTGAGTGTGCTTCCTACTTTTAAAGGATAAACTGAGGCATATTAAAAATTTTAAGAGTTGAACAAAAATCGATTGGAAGAGGGCAGTACCAAAGCTGAAGCAGTCAGGAGCACTCCACGGACAGGAGCTCAGGGAAAGAATTTTATGGAGAAATGGCAGAAGCAAAGTAAAGAAATTATTCACTGGCTATAGCTTAAAGCCTAGTTCGCTGTTTGTGATTGGTTTTCCTTATGTTTCAATTTCATAAACTTGGGTATTTACAGTCTTAGATTTTGGTTTGCTTACATAGGCCAACCTGGCATTAGAGCCACCTCCATCCAATGGCCTCATTGTTTAACTAATTTACAATGTTTTTGTTGTGTGGCTTTCAGGGAAGATTCCTGAATATCTGAACGAAAGGTTCCAGTCATAGAGTAAATGATCAGTAGTAGTCTTCAGTGACTTTTTGTTAACTCTCATCAGATTTTGAAATATTAGTGTGTAGGTTACAACAACTTTCTCAATATTTATGAAAACTGAATATGAGTTTGAGGAAAAGTTGTGCTTTGTGTAGTTTGCAAGCTACGTTTGCAGGCATAAATCTGTATTGGGCTGATAAGTAGTATTTTCTTCCTACTTTACTACACATAATGATATTATCATTCCACTTTGAAAGTGGGAATGATCAAGATTCATGAGACTTCGGCAAAGAGCTCAACCTTGCTAACTTCAGGAATAATAAAAGAAAATATTAAGAAAGAAAATGGATAGGGGCGCCTGGGGGGCTCAGTTGGTTCAGCGCCCAAGTCTTGATTTCGGCTCAGGTCATGATCTCAGGGTCATGAGATTGAGCCCCGTGTAGGTTCTGTGCTCAGCACAGAGTCTGCTTCAGATTCTCTCTCTCCATCTTCCCCTCCCCCTACTCACACACTCAAATAAATAAATAAATAAATAAATAAATAAATAAATAAATAAATAGCTTTAAAAGAAAAAAAAGAAAGTGGATAAATCCAGAGAGCCCAGTTGATATAAGGCCTTGACTATCCAATAAAGATATCCACGTGGGCATGTGAGCTAATTATCATTGGCTCTGTCACACTCCTATCTCTTCCTTCCACTTCCTCTGCTACTTTCTTTCTCCAAGCTTGCGGAAACTATTTCCCTCTCTCTCCAAGTTCTAGCTGGCCAAATTTCAGGGTGGTTGACACATAGAGGAACCCACTTTAAAATCCTGAGCAGACATATAATATAAAGTGGTGGAAGACATCAGTGCCTCTCCCGTTTCCCCTGGCACAGGGCTTTATCAGTTTTGTGCCCCCCGCCTGACCTCCAGCTCATGGCATCTGCATCTCTTTTCCTGAGGGCTTTCTCACAAATCAGAAAGGAAGTATCAGGGAATTAACACCCCCCGGAAGAAGTCTTTCTCCAATGATGGATGACAGTTGGCATATAAATACCCAGTTCTCTTATCCCTTGGGTGAGATCACTGCGAAATGAATGTTCCACATTGACTCCCAGCATTTTCCGGTGGGATGAGGCCCTCGTTTTCCGGGGTGGTAATTTGCCTTTATTGACTGCCTTCCCTTCTATTTCACAACCTCATATCCTTACTGATGTTTACTGGGATCATCTCCCAAATAAACCACTTGCACTCAGATCTTTGTTTCAAGAGCTGCCACTTAAAGACATAGGATCATAATAATAGTTATTTGTCCAGCATATGCCATGTGAGAGGCACTGTTCTAAGAGCTTTATATGTATTCACTGGATAAGGTAGATACTATCATCATTATGCCCAGTGTCCAGTGGGGGAACTGGAGCACAGAGAGGTTAAATACTTCTCATTTGAACCTAGTCAGCATTGCTCCAGAGCCTGTGCGCCTATACTATGCTGCTCACTGCCTCAAATAGGCCTGAAAGAAATAAATAAAAATGAGAAAGGAATAAAATCAAAGGAATTAATTCATAAATTCTAGGTGCCTGACAGAGGAAGAACTAGTAGACTTGGGTACTTATTAAATAAGAAGTCAAGAGAAAGGAGCAAAAAATGAATGCAATGATGAGAGGAGGTATGCCCCCTAAATAAAAATTACATTGACTCTGGAAGATTAAATTTGGCAGTATATGTTTTACTAGTCCTCCTATTGAGATGTGGAGGTTAATTTCCCTCTCTCTTGAATCTGGACTGGCATTAATGATTTCCTTGACCCATGGAATGCACCAGAAGTAATATTCTGATCTCCAAGTTTATTTTTTTTTAAAGATTTTATTTATTTATTCATGAGAGACAGACAGAGAGAGAGAGAGAGAGAGGCAGAGGGAGAAGCAGGCTCCCTAGGAGCAGGGAGCCCGATACGGGACTCGATCCCAGGACCCTGGGATCATGACCTGAGCCGAAGGCAGACGCTTAACCGTCTGAGCCACCCAGGCGCCCTGATCTCCAAGTTTAGATGTAAGAAGACTTGCTGCTCTGCCTGGGTCTTTTAGGATCTCTTTTCTGGGAACCGTGCACTACCATCTGAGAAGTCTGACGAGCCTGAGGCTGCTCCACTGGAGAGGCCACAGTGGATCCTGTCAGATGATCACGACTTTTCAGCTATCCCTGAGAAGGCTCCAAACATCTGGGACACTCCAAACCTATGGTGTACCAATCTGTCTGAGGTGTAGGCATTAAAGGGGTTCATATATGTACAGAATTTTAAAAGAATAATAAGACAAACAAAAAGCTGGTCTGCTTTTGATTATCACCATGAACTAGCAATTCTAAACAATGTCAGTGATAAAACATTACTACCTGGAGACATCTTTTGTTGCCCTGATTTCTAAACACTTGCTATGGTTACTGTTTAGTTTTAATAATATGCATATAAACTTCAAATTAGCATATTTCTGTTACTTATCCTTTAACAAACACTATATTCTATGTGGAACTTAACACTTCATTTCTGATACTTCTGGTCACCAAATGTCTAGAGGCTTTTCCCCACAACAGGCAATTCTCTGTGACACCAGCTGAGTGTCCTACAATTTAACTCATGTCTGACTCTATCTACCTGGAAAGCATCAGATCCCACAGGTTAAGGGTTCAATCCTACAAGACTGCTCCCCACATACACATACTTCAGACACTAATCATAAGCCCAAGTTATCACTTGTGCTTCTAACCAATCAGTTAAAGACTGAAGGTTCCAATGACTCTTTCCTTGAGTTCAATTAATTTGCTAGAGCCGCTTACAGAACTCAGGGAAACACTTACTTACATTTACCAGTTTATTAAAGGATATGATAAAGAAAATAGATAAACAGCCACTTGAAGAGATACATAGGGCAAGATCTGAGAGGGTCCCAATTGCAGGAGCTCCAGTCCCCATGGACTTGGGGTACATCACCCTCCTGGTAGAGATGGGTTCACCAGCCTGGAAGCTCTCCAAACCACCTACTACTGGGATTTTATGAAGGTTTTCTCATGTAGGCACAATCAACGATTAAGTTCATTTGTAGCTCCTCTCCCCTCTCTGGAGGATGGGGGACAAGTGTGAAAATTCCAAGCTTCTATTCATGGCTTGATTTTTCTAGTCACCAGCCCCCATCCAGGAGCCATCCAGGAGCCCACCCAGAGTCAGCTCAATAGAACAAATGATGTTCCTTGTGGTCTTATCACTTAGAAATTTACAAGAGCTTTAGGAGCCCTGTGCCAAGAAGTGGGGTCAGAGTTTTATATACATATCTTATAATTTCACACTCTCTTTGTGGACATTGTGGAGTTGTGTGTTCTCCAATCCCTGGAGGGCTACATATTCTTGCATTTAGATGACAGACTCATAGCACAGTAGTTGCAAAGACAAAGCAACAGAACTTCAAATTTTCTACCTGACCATTGGAGTTTTATTTGTATTTTAAAAATCTAAAGAAATGAAACAAGGTGCAAATTGCAAAGGTAATGTTAATGTTTGGAAAGAGAACATTCATACATGAAAACTTTGGCTGAATTTAAATAATATCTCTATAATTAAAACTTGTTCTTCTATTTTAATTGTTAATTGTTTTAAACCTAAAGAACAGATAAAGAAAATAAAATGTTATATCAATGGTACAATTTAGTAATTGCCCAGTCATTTATCACTTGCAGACTTTTCAGCTATTATAAAATTCACTTATTAGTTATTGAACAATTATTTACTTAAAAAATTACTACATCACGCTGTAACCAAAAGTTCAAACTATGTAGATTAGACAGAAAAACTTCAGAATAAATAGTTGTGCATTTTTCCTTTATTTATTGGACCGTAGTATCTTTTTTCCTTTTTTAAAAAACTGGTATGATTATTTATACAAAGTTCAACAAAAAAATTTGGGGGGGTGCCTGGTTGTCTCAGTCAGTTAAGCATCTGACTTGATTTTGACTCAGGTCATGATCGCAGGGTTGTGACACTGAGCCCCACACCGAGGTCAGTGCTCAGTGTGGAGTCGAGATTCTCTCTCCCTCTCCCTGTGCCGATCCCCCCAGCCACACGCTCTAAATAAATAAATAAATAAATAAAAATTGTTTTCACTGTCTCTATCTCTTTTGTGGACATTGTTATTATTAGTTCATTTCATGTTGTTATTGAAAATAAAAACGTGCTAAAAATTATCTGTTCTGTACACTCATATACGCAAATACACCAGGCCAGTTCTTCAGGCAGCTGAATACCACCAAAGGACAACATGAACACCACGTGGAACAGAAGAATCACCTAGCCAAACAATCCCTGCCTGAATCTCAGAGTCATGAAATATAATCAAATAGTCATTGTTTCAAGCCACTAAGCTTTGGGATGGCTTGAGATAATGGAAAAAGACACCTGGAACATTTCCAAAGCTGAAAAACTAGAATGTTTGTGAGTATTCACTTTCTAAAATGGTGTAACATGAATTTGAGTTTTTTCATGCAAAGTCTGATTTATTTTTTAAAATGTTATTTATAGGGGCACCTGGGTGGCTCAGTCGTTAAGCGTCTGCCTTCGGCTCAGGTCATGATCCCAGGGTCCTGGGATCATCCCTGCTCCACGGGAGGTCCACTTCTCCCTCTCCCACTCCCCCTGCTTGTGTTCCCTCTCTCGCTGTGTCTCTCTCTGTCAAATAAATAAATAAAATCTTAAATAAATAAATAAATAAGTTAAATAAAATAAATAAAATGTTATTTATAATTCTAATATCAGTAATTCTCAACTGACAAAGTTCCCTGGTTCTGATAAACTCACTTCCCAAACCACCACATTTCAACATCCTTGAGAATTGCCACAGCAAAGAAAAACATTCATTAAGGATAACTGGAAATACATCATAATCTGAAGGTTTTGAGGAGTCTGGACTTAATTACTTTAACAACATTTTTTGACCTATTATGTGCCAGGCACTCTTCTAGGCACTGGGATATAACAGTGAGCAAGACAAGGTGCCTGCCCTCACAGCGCTTGTATCCTGATAAATTATGATAAAGAGTTTACTTTCAGATATGTTTTACTATAGAGATCATTGGAATATTGCATTGGCCTTATACAGCGGACATCCAGAAACAAAAGTAAATGTTAGCAGACAGAACTAAAGATTCAGATTTTAAAATGATTAGAATTTGGCATGTGTTTTACTCAGTGATAAAGACTGCATGAAAATTTTAATTTTATGGCTCCTCATTAACTGAAAGTCCAACATAAGCATCAGGCACACCTAGATCCAGACACTCAAAGTGGCAGCGTCTGCTAAGAGAAGCGTGTGTTGGCTGCCTTACAAATGGTCCACAAGCAAAGTCGAAAATTAAGTCAGCATAGGTCATTGTCTGCAGATGGACAATAGCTGATTCATAGAAGAAACCAACACGGAAGAAAAGAATCAGGTTGGATGTATTGTTCACCAAAATGAAAAGCCAGCACTAGCGTGAACGGCTCAGGCAAGGAAACTGGGTTTCCCCCAGTTCCCCCAGGGGTTTCCCACCCCTGCTGCCTGAGCAGCCCACATGGACTCAGAGAATGAAAGAGAGCCCCACTGTCTCTGAAGAAAATACTGCAATTTCCTCTCTAGAATAATGCCAATAAAACTACTTTGCAGGTAAAGAAACCTAAGGGCAGACGTGGGAAGTGAATTGCCAACATCTCAGAGTTAGGAAATGACAAAGCCAGGGTTCAAAACCAAGTTTTCTAATTCCGAGGCCAGTATCCCCTCCAAGGCCAGCTCCATGGCTGCTACAGTTTAGACAGACTTTGGCTAATAACTGTGCAGAACATTTCAACTGGCAGAAGAAGAGCTGCATGCTTAAATTGAACATTCTCACCTTTCATCATGTGGATTTTGAATATTACTTGGAGAGATAAACCTTTGAGTTCATATGTAGAAAAACTGTATTGCATATGAATATTTCATTTCATTAGTAACATATTAAATGCTTTCAAGTACACTTGATCCTCACACAATCCTATAAAATAGGTAGGACTGGATTTCTTACAACCATTTATTAAAATGAGAAAAATGAGACTCAGTGAGACTAAGGGACTTGCCAAAGATGACATAGTCTTATATTAGAGGTGGAACTGGAACAAGAACATATTCTCTCTCCACAAGTACTTTTACACTTCTTTTTCTATTTTATTAATTCTTTTTTACATACAAGAGGATATACGTTACAATCCACTACCCAGCTTAAGAACCTGATCTTAGCTGAGATGATGAAGTGCCTGGACTCTCCTCCCCAAGGGCCACTGTTCACAACTCCAGGGATCGTCATTCACATGAAATATAGTGGGAAGGGTGCCCCCTGGAGTTGTGCCCCAATAGCCTGACCCTAATTCATCTCTCCCTTCAATTCTGAACTGTGTTTATCATTATCTTACTTTTCTTGATATTTCACCACATATCTTTATTACTTTAAAGAACATTGTTTAATTTTGCCTGTTTTTTATAGTTTGTAAGCAGAGTCACACTGTTACTAGTCTTCTACAACTTGTTCCTTCACTCCATGTTCTGTGTGGGAGCTGTCTTCGTGTTGATGTGAGTAGCTGCGCTTCATTCATTTTCCACTGCAGTATAGTGCTCCACAATATGTTTGCCACAGTTTGTTTGTCTAGTCTTCTGACATTGAACCTTTGGGTTGCTTCCAGATTGGGGCTATTATAAACAGTGCAGCTATAAATATTCTTGTACAAGTGTCCAGATCCAAAGGTATAAGAGTTTCTCCCAGTTATAAAAATGAGAGTGTAATTACCGTCTTGTAAGATTTACACATCTTCAACATTACTGGATAATTTCAAATTATTTCCCAAGATTTTGTATTAATTTATTTTTTTAATCATTGGTATATAAGAATTTCTTATTCTTAAGAACCGTTGGAATTATACACTTTATTTTTTTTTGCCATTATAATGGAATATAAAACAGTGCTATATTGTATCTCATTGTGGTTCTAATTTGCATCTCCCTGGTTACTAACGGGTTTGAGCATCTTTTTATAATTTTTTCGTTATTTTTGTTTCTTCTTCTGAGCAATGGCTGGTCATATCTTGGCCTATTTTTCTGTCGAGTTGCTTACTTTTTTCTTATTGATCTTTTAAGGGGAATTTGTATATTTTAGGTAACATTTCTTTGTCACATATATATTGTAAATTCTCTCAAGTTAATCTCATGTTTCACTTTATTTAAGGAATCTTTTGATAAACAGATCTTAATTTTAATACATACATGGTGATCAATCTTTTCCTTTATGGATTAATATTTTAATCTGTAATGTGGTAAAAGATATTTAAATATAACACTGAATCTATGGTATTGGACTTTTTCATACACTACTGAGTTCATAAGAATCTATTTAGAATTTTTACATCCATTTTTATGAATAAGATTACTCTACAATTTTCTTTCCTCCTACTCTTTGGTTTGTAAATCAAGATCGTACCATCCTTATAAAACGAATTAGACAGTATTTGAAATATTTTTTTATTTTTATTTAAATCCAATTAACATATAATATATTGGTTTCAGAGGTAAAGGTCAGTGATTCATCAATTTCTATAATACCCAGTGCTCATTACATCATGTGCCCTCCTTAATGTTCATCATCCATTAATCTAATCCCCCCCTAATGTCTCTTATGGCTTGTCTCCCTTTCTGATTTCATCTTGTTTTATTTTTTTTCCTCTCTTCCCCTATGATTCTCTGTTTTGTTTCTTAAATTCCACATATCAGCAAGATCATATGATAAATGTCTTTCTCTGATTGGCTTCTTTCACTTAGCATAACACCACCCTCTAGTACCATCCAAGATTGAAATTATGTCTTCCTTGAATTTTCGCTAGATCTCAACAGAAAAACTCTGGCCTCAGGCTTTATAAATGGAAAGATATATAACTACCGATTCAACTTCTTCAATGGTTATAAGATGATTCAGGATTTTTAAACCTTCTTAACTCAATTAAGGGTAAACATTTTCCTAAGACTTTATCCACTTGTTTTTTAAATTTGTTGGCATAAAGTTGTCTGTAATTTTCTCATATCTTTTTAATCTCCACTCTGTTCTTAGTCCTCTTTTTCATTCTTTATTTTAGTTGTGACCTTTCTCTTTTTGATACAAATCTTGTTGTGTACTTGATAATTTTACTAGTATTTCAAAGAGTCAACTTTAGACTTCTTGATTATCTTTATTGTATCTCATTTTTAATTTTATTAATTTCTCTCTTATCTTTATTATTTCCTTCCTTTAACTTTATTTATGCTTATGTCTCCTGTGCTTTTTCTAATTTCTAAAGTAACTTGATTAGGTCAATAATTTTTAAATTTCTTCTTTTATAATACAAGTATTTAAGACTCTACGTTTCCTGCAAGTTCTTTCTTATTCCAGAACAAATTTTTCTCATCCCTAACAAGATTTTTTCTTTGACCAATTAACTATAGAAAGGTTTTTTTAATTTCCTAATTTTTTTTATCTTATTGTTTTTCATCTTATTGATTTCTAACAATTGCCTTGAAGTCAAAAAACATGATCTATATGATACTGATTCCTCGAATTCTTACTCTATGCCCCAACATATAATCAGTTTTTATAAATGACCCATGAGCTTGAGAAGAATGTATATACACCAATTGTATGGTCTCATTTTCTATATATGTCCATTGGATTTAACTTGTTAATTTTGTTATTTAAATCTTTTATATCTTTACTGAATTTTTTTGTTTGCTTAATCTATAAATTACTGAGAGAACTATTAAAATTTCCCATGGTGATAGGTGACATTTACCAATTTGAAAAATTGTAGATACATAGCAAATATATCAATTTCTGGTTGTAATTCTACTAACTTTTGCTTTATATAATTAAGGTTGTGTTATTAAGTACAATTAAGCATGGAATGATAAAGTAAACCTTTTAATTATGTGCTGGTCCTCTTTTCCACTGTTTAATCTTCAAGTCTATTCTGTCCAATATTAATATGGCTACACCAGCTTTCATTTCATACATATTTGCATATTTGCTTATCTTCTCTTACCCTTTTACTTTCAATCTTTTGGTATCTTTACACCTTTAGTCTTATATGTGAGAGTGTGTGTGTATATGCATGTGTGTGTTATCCAGGCTGACATTTGCTTTTAACTGGAGAACTCAGCTAATTTATTCTTATTAAAAACACATATATTTATGGAAAACATATATTTGGATTTATTTTTTATTTTGTACTTCCATTTTATCCTGCTTTCTCTATGTTTCTTCTTTTTTTTTCCTTGTCTTTTCCGGATTGATTTTTCCCCTCTTCTTTCCTTTATTTCTCTCTAATAGCTGGGAGTATGTATACTCTATTTCTATTTTTCTTCTGTCTTCCCAGGAACTTAAATACATATTTAATCTCACAAGACCTGAAGATAATATTTATTGTCAACTACACAATATATGGAGTTTGGAATGCTTTAAATAATTATGACCACCACTGCACCCACCACTTACATAATAACATATCGTTTAATAGGAAAAACTAGACCAGAGCAAGGGTGCTTACGAATGCTGGGAATAATGAGGCAGGATGCAATTTTAAATACAGTGGTCAATCTGGGTGACACTGACAAGTTCTTTGAGCAGAGATGCAAAAGAGATGATGTTAACCAGGCAGAATCCAGGGCAACAACATTCCAGGCAAAGGAATCAGCAAGTGCAAACGCCCTAGAGAAGGAACCAGGCTGGAGAGTTCTAGAAACAGCAAGGAGGACAGTGTGACTGGAGCAGAGTGAGTGGGGGGATAGGACTAGAAAATGGAGTCAGACAAACAATGGAGGATGGGCTCAGGTTGGACTTTGTGAGCCATTTTTAAAGACGTGGCTTTTACTTGGAGTAACATGTGAAGCCTTCAGTTTTGAGCAGAGAAATGACTTGAAGTGACTTTTACACTTCAAAGCCTTTCCCTTAATTTAAATACTAAGATACTAGATAACTTTTCTCAAAACCAATATTTTATTTCTACAAATACATGCACACACAGATGTGTTTTACTAGTATAAAAAAGATAAGAAAATCTCATGGGAGAGGGTTTTAAATATTTGCCTTTATGCTGACTATGCCTTTTTTTTTTTTTAAGATTTTATTTATTTATTTGACAGAGAGAGACACAGCGAGAGAGGGAACACAAGCAGGGGGAGTGGGAGAGGGAGAAGCAGGCTTCCTGCCGAGCAGGGAGCCCAATGCGGGGCTCGATCCCAGGACCCTTGGACCATGACCTGAGCCGAAGGCAGACGCTTAACGACTGAGCCACCCAGGTGCCCCTGACTATGCCTTTCTTAATCTAAGTTTTTGGTAGAAAAAAGGTAAAAGCATAACCAGAATGAAAAATTATGCCCTTATTACCCAACTACTCCATATGTAAATATATAATATATATCAAATCTGCTGCCTAACAGATGCATGGAAAAATGCTCAATATGACTCATCATCAGGGAAATACAAATCAAAACTACAATGAGATGCCACCTCACACCTGTCAGAATGGCTAAAATGAACAACTCAGGAAACAACAGGTGTTGGTAAGGATGCAGAGAAAGGGGAACCCTCCTGGGAATGCAAGCTGGTACAGCCAGTCTGGAAACAGTATGGAGGTTCCTCAAAAAGTTAAAAATAGAACTACCCTATGATCCAGCAATTGTACCACTCGGTATTTACCCAGAGAATACAAAAATACTAATTCAAAAGGATACATACACCCCAATGTTTATAGCAGCATTATCCACAATAGTCAAAGTATGGAAATGTCCATCAACTGATGAATGGATAGAATACTACTCAGCCATAAAAAAGAATGGAATCTTGCCATTTATGATGACATGGGCAGAGCTAGAATTTATGCTAAGCAAAATAAGTCAGTCAGAGAAAGACAAATACAATATGATTTCATTCATATGTGGAATTTAAGAAACCAAACAGATGAACATATGGTTAAAAAAATAAGAGTGGCAAACCAGAAAACAGACTCTTAACTATCAAACACAAACTGAGAGTTACTGGAAGGGAGGTGGGCGGTGGAATGGGTTAAATGAGTGATGAGTATTAAGGAGGGCACTTGTGATGAGCACTGGGTGTTGTATGTAAGTGATGAATCACTAAATTCTACTCCTGAAACCAATATTGCACTATATGTTAACTAACTGAATTAAATAAAAACTTGGGGAAAAAAAGAAACAAAAACAAAAACAAAACAAAATCTGCTTTGCCATTTAATAATAAACCATGAAATTTTCCATCCAAACATATACCCGAATTAGTTTTTCATGGCTTGGTAATATTCCACTAAATACATGAACCTTAATTTATTTTTTTCCAGCTTTATTGAGATATAACTGACATATTGTATAAGTTTGAGGTATATAATGTGTTGATTTGATACTCTTATATATTGGAAAATAATTACCTTTGTAGGGTTAGCTAATAACTTCTGTCACCGCTCACATAATTACCATATCCTTTTTGTGGTGAGAACATTTAAGATCTACTCTCTTAGCAACTTTCAAGTATATAATACAATATTATTAACTGTAATCACCATATTTCACATTAGATCCCAAAAACTTATTCATCTTATAACTTAAAGTTTGTACCCTTTGACCATCATCTCCCCATTTCCCCCACTCCCCAGACCCTGGTAACAACTGTTCTACTCTCTATTTCTACGAGTTCAGTTATTTTAGATTCTGCCTATAATTGACAACATACAGTATTTGACTTTCTCTGTCCGACTTATTTCACTTAGCATAATGCCATCAAGGTCCATCCATGTTGTTGCAAATGGCAGAATTTCTTTCTCATGGCTGAATAATATTCAATTATATGGAATGTATATATAACCCTGATTATATAATATTCAATTATATATAATATCCTGATTATAGATGTGATATGCTTATATCATATATATATATAATCCTGATATATATTATATGTACATGTATATAATCACATCTTCCTTATTCATTCATCTGTTGACAGACCTTTAAATTGTTTCCATATCTTGGCTATTTGTGAATAATGCTGCAGTGAACATGGAGGTGCAGGTATCTCTTCAAGATCCTGATTTCAATTCCTTTGGATACACACATAGAAGCAAAAATACTGGCCATATGGTGTGCTTTTTAAATTTTTCTTGAGCATCCTCCATACTATTTTCCATAGTGACTGTTCCAATTTAGATTCCCACCAATAGTGCACAAGGGTTACGTTTTTTCCACATTACCACCACATCTGTAATCTCCTCTTTTTGATGATAATCATTCTGTCAGGTGTGAGGGATATCTCAGCATGGTTTTTATTTGCATTTCCCTGATGACTAGTAACATTGAGCACCTTTTCATGTACCTGTTGACCATCTGTATATATTCTTTGGAAAAATGTCTGTAAAGTTCCTCTGCCCATTTTTAAAATCAGATTGTTTGGTTTTTTGCTATTGAGTTGTATGAGTTCCTTCTATCTTTTATAAGTTAACTCTTCATCAGCTATATGACTGACAAATATTTTCTCCCATTTGGTAGGTTGCCTTTTCATTTTGTTGAGTTTCCTTTGCTGTGCAGAAGCTTTTTTTTTTTTTTCTAATGTAGTACCACTTACTAATTTTTGCTTTTGGTACTTGTGCTTTTGGTGTCATATCAAAAGAAGCATTGTCAAGACCAACATCAAGGAGCTTTTCCCCTATGTTTTTTTCTAGGAGTTTTATGGTTTCAGGTTTTAGTCTTAACCTAATTTGGGTTAATATTTGTGAGTTTTGTTTTTTAAGATTTTATTTATTTATTTATTTGACAGAGAGAGACACAGGGAGAGAGGGAACACAAGCAGGGGGAGTGGGAGAGGGAGAAGCAGGCTTTCTGCTGAGCAGGGAGCCCGATGCGGGGCTCGATCCCAGGACCCTGGGACCATGACATGAGCCGAAGGCAGACGCTTAACGACTGAGCCACCCAGGCGCCCTTTGTGAGTGGTTTAAGATAAGGATACTTTTTCATGCTTCTGCATGTGGTTTTCCAGTTTTCCCAATACCATTTATTGAAGGGACTATGCTTTATCCATTAAGTATCTTGGCTTCCTTGTTAAATATAGTTAACCATATATGTTAGGGTTTATTTCTGGGTTTTCAATTATGTTCCATTGGTCTATGTGTCTGTTTTCTGCTAGTACCATATTGATTTGATTTCTATAGCTTTGAAATATAGTTTGAAATCACAAAATGCAATGCCTCCAGCTTTGTTCTTTCTTGAGATTTCTTTGGCTATACAGGGTCTTTTGTGGCTCCATACAAATTTTAGGATTGTTTTATCTATTTCTGTGAAATATGCCACTGGAATTTTAATAGGGATTGTATTGACTATATAAATGGCTCTGGGCCACATGGACGTTTTAACAATATAAATTCTCCTAATTCATGAACACGGAATATATAAACACAACAAATTACTGTTTGTGTCTTCTTCAATTTAATTCATCAACATCTTATAGTTTTTCAGTGTACATATCAGTGTACACTTCCTTAGTTAAATTTATTCCTAAGTATTTTATTGGTTTTGATGTTATTGTGAATGGGACTGTTTTCTTTGTTTTTCAGATAGTTCATTGTTAGTGTCTAGAAATGCAACTGCTTCCTGCAATTTGTATCCTGCAACTTTACTGTAATAGTTGATTAGTTCTAACAGTTTTTTGATGGCATCTTTAGGATTTTCTATATATGAGATCATATCAGGGCGCCTGGGTGGTTCTGCCTTCGGCTCAGGTCATGATCCCAGGGTCCTAGGATAGAGCCCCGCATCGGTCTTCTTGCTCTGCAGGAAGCCCGCTTCTCCCTCTCCCACTCCCCCTGCTTGTGTTCCCTCTCTCTCTGTGTCTCTCTCTGTCAAATAAATAAATAAAATCTTTAAAAACAAAGATCATATCGTCTGCAAACAAATACAATTTTAGTTCTTCCTTTCTAATTCATATGCCTTCTTTTTTTCTTGGCTAATTACTCTGGCTAGGACTTCCAGTGCTATATTAAGAGGGGTAGTGAGAGTGAGCACCCTTGTCTTGTTCCTGATTAAAAGGCTTTCAATCTTTCACCATAAACTATAGTGTTAGTTATGGGTTTTTGTCACATATGGTCTTTATTATGTTGAGGGTTGTTACTTTCTTTTTTTTTTTTAAGATTTTATTTATTTATTTGACAGAGAGAGACACAGCGAGAGAGGGAACACAAGCAGGGGGAGTGGGAGAGGGAGAAGCAGGCTTCCTACGGAGCAGGGAGCCCGATGTGGGGCTCGATCCCAGGACCCTGGGATCATGACCCGAGCCGAAGGCAGACGCTTAATGACTGAGCCACCCAGGCGCCCCGAGGGTTGTTTCTTTATACCTAACTTATTAAGAGTTTTTGTCATGAAAGGATGTTATATTCTGTCAAATGCTTTTTCTGTATCTATTGAGATGATCATATGAGTTTTTTTTAATTTGAAGATTCTTTGATCATATGATTTTTATCTTTCATTCTATTAATGTGGTGTGTCACATTTATCAATTTGCATATGTTGAACCATCCTATTCCACCATGATGCTAACATGACTCCCATAATTTATTTTAAAAACATTTTTAACTCCCCTAAATGTTTCCATATATATTTAAGCTGTTTCCTATTTTTTGCTATTAGAGACAGCTCTTCAATGAAAATCTTGGCACTTACAACTTTGTTTACTTGTTCCATTACTTCCTGAGTATAAATGTCTAGATGTGGTATTGCTAAGTCAATTTTCTAATTTTCAAGATTCCTAACTCTTTGAAATCTTCTTGTTCATTAGACTTTCTGGAAAATGATTGAATGTATTCTTTCAATATAGTCATCCCCACCCTGTTGGTCAATAAATCCAAGAATTACCCAAGCTGTATAGTGCCAAAGAGTATTTAGCCAGGTGTGGACAGAGAAAGAACAAGCCAACTATCCTGAATCCTTTGGGATATCTGCATGATGGTCTTCTCCCACAAGGAAAACAAAACAAAGACACGGCAAAAACTCAAAGAAAACTTTGGAAAGCTAAAACCTGCTATTCTTTGGTTTCAGCATTTCTGATGATTATTATGTCATTTGCAAATGATGGTCCAGGTTATTCTGCTCAGATAACACATATTTCTCTTCTCCAAAGATGTTAGCCTTTTATGTCTTTCTTCTAAATGTTCTTTAAAATGTTGTCTCTGGAGAAAAGAAAAGAATTAAAAACAAGGAAGAATTTCTGGCAGAACAGTATGATCTGCTCCATTAAATGTGCTCTGTCTTTCCTCCAGTTTCTCCCCTAGTTAATAACTCTTCAGAAAAAAAAATTTTTTACTGATAGAATTATTTTCCCTAATCTCTGTGTAGTTTAATTTGGAAACATTCCTAGACCAACATCCAAAATAATTTAGGGCAAGTGAAAAAGGTGAAGCTGACCTTGACCAAAATTCAAGTAATCACTCATGGTTGGTTCTGTCAGAGGAACTGGTTATTGGAAGGCAGGACTGTGGCAGCAACTAAGAGAGAAAGGCTTCAACATCCCTTCACTTTCCTGAGTGGTCCAGAGCTTACTGGTTGGAAGAGTTGGGTCAAAGAGTGGAGTGGCATCCTGTACAGAACACCAAACTGGGAATATAACAGCTTTGGTTTGTGGTTTGAGACCCATCTATCTGTTCCAACTATCAACTTGGAACACATGATCACTTAGAAGCAATAGAGTATAATGGTCAAAAACTCAGGCTTTGGAATCAAGCAAAGGGAAAATAGAAGGCCTTGTCCCAAAACTCAAGGAGCCCGGATACTGAAATTTTTTAGTATCTAAACAAAAAACATCAGAAAACTTCTGTTTATAGCAATGTCACTGCCAATGGAGAGGAAGATTGACTCTGCCTTTGAATTATGTGTCTGCTATTTATTGGGACTCTGGTCTTGTCTAAGTTACTTTACTTCTCTCAGCCTGGATGTTTTTATCTTTAAAATGAGGGTAATAATGCCTACCCAACAGGTTGTCATGGGGATTCAATGTATAAAGTGCTCAGCAGAGTGCTTGACACAGAATGTTATAAATATGATTGTATTATTATGATTATCCTTTCTAAATCATAATTGACTCATCTGTGAGATAGGATGTTGTTACCTGATGATTACTACAATTTCTTCTAATTCAATTTTAATTCAGATGTCTTACATTTAAAATGCTGTGCAAGCACCAAAACTGCCCCTACACTTACAATTTAATCATAGTGTGTTAGCTTTAAAAATATATATGTTGTTCACTTGTAAACTATTCTCAGATAAATAAGATCATCGTAGTTAAATGCCTGTCACCATAACTAACAATTGAGTTCTCAACTTCCATTTAACCCAATGAGGTACAGAACACACACATTCAAACACAATGATCTCTTCCCCTATCCTTACCTCTCTGACCTCATTTCCTGCAACACTCTCTCTCCCCCCAGCCCTCCCCAGCCTCAGTAGTCTCCTTGTTATTCCACTGAAAACACAATGCATAATCCCAACTCAGAGTGTTTGTATTTGCTATGTCCTCTTCCTGGAATATCCTACCCCTGGATGAGCACAGGTCCTGCTCCCTCATCTCATGCAAGTCTCCCATCAGAAAGGCTTTCCCTGACCACAACCCTCCATGTTATTGGTCTCTATCCCTATATCCGCAGTATTTATTGCCCCATATATTACATATATGTCTGTTCTTATTCATGCCCTTCACTATAAAGTACGTTCCATAATGTAAAAGATTTTGTTCCTGTTCGTACCTGGATCCCCAGAGTCTAGAAGTATGCCTGGCAAATAGTAGGAACTCAGTAAACATTTCACAGTTGAATGAATGAATGGAAAAGAAAGGAAGGAAGGGGGAAGAAAACAAAGAAAGAAAGACCCATGAAGAGTGGATCGAAGATTAAAAGGGTAATCTGTTATTCCCTTTCTAAAAAAACATGTATACAATCTAATAGGAGCCTTGATAACTTGAACTAACAGGCACATTTTTTTTTCTAGTTTTAGTGAGATGGTGAAGTTTTAATTCAAGCATACATTTGATTGGTTGTAGAAAGAGTGGCAGGAGATTTTAGGCTGGGCCAAAATTTACTCAGCCAGTTTTGTGAAGACTCTGAACTCTGGGGGCTCCTGCTATGAAGTAAAGAGGAGAAAACTGTGAGCTGAGTCTTGAGGAGATGTGGAAGCCCATCCCGATGCTACCTGCTTGGAGTCCTATTGTCTTTTCCCCTTAAAGGGGCGGCCTGCTCCTCTTTGAACAGAAAGTTGGAGGGGAAATGGGTTTTGATATCCTTAGTCTTCTTCACCTTGAACTAATGAAGATTAAGGACTAACCCATAATATAGAAATAGAATCATTTTTGTTTTTATTCACAATAAAATTTTCTGATTTTTTTTCTTAAGTCTGAAGTTAACAATCAGGAATTGAGTTTATTTTGCTCTAATAGTCTAAGCAAGTGTCATAAATTTAATTCCAGGTCCAAGGAAAATTTGTAAAGAGAATTCTTTTCAGATGTGCTCCCAAATAGAGAATTGACTTTATTATGTTCCTGCTGGCATAAAGAAGGGTCAAAATCTGGCAGAAAGACACCTTTTCAAAGAATTCCTAGTATTACGGTTTAGTCCTATGGTTCTTTACTCTTTCTGCACTGTTCCTGCTAATTACTCCAACAAATAAGAGTTCTCGGTGTTGAAAACAAAAAAAGCAGTCAGAGGAAGAATGCTTATGTTTATAGACATTCTCTTATATTTACCATTTTATCAATGATAGATACAATGGCTTATTTCAGCAACCCTTTGCTGGATACCTCTATGTCCTAAGTTTGGGGCTAGATACCAGAAACAACCGATGTATCTGAAACAGCTCCGGCCCATAGGAAGTTTTCAGCCTAGGAGGGGAAACAGAGAAGTGTGGTGATCGGAGGTGGTAAAGGGTAGTGCAGAGTAGCCAATAGGATTGGAAGGAGGCGGCACGTCACACACACAGGGGCATGTGGACATCATTCATTCACTGAACATGTATTGAATGCTTATCTACAGGCATTGTTATAAACCAAATATTCTCAGTTCTTGTTGTGAAAAACCTGAGTTCCACCTATATTATTTTCTGCATCCCATTTACAAAGTGCAAAAGCTCGGGTTTTTTTTACATAATACATTATAGATTATTTTTACACACCAGATGCATACCAAAAAAGTTATATGCACAGTTTGAAAAGTTACATGAATTTTTATTTAAAAAAAATTTTTTAAGATTTTATTTATTTATTTGACAGATAGAGAGACAGTGAGAGAGGGAACACAAGCAGGGGGAGTGGGAGAGGGAGAAGCAGGCTCCCCACTAAGCAAGGAGCCCAATGCGGGGCTTGATCCCAGGACCCTGGAATCATGACCTGAGCCAAAGGCAGATGCTTAACTGACTGAGCCACCCAGGCACCCTAAGTTATGTGAATTTTTAAAGATTATTTTTAAAGAATGCTTGTATGATTATAACAGTAATGCACTGCAGTGTTTGGAAAATATAGAAAGAATATATAACAATAATTTTACCACCCACACATAATCACTGTTAACAATTTATTGTATTACACACACACACACACACACAAATACACACATGCACAGGCACGCACACTTAGATAAACATACACTTTATACATAGTTGGGATCATACAGAATATACAGTTTTGTGTTGTACATTTTTCACTTAAAATGAAATACGAAATATCCTAAAGTGGGTACATACAACCTTTCTATGTGAACATACCTGCAATAACAATCCACTTCAAGGAATTTTTTGTCAATTCTAATAAAGTAGAATTTGCACTAAGGAATTCATCTGTTATAACTCTGAACTTTTCTCCTGCGGGTTTTTTTTTTTTTAAGATTTATTTATTTATTTTAGAGAGAGAGAGAGAGCACACAAGAAGGGGGAGGGGGATAGGGAGAGGGAGAGAATCTCAAGCAGACTCCCCGCTGAGCACAAAGCCCGACATAGGGCTCTATCTCATGACCCCGAAATCACAACCTGAGAGGAAATCAACCAACTGAGCCACCCAGGTGTCCCTCTCCTGCAGGTTTTATTTCATTTTTTTTAAAGATTTTATTTGTCAGAGAGAAAGAGTACAAAGAGGGAGAGTTAGGCAGGCAGAGGGAGAAGTGGGCTTTCTGCTGAGCAAGGAGCCCAATGCGGGACTCAATCCCAAGACCTTGGGATCACAATCCCACCCCTTAACCTACTGAGCCACCCAGGCGTCCCTCCTGCAGGTTTTATTAAAGCAGAATAAATTTATACAAATAGGCCTGAGAATTTCCTGTTTTCACCTGTAATAAAGAAACACTAAAATCTGAGACCTTTATTTTTTTTCCTGCCTTTCATAAAAGGGTACCAAGAAAGTTATATATTCCTGCCCTATTATGGTAGTGACTGTGGCATAAGTGTTTAAATGTCCTTAATAATAAATTTACAGATTTACTGGCAAAAAATTAGACAATCAGTTGACTTGATAAAAATAAAGTGTCTGGCATGATATTTTAAAAAACTCAGAACAAGAATTTTTAGAATGTTATTTTTTCCTATTATAAAAGTAATACATGCTTCCTAGAGATAATTTGAAAAATGCAATTTGTAGAAAGAAAAAAAAATCGGTAGTAGCAATACCACCCCAAGATATCTTTTCTAACATTTTGTTGAATATTCATTTTTCCCATTCAAATGATTAAAAAGTTATAATCACATATTTTATCTCCTGATTTTTTAGTTAACATTATAAAAATTGTTAAACTCCTCCATAGAATTTTAAAACATTGTTTTAAAAACATAGTATCTGTCATATAAATGGATCATAACTTAACCATTTACATATTACTCAATATTATGCATGTTTCTGGGTTAAAAGTGAAAGTGAAAAGATTTGCACATGAAGATTTTTCTGTGTTTAGGCTATTTTCTCTAGGTCAGTGCGATTTTTTTTTTTTTTTAGATTTTATTTATGAGGACAGTGGGGGGAGGGGAGGAGCAGAGGGAGAGAGACAAGCATACTCCACATTGAGCATGGAGCCTGACAAGGGGCTTGAGATCATGACCTGAGCCAAAACCAAGAGTTAGGTGCTTAACCGACTGAGTCACCAATGTGGTGGTTTTTTGATACATCAACCTGGCTAGCCTGCAGTCCTGTTATTCAATCAAACACTAATCTAGGTGTTGCTCTGAAGGCATTTTGTAGATGTGATTAAAGTCATAATCAATTGATTTTAAGTAAGGAAAATTATCCTAGATACACTGGGTAACATTCAATCAGTTGAAAGGCCTGAAAAGCAGAAATGAGGCTTTCCTGGGAGAAGAAGAAATTCCTCCTATGGACTACAGCTTCTGCTCATACTATGCCCGAAAGTTCCAGCCTGTCCCTCCTGATGGCTTGCCCCACAGATTTTGGACTTGCCTACCCAAACCCCACAACCACAAGCCAATTCCTTGCAATAAATCTCTTAATATCTATATGCTACTGGTTCTGCTTCTCTGGTCCAACACTGACAGATACATTAGTGTTCTCGGTATACATACTAAGACAAAAGTTTCACCCAACAAAACATCCAAATTACTATTGCTGTCACTTTCTTCTTATAACTTTCTCCATGATTTTAAAAATAATTAGGTGATGTCTTTCTTGCTGACTAATCTCACATAGCCTAAAATTGAGCAAGTAGCTGGAATCATGCTTGACTGAAGACCTGTTTTACGGCTAAGGTAAGAAAAATTACACTCGGGGTGCCTGGGTGGCTCAGTCAGTTGAGCATCTGCCTTCAGCTCAGGTCCTGGAATCGAGCCCCACATCGGGCTCCCTGCTTGCTTCTCCCTCTCCCTCTGCTGCTCCCCCTGCTTGTGTGCTCAATCTCTCTCTGTCAAATAAATATATAAAATCTTTAAAAAAAAAAAAAGAAAGAAAAGAAAAATTGCACTCAGAACCAGCCATATTGGTGGCATTGTTCGGCTTGTGTGTTAAAGAAAGTGTAACTAAGATGGCCCAATCTATCCCCAGCAGCGCTGGCAGTAGCTCAAAGAGTCTCAGCTAACACTTCATTATCCAGGCAATCTAAGGACTTCTTTGATACCACTCTTTCCATTGTGCTGATTATTTAAATGGACTCTTTCTATTTATAATGTAATATCAAACCTAGACAAAAAGATTTCACATACACCTATGTGCATATATACACATATTTACCCAAACACATATAACTTTTTTTTAACCTTTTTTTTTTTTTTTTTTAGTATAGTTAACATACAACGTTATGTTAGTTTCTGGTGTACAATATAGTGATCACACAAGTTTATACATTTTGCTGTGCTCACTGCAAGTGTAGCTACCGTCCATCACCATACAACACTATTACAATATCATTGACTGTATTCTTTATGCTGTGCCTTTCATTCCCATGACTTATTCATTCCATATTACCTTTTTAATACTCCTTATTCATCTTGTCTTATATGGACCCTTATAGTTTTTCAATTATTCTTTATAATCTCTTTTCAGACTTTACCGACTTTTATATATAAAAAATGTTTGTAATGACTTTAGATTGATGAGGAAATGCTATAACAAATAATAGTTGCACACTGAGGAAGAGTATGTAAACTGATTCCTTATAAAGTCATGTGTGCTACTCTTATTCCAGAAAGTTTAACAGGATATTAATATCACAGCAAGACTTAATCAGTTTTTTGTTTTTCTTTTTTTTTAATATTTTTGTTTATTTATTTGACAGAGAGACACAGCAAGAGCAGGAACACAAGCAGGGGGAGTGAGAGAGGGAGAAGCAGGCTTCCCGCTGAGCAGGGACCCCGATGTGAGTCTCAACGCAGGGCTCAATCCCAGGACCCCGGGATCATGACCTGAGCCGAAGACAGACGCTTAACCAACTGAGCCACCCAGGTACCCCAGTTTTTTGTTTTCCATAGAGAGTATATAATTGTTTATAAATTTAGATCAGGTA
Source organism: Callorhinus ursinus (assembly GCF_003265705.2). Classification (NCBI taxonomy): domain Eukaryota; kingdom Metazoa; phylum Chordata; class Mammalia; order Carnivora; family Otariidae; genus Callorhinus; species Callorhinus ursinus. Next base: position 106,000,384 of record NW_027397066.1, read on the forward strand.
TGCTACTGTATGTCCATTACAGTGCCTAAGAACAACTACAGATTTGAAGAGGTTTTCAGAAGTCTATTAAAAATTGGCCTCGGGAAAAAAAAAATTGGCCTCAGATAACAAAATTGGACTATTCATAGGGTTCCTTCTGTCTTCTAAAGTGAATGGTTCCGGGCATTTGAAATGATTATGAAATGAGAATTCTCCATCTACATAAAATAATGAGCAAGATAAGAAATAACCCACCATGAGATGATTTATAAATGTGATTCTTTTAGAATTAGAGCTTAGATGGCCCGAGGGTGGACACAGTTGAGGAAGTCTAAGTGTCTTACCAAGTTGGAGATGCCTGGAGGGCACACAGATAACACTATGTAACTGGCAATTAGAAATTTAGGCCTAGACTGCAAAAGTGAGGTTACTAAAAATAGAATTACTTATAATGTCTCCACATGAAGTCAAGTGGATATGTTTTAGTGTTTGAAGTATCCAATGTCATGATCGGCAAACATTAGTAAATGTGCTGAATGAATGAGTCCATCTTTTTCCCTTTGATAAGCAGTTTGAGCCGCAAATAGCAGGTGGTATAAAAAGCCCTTTCCACCAATGGTACTTTCCACAAAATTCTCCCTATTCTGACATACTTTAGGGTTTACATGGATTCTGAAAAAAAAAAAATAGAAATAGAAGAAAAGACTTTGGAAAGAGGTGTTCTATAAAATGATTAAAATCTTGATTAAAGCAGCGGCTGGGTGGCTCAGTCGTTAAGCATCTGCCTTCAGCACAGGTCATGATCCCACGGTCCAGGTTCGAGCCCCGCATCTGGCTCCCCACTCAGCAGGAAGCCTGCTTCTCCCTCTCCCACTCCCCCTGCTGTGTTCCCTCTCTTGCTGTCTCTCTCTCTCTGTCAAATAAATAAATAAAATCTTTAAAAAAAATCTTGATTCAAATCCAGAAGCTTCACAACCTCCCCACAGGTGAACTGAGGAATTCAATATATATTGAGGGCAAGACCCTGGAAAAATGGTGCTTCATCTTATTCATGTGTATATCCCCATGGTAGGTGCTCAATAACTAATTACAGAAGGAAAGAATGGAGGGCGACAGGGGAGCAGGGAAGACTTGTGATGACTTCTGAATTCTGGGAGTTTTTTAATATCTTTCGATATCATCTATCTTAACTACAGCAAAATGCCACATTTACCAGTTGATAAATACATTGTCATTAAATATTATGCAAAATGACCGGAACGGGAAAAAAAAAAAATGACCGGAACTAAGTGGGATGGTGGGAGAAAAAGAGGGAGAAATTGTTTTAGGACCAAGAAATATAGTTATTATCTGGGATTTGAGGTTCAGAATTCTTTATTCAGACGCACTTAAAAAGTAAGAATCAATGGTGAAATTAGTTATACTGCACTTAGGTTATTATATATTTTATAAATATCCATTTTATTATGTTGACCAGATGGTCAAAATCAAGTTTTAGGCAGTAACCAAGTAAATTTGTGTGATATAAACCTATAACTCACTTTCAGAATAGTTGTACATTTGGAATGGAACCATTAGGCACACATGACTAAACCCCATTCTCTGGTTAAGCAACTTTATACCACACAAATAAGTGGACAATCTGTAAGTGAGACCTAGGATTTATGCAATTTTCCAAGTTCTAAAAATAAGTAACATATTTTAATGGTCTTAATATTTTTAAAATCTCAGGTGCTATTTCTATGACAAAAATGGATTCCAGACCACACCACAAGCATATATTATGTATATATTAGAAGGATTAACTTAATTGAAGTAATTCCCCTGATAGCTCTGATCTACATACAAATTTTTAGCTGAAAGTTTCATACAGCATGAAATACCCATCAGCCTTAAAGAATAATTCATTAAGTGTATGGATTTTGCATAATTAATCATAATAAGTGAATAAATGGGGAAAAAATCAAGTAACGTATGGTTAAGCACTCTGGCATCAGCTTACTTATTTCCCAAATAAATGAAATCTCATTTCTTGGGGCACCTGGGTGGCTCAGTCGTTAAGCATCTGCCTTCGGCTCAGGTCATGATCCCAGGGTCCTGGGATGGAGCCCGCATTGGGCTCCCTGCTCAGAAGGAAGCCTTCTTCTTCCTCTCCTGCTCCCCCTGCTTGTGTTCCCTCTCTCACTGTGTCTTTCTCTGTCAAATAAACAAACAAATAAAATCTTTAAAAAAAAACTCTCTTTAAAAAAAAAGACATCTCATTTCTTTGTCAGTGTCTATTTCTGATTGAGGAACTACTTCTCTATCTCTCAAAAAATATTTTTTGGATATTTTATTCACTTTTTATTGTCCAAATATGCCACTTATTTTATAATTCATTATGCTAAATAGGACATTTTTCTATACATTGTCTCCAAATCCACTGGTTAAAAATAAAAATAACTACAGAGGAAATAAAAGAATACAAATATTTTTTAATTCAATTAATTAACATATAATGTATACTTGGTTTCAGGGAAGAGGTCATTGATTCATCAGTCTTACATAATACCCAGTGCTTGTTACATCACATGCCCTCCTTAACATCCATCACCCAGTTACCCTATTCCCTCACCCCCGCCCCTCCAGCAACCCTCAATTTGTTTCCTATGATTAAGAGTCTCTTATGGTTTGTCTCCCTCTCTAATTTCGTCTTGTTTTATTTTTCCCTCCCTTCCCCTATGTGCCACTGTTTTGTTTCTTAAATTCCACATATTGGTGAGATCATATGTAATTGTTTTTCTCTGATTGACTTATTTCATTTAACATAATACCCTCTAGTTCCATCCACGTTGTTGCAAATGGCAAGATTTCATTTTTTTATGGCTGAGTAATATTCCATTGTGTGTGTATATATATATATATATATATATATATATATATATCACATCTTCTTTATCCAATCATCTGTCAATGAACATCTGGGTTCTTTCTACTGTTTGGCTCTTATGGACATTGCTGCTATAAACATTGGGGTGCAGGTGCCCCTTCGGATCACTACATTTGTATCTTTGGGGTAAATACCCAGTAGTGCATTGCTGGGTCATAGGGTAGCTCTATTTTCAACTTTTTGAGGAACCTCCATACTGTTTTCCAGAGTGGCTGCACCAGCTTGCATTCCCACCAACAGTGTAAGAGGATTTCCCTTTCTCTGCATCCTTGCTAACATGTGTCATCTCCTGACTCTGACTTGCTAATTTTAGCCATTCTGACTGGTGTGAGGTGGTATCTCATTGTGGTTTTGATTTGGATTTCCCTGATGCCAAGTGATGCTGAGCATCTTTTCATGTTTCTGCTGGCCATTTGGATGTCTTCTTTGGAGAAGTGCCTGTTCATGTCTTCTGCCCATTTCTTGATTGGATTATTTGCTCTTTGGTTGTTGAGTTTGATAAGTTCTTTATAGATTTTGGATACTAGCCCTTTATCTGATATGTCATTTGCAAACATCTTCTCCCATTCTGTCAGTTGTCTTTTGGTTTTGTGGACTGTTTCCTTTGCTGTGCAAAAGCCTTTTATCTTGATGAAGTCCCAATAGTTCATTTTTGCCTTTGTTTCCCTTGCCTTTGGTGATGTGTCTAGCAAGAAGTTTCTGTGGCCAAGGTCACAGAGGTTGCTGCCTGTGTTCTTCTCTAGAATTTTGATGGATTCCTGTCTCACATTTAGGTCTTTCATCCATTTTGAGTCTATTTTTGTGTATGGTGTATGGAAATGGTCCAATTTCATTCTTCTACATGTGGATGCCAATTTTCCCAACACCATTTGTTGAAGAGACTGTCTTTTTTCCATTGGATATTCTTTCCTGTTTTGTCAAAGATTAGTTGACCATAGAGTTGAGGGTCCATTTCTGGGTTCTCTAAGGAATATAGATACTTTTACTTTTATTTTTTTTAAGATTTTATTTATTTATTTGAGAGAGAGAATGAGAGAGAGAGAGAGAGAGCATGAGAGGGGGAAGGTCAGAGGGAGAAGCAGACTCCCCGCTGAGCAGGGAGCCCGGCACAGGACTCAATCCCGGGACTCCAGGATCATGACCCAAGCTGAAGGCAGTCGCCCAACCAACTGAGCCACCCAGGTGCCCCTAAGGAATACAAATATTTTTAAAAACTAAAAAATTAAAGGGCACCTGGATGGCTCAACTGGTTAAGCATCCGATTCTTGATTTCAGCTCAGGTCATGATCTTGGTGTGGTGGGTTCCAGCTCTATGTCAGGCTCTACTCCCAGCAGGAAGTCTGCTGCAGATTCTCTCTTCCTCTTCCTCTGGCCCTCCCCCCACTCGTGCTCTCTCTCGTTCTTTCTCTCCCCTTTTCTCTCTCTCTAAAATAAATAAATCTTTTTAAAAACTAAAAATTAAATGATATATTAAGGGCATTTTTAACACTTTCATGCCAGCTAAAGTTTGAAACTAATAGAAAGACATATAAGTTTTGCATAATAGTTTTTGTTCTTTAAAAAATTCTCACAAAAATCCCTAAGAACTTTTCTAAGTCTGATTCTTTATTCCCCAGGTGACAAGATGCTTTCCACAGATTTTAGCTTCAAAGCCTTCCTACTTTTAGGCTATATTAAGATTTGTTTTTTATGCTGGCTCTGTTACTTACTCATTGTTTAACTTTGGGATAGTCAAGCCCCAGTTTTCTCATTTGTAAAATGGAAACAATAAGACCTGCTTCATAGGTTTTGGGAGGATTTGAAGAAAAATCATAAAGTGCTTAGCACAGGACCTGGCCCATTGTATGCAGTTAATACTTGGTGGCAGTTGTGGTGGAGATAGAGGAGGAGATGGTGTTGGCTGTTGATTGCCTACACAAGAAAACAGAGAAGTGTTTCTTGGGCTCCACTAACTGAATGTGGGACTGGGGCTTTAAGTGGAAGTGTGCTACAGCTGGCTTGTTCTGGGTTGGAATGCCAGCTGCTAAATATTTCCCAATTTTTCGAGTTTGGCAGTTGTGGAAGCATTTACACCATAGAAATTGGCAAGTGCTGTAAACCAGGGATTCCTCCCACACTGCGTATTACCCAGCACACCACTGGGTTTAAACCTTATCTTACAAGGTTTATTTATTAAAGATATTTGTTTAACTTCAGATTGTTCTTATGGCTGCAGATTTCAATAAATCCTTTATGTACATAATTCAAGCTTAATTTATGGGTTGGCCCAAGTGAAAACTAAAGGCAGACCTGTTATTCAGTTCTCTGCTCTGCTGCTTCCACCTGCTTAATAATAAGCTGCACTTCATTTCTCAAGGCTTTTACTCACTATTTCATGGTTTTCTATACCAGGTTGTCACTCAAAGAGGCAGTGGAAAGAGTTTAAAAAAAAACAACTCTGCCACTATTTTTTTAAAGCCTCTGTGTGTGTGTGCGTGCGTGCGTATGTGCGCACACGCGCATGTGTGCATGTGTGCCTGTGTTTGTGTGCATGTGTGTGTCTGTACCTATACCTTTACCTATATCTATCCCTATTTCCGTACCCTATGGGAAGGACAAAACTTGTGAGCACCAACCAAACTAAGAGCACACTGTCCTCCTATAAACACAGGAAGGTTGCATTTCCCAACATAAAGGGATCAGGGTGGGCTCATGTGACTAGTTCTGGCCTAAGGAATATGAGTGGAAGTTATGTACCACAGCCAAATCTGGTCCTTAACAAAAGTTCTCACACAGTCTTTTCTTCTCTCTCTCAATCACTCTCCCTCTCCTTCTCTCTCTCTTTTCCCCATGCATGGAGCTGGACATCCAAAGTGGCAATATCAGATATCCAAGGCACCTCTGAGAAAAGAGTAGCCCCAAGAGAATGCCTGACGTGCTCCAGATGATGACATGAGTGAAAATAAACCGACGGTATGCTTTGCCACTGAGAGCTCAAACACTTCTTATTACAACAAAATCAACTCATAAATATTAACATCCTACCCCCCCCCACATTTCTACAACACATCTCCAGAAAGAAGGGGTGGGCAGGAGGCCTATATTCCAGGAAGCTGGATTGGTGATATTTCCATTCTCCATACTTGGATATTTTTCTTTAATGAATGTTCACAAGAATAAATTTAATGCATAGTTTACTGTAGAAAAATCTGGAGGAAGAAGTGTAGGAATTATTTCAAAATCAGAAATAACTGCTTTGAAAGAGATGAGGGGCCAAGTCAGTTTTCTAAGAACTTCCAGTTTTAATAAGCCAAGCAGACTTTTTTGTTAATTGAACATTTTACATATTAAACTAAAGTAACATCTAGATAAGTAAAATGTAAACTATATGGAAAAAACTCAAATACATGGAGGCTAAAGAGCAACCTACTAAAAAAATGAATGGATCAACCAGGAAATTAAGCAAGAATTAAAAAAATTCATGGAAACATATGAAAATGAAAACACAACTGTTCAGAATCTTTAGGATGCAGCAAAGGCAGTCCTAAGAGGAAAGTATATAGCAATACAAGCCTTTCTCAAGAGACAAGAAAGGTCTCAAATACACAACTTAACCCTACACCTGAAAGAGCTGGAGAAAGAACAGCAAATAAAGCCTAAGCCCAGCAGGAGAAGAGAAATAATAAAGATCAGAGCAGAAATCAATGAAATAGAAACCAAAAGAACAGTAGAACGGATCAATGAAACTAGGAGCGGGTTCTTTGAAAGAATTAACAAGATTGATAAACCCCTGGCCAGACTTAACAAAAAGAAAAGAGAAATGACCCAAACAAATAAAATCATGAATGAAAGAGGAGAGATCACAACCAACACCAAAGAAATACAAATAATTATAAGAACATATTATGAGCAACTATATGCCAGTAAATTAGATAATATGGAAGAAATGGATGCATTCCTAGAGATGTATAAACCACCAAAACTGAACCAGGAAGAAATAGAAAACCTGAACAGACCCATAACCACTAAGGAAATTGGAGTAGTTACCAAAAATCTCCCAAAAAACAAGAGCCCAGGGCCAGATAGCTTCCCAGGGGAATTCTACCAAACATTTAAAGAATTCATACCTATTCTTCTGAAACTCTTCCAAAAAAATAGAAATGGAAGGAAAACTTCCAAACTCATTTTATGAGGTGAGCATTACCTTGATCCCAAAACCAGACAAAGACCCCACCAAAAAGGAGAATTACAGACGAATATCCCTAAGGAACATGGATGCAAAAATTCTCACCAAAATACTAGCCAATAGGATCCAACAGTACATTAAAGGGATTATTCACCACGACCAAGTATAAATCCTATCCCTGGGCTGCAAGGTTGGTTCAACCTCAGCAAATCAATCAATGTGGTACAATACATTAATAAAAGAAAGAACAAGAGCCATATGATTCTCTCAATAGATACAGAAAAAGCATTTGACAAAGTACAGCATCCTTTCTTGATTAAAACTCTTCAGAGTGTAGGGATAGAAGGTACATACTTCAATCTCATAAAAGCCATCTATGAAAAACCCACAATGAATATCATTCTCAATGGGGAAAAGCTGAGAGCTTTTCCCCTAAGGTCAGGAACACGGCAAGGATGTCCAGTATCACCACTGCTATTCAACATAGTACTGGAAGTCCTAGCCACAGCCATCAGACAACAAAAAGAAATAAAAAGCATCTGAACCAGCTAAGAAGAAGTCAAATTCTCACTCTTTGCAGATGATATACTTTATGTGGAAAACCCAAAAGACTCCACCCGAAAACTGCTAGAACTCATACAGGAATTCAGTAAAGTGACAGGATATAAAATCAATGCACAGAAATCAGTGGCATTTCTATACACCAGCAACAAGACAGAAGAAAGAGAAATTAAGGAGTCAATCCCATTTACAACTGCACCCAAAACCATAAGATACCTAGGAATAAATCTAACCAAAGAGGCAAAGAATCTGTACTCAGAAAACTACAGAATACTCATGAAAGAAATTCAGGAAGGCACAAAGAAATGGAAAAACGTTCCATGCTCATGGATTGGAAGAACAAATATGGTGAAAATGTCAATGCTACCTAGAGCAATCTACACATTTAATGCAATCCCTATCAAAATACCATCAACTTTTTTTCAAAGAAATGGAACAAATAATCCTAAAACTTGTATGGAAACAGAAAAGATCCTGAATAGCCAGCGGAATGTTGAAAAAGAAAAGCAAAGCTGGTGGCATCACAATTCCAGACTTCAAGCTCTATTACAAAGCTGTAATCATCAAGACAGTATGGTACTGGCACAAAAACAGACACATAGATCAATGGGAACAGAATAGAGAGCCCAAAAATGGACCCTCAACTCTATGGTCAACTAATCTTTGACAAAGCAGGAAAGAATGTCCAATGGAAAAAAGACAGTCTCTTCAACAAATGGTATTGGGAAAATTGGACAGCCACCTGCAGAAGAATGAAACTGGACCATTTCCTTACACCATACACAATAAATAGACTCAAAATGGATGAAAGATCTAAATGTGAGACAGGAATCCATCAAAATCCTAGACGAGAACACAGGTTGAAACCTCTTTGACCTCAGCTGCAGCAACTTCTTGCTAAAGGCAAGGGAAGCAAGGGCAAAAATGAACTATTGGGACTTCATCAAGATAAAAGGCTTTTGCACAGCAAAGGAAACAGTCAACAAAACTAAAAGACAACCGACAGAATGGGAGAAGATATTTGCAAATGACATATCAGATAAAGGGCTTATCAAACTCAACACCCAAAGAGCAAATAATCCAATCAAGAAATGGGCAGAAGACATGAACAGACATTTTTCCAAAGAAGACAACCAAATGGCCAACAGACACCATGAAAAAGTGCTCAACATCACTCAGCATCAGGGAAATCCAAATCAAAACCACAATGAGATCCCACCCCACAACAGTCAGAATGGGTAAAATTAACAAGTCAGGAATCGACAGATGTTGGCAAGGGTGCAGAGAAAGAGGAACCCTCCTACACTGTCGGTGGGAATGCAAGCTGGTGCAGTCACTCTGGAAAACAGTATGGAGGTTCCTCAAAAAGTTGAAAATAGATACCCTATGACCCAGCAATTGCACTACTGGGTATTTACCCCAAAGATAAAATGTAGTGATCCGAAGGGGCACCTGCACCCCAATGTTTATAGCAGCAATGTCCACAATAGTGAAACTATGGAAAGAGCCATGATGTCCATCAACAGATGAATGGATAAAGAAGATGTGGTGTGTGTGTGTGTGTGTGTGTGTGTGTGTGTACACACATTCACACAATGGAATATTATGCAGCCATCAAAAAAACAAAATCTTGCCATTTGCAACAACGTGGATGGAACTAGAGAGTATTATGGTAAGCGAAATAAGTCAATCAGAGAAAGACAAGTATCATATGATCTCACAGATATGAGGATTTCTTAATCTCAGGAAACAAACTGAGGGTTGCTGGAGTGGT